>NW_024716703.1:17063545-17323545 GCF_018991925.1 Homarus americanus | reverse complement strand
CATAATAAATGGATTCAGCCAAGAATAAATACAGGTTATTTTTTTTATGGAAATTTTATGTATCTCGTAAAATTACTTATATTAATCAAGGAAGACCTTTAACTCTACGACGGGGATACTGGAGTACAGTTTTATGCATAAGCAAGTCAAGTTAAATGTGGGGTAACTTCCCTATACTGAAAAGAAGGTAACCTAACCTAACCTAACCTAACCTAACCTAACCTAACCAGCCTAACCTACCCCTAACCTAACCTAACCTAACCTAACCTAACCTAACCTAACCTAACCTAACCTAACCTACCCCTAACCTTACCTAACCTGTTTTTTTTTTCTGGCAAACATGTATGCGAAGGAATGAACAGTCTCCTTGATCATGAACGACGACAGAGCTACACTGAACACACTATCAGCAACACCAATAATGATCAAATAAGTTGGAATCAAACACTGGAGGAGACATAATTACAACAATATAATTATTCCCTTTACTGTAACAGCAGCTGAAAAATTAAGATAATCACAATAATTACAAGTGTGTGTGTGTGTGTGTGTGTGTGTGTGTGTGTGTGTGTGTGTGTGTGTGTGTACGTGTGTTAAAAAATTATGAAAAAAACCCTACCATAAAACACCCAATACTCGACACTAAATTATCTACAGCGTTCACCTCAGGCTACACGCACACACACACACACACACACACACACACACACAATCAACATCACCGCCATCATCAGGCAGGGCAGGCTGTCCTAGATGCCGGCAGCGCAGGGCACTTTCCTGGAACCTCCTCCTTCAACCTCCCCTGCAGGAAATGACTGGCGTGACGACATCCTGATATATAACGGAGTTTTGTGGAGGTGTTGGGTATGGTGGAAGGAGGGAGAGAGGTGGATGGGGAGGGAGGGTGGATGGGAGGGAGGGAAGGGAGAGGTGGATGGGAGGGAGGGGGTGGATGGGAGGGAGGAGGGTGGATGGGAGGAGGAGAGGTGGATGGGAGGGAGGAGGTGGATGGGAGGGAGGGAGGGTGGATGGGAGGGAGGGGATGGGAGGGAGGAGGAGGTGGATGGGAGGGAGGAAGGAGGGTGGATGGGAGGGAGGAGGGAGGGTGGATGGGAAGGAGGGAGGAGTGGATAGGAGGGAGGAAGGAGGGGTGGATGGAAGGGAGGGAGGGGTGGATGGGAGGGAGGAAGGAGAGGTGGATGGGAGGGAGGGTGGATGGGAGGGAGGGAGGAGAGGTGGATGGGAGGGAGGGGAGGATGAGGGTATGGTGGAGGGAGGGATAGGCTGTATTCATGGAGGTGGAGGGTAAAGAGAAATAAGGAAAAAGTATCGGTTTGTGGAGGGCAAAGGGGGTGAGGGGGGAGGAAGAGAGGAGAAGCCGTAAAAGAATAAGGGGGAGGTAGAGATTAAGGGAGGGGGAAGGGAAGGAGGGAGAAATGGGTAGCAGTGAGTAAAGGGGGGGTGAGGGTGGATTGGGGAGGTAATGGGAGGTGAGGAGTAAGGAGTAAGAATTCTGCCCTGTCACTTAGGAGACATTGAGGCAGACAGAACGCCCTGAGACTAACGATGCCAAGTCTAAGTATATATTCTCTCTCTCTCTCTCTTTCTCTCTCTCTCTCTCTCTCTCTCTCTCTCTCTCACACTCAAGAGTGAACAACGCCGCCCACCTCCAGGATGCTGATACTGGTGACCCAGCACCCACACCACCTGCTGATCAACGTAGCTAAGTGAAAGGTGAATAAAACTCACCGTTCTCGAAACACTTGACACACTGGGATTCTCAGGAAGCTATCATACGACGTTGTTTGTTTACCTGCCCTTTCTGTTCATGTTATTCGTGTATACAAAAAGGTGTTGACAGTTTTAAGTTATGATTCGTATGTAACGTTTATATTATCATGGTTCTTATAGTAAGTGTTGAAACTGAATTTATCTTACGCAAAAAGAGGATATTACATTGTGGATCTAAGAATTATAAATGTTTGCTTCAGCTGTAGTAAAAAAAAAATTGCAGGCCAAAATCAAGCCGAGATATTTTCAGTTAGGGAAGAAACATAATTCACGATTCGTTGGAAACTCGGATCTTATCTTGGTCCTAAAGCTGGGATTCACATCTGATCTCAGAAATTCGTACATTAATATATTCCCACATTTGTGAAAAGAGCATCAGACTTAGCTTTACTTATAAGGCATACAAAGACAGTGACCATAACGGTATCAAACACAATACTGAGATCCTATTGTAACAGAGTTTGATCCTGGGACACACACACACACACACACACACACACACACACACACACACACACACACACACACACACACCTCTCTCAATCTAAGTTAAAATAAATCTGTTTAAATCCGGTTCCAAGTGGGCAAGTCCTATATGAACGACTGACGAGGATCACCGGAACTCCTGATGGTCCAGCACCTTACTCATGTTTCTCAGGAAGTTGGTGGAGCCAAGTGAAGGTGTTTACTGGGACCTATAGTGGTGACGCATTGGTGAGTCCTGGAAACATCCAATGATGACTCTCTTCACCCAGGTCACTGATTCGTCTGTCTGTCTGTTTGTCTGTCTCTGTGTCTGTCCCTCCAGTTTGGTTCACAGACATCACTGACCTACTACTCCTCCTCCTCCTCCTACTCCTCCTCCTCCTCCTCCTCCTACTCCTCCTCCTCCTCCTACTCCTCCTCCTACTCCTACTCCTCCTCCTCCTCCTCCTCCTCCATATCTTCCTTCTCCTCTCTTAAAAGGGTGGCAGGAGGCTTTGGAATATGGAGAGAATTCATCTCCGTGGAGAGACCATCACTCTCCTCTCCCACATCTCAATCTTAAGAAAGGTCCATGACAGGTATAGTGGAGCTCCGATAAGCTCATTGACAACATCAGTCGGATAGCATCACTTAGTGTGTCAGTCCTGCGTCGGGTGGCTCACTTCCTCGACCAACAACAGGTACGACAATAGAGCACAGAGTCGACCCAACCAGGAGTATTCGCCTTCGTCCTGGCTATCAAATGCCACCATACCAACGTTTGTAAGTACTTCGGTTGACTGGAAGTACCTCAACAACTCCCTATATGGACCTTCACTGCCAGGGTCGCCTCGGTTATTAAGCTGGTAAACACACAAAGTGAAGGCAGCTGCTCACCGCTCACGACAACGTTTTCCATTACCATTAAATCTGATATATTTCCATTTAAAACAACAATAAATATTTTGTTCATCTTATATGAACTGGAGGACAGGTTATTATATTAATTTTTGATTAAACCAATTTAACTTTTCGTCTGACAATACCAATATGGAGTCTGAATTGTATCTTGTCACAGCATCCGAAGATAATGTAATTTATTATATAGGCTATAAATAATACTGGAATAAAAGGCAATATATATATATATATATATATATATATATATATATATATATATATATATATATATATATATATATATATATATATATATATATATATATATATATGCAAGTAAATCACTGTAGGTGCGCGTGATCTAGGTATATGCTGATAACCACAAGGAAAGAAGAAAACACGAAGTTCCCAAGCGCTTTCGTGTAATCATCGCATCATTCAGTTTCCTTCCACGTATCAGAAGACCTTCACTCAATATTGGATCTCCGGCCCCAACATCTTGTCCTCGGCAGTATGTGACAAAACTGCCTGATCAACCTTGGTTCAGGTATCGCGACAGAGAAAAAGAGAACTAATGCTATATAATGACCTTGGTTGAGGTAATAAAA
Organism: Homarus americanus; assembly: GCF_018991925.1. Taxonomy (NCBI): domain Eukaryota; kingdom Metazoa; phylum Arthropoda; class Malacostraca; order Decapoda; family Nephropidae; genus Homarus; species Homarus americanus. The sequence goes on along the minus strand of NW_024716703.1, from coordinate 17,319,781 downwards.
GACATCACACCACTGACAAAAAAAGACATTAGACAAGCAAGACTGTGGATGAACAGAACACGTGTACAGCTGAACTATGTCTCAGAAAGAAGCAGACACAGAGTAATTAACAGGTCCATGACGAGTTGGTTCTACACTCTAATGGTTCCTGGTTAAAGTCGACCAAGGTTTTACTCGCTCCACAGGACACAGCTTCCACCATCAGAAAACTGAGCTACTGTAGCCACCAACCAGGGAAAGACCAACTTGCTCGCAGGTCCTAAACCCAAACTGAAAACCTCCCTCCCAGAGCAGATAGCAACACCGAGACTACCGAAGTGACAAGTAACACAGCAGCCTACGCATCACAGCTGTAAGACACTTGGCGTAAAAAAAAAAAACCAGTCCTGTAAGATCAGACCAAAACTGCTAAAATCATATAAGGGTCAACTATCTACGCTCTAACCCTGACTGGTAGTACAACTCTAATCTCCTGTTCCATGGAAGAAGGACAATGTGGTGCTGCGTGGAAACCTTACCCCAACACCAGTCCCGTTGTTGTCATTTACTGGTAATATTCTAGCGACAATAATATCCCAAATGATGACGAGGTTCCTTGAGGATGATTGTCAACTGCATGACTGACAGTTTCGTTATAAAAATGGTGCTTATCTCCCACTGAAACCCCGTAACTATGCGGCGCCAGGCAGGAAACTCCAACAATTCCTTACTCTCTTTATAACATCCATTGAGCTAGGCATATCACGTAAACAATGATGACGTCATACACAGATCATGTGACTTTGGAAACAATCAAAATATGGATTTGTTTCATAAGCGCGATAAATATTACTGATAATAGTTCCGGTTCGTGTTATAGTTAGAGAGAATGGGGGTATAGAGAAAGAAGGAAGGAAGGAAGGAAGGTTAGGTTAGATTAGATTAGATTAGATTAGAGGTTATGAGGAAAAGAAGGAAGAATACGAGGGAGGGAGGGAGGCAAGGGGAATGTGAGGGGAAGGAAGAAGGAAAGAACGGGTGAGGGAGGAAGAGGGGAAGAGGGAGGAAGGGGACATAGCAAGTGAGGAGAAAGGTGAAGGAGTTGTAAGAATAGAAGACAAAGAGGCAAAACGGAAAAGGAGGAGAGGCAGAAGAATGGATGGGAGATAATATGGAAAGGCAGATGATGGAAAGTACCATCTGAGAGAGAGAGAGAGAGAGAGAGAGAGAGAGAGAGAGAGAGAGAGAGAGAGAGAAACATCACATATCAATCACCAAGGTCGACCACATCATCGAAAGATCTACTCGGTAAGCATGAATAATTTCACTTGACTAATTTAACATACATAGTTCACCCCTGTACTAAACCACTACGTCAGAGTAAAAGAAAAAAAATTGCACCCAATCGAGCCAACCAATAACTCCTCTCCTCTCCTCTCCTATCAAAGGATTTGAGACATGATTGAAACTGATAAATAATCGGCTAATCTTCTTCTCTCTTATTAATTAATTCTATAACAGAACTGTTTTTTGTCCTTTTATTTACCGTAATTATTGATTTAAGATATAAAACAAAATATATATATTCAGCTTTTAGAGGCCTTGTTAAACTAGACTAATGACTTACAAGGTAGCGGAGATAATTGGAAGAGGAGAGGGGAGGGAGAGGATGAGAGCGGGAGAAGGAGGAGGACGAGAAGAAGGAGGAGGTGGAGAAGAAGGAGAAAGAGGTGGAGAAGAAGAAGAAGAAGAATACAAGAGCATAAATCAATCCTGCGTCATGTTAAAAATATTTTGTCAGTAATAAAGTATGTCACTGTCTCTCTTCTCTTCCTCGTATTATTTCTTCTTCTTGTATGTCTACGTGTAGTACAGGTGAGACGTGTTGTGTAGTGTGTTGTGATTTTCCTTATTCATTCTTTCTCTCATTCCCAAATCACCCCTACCCTACCCTTCCCTTCCTTTACTCTCCTCTCTTTCCTCAACCTTCCCTTTCTCTAACTATTCCTCCTCTCCTTTATCATTTCCCTCTTCTTTCAGTTCCCCCATTCCTCCCACCCCCCCCCCACCATTCTTTCCCTGTCCCACTTATTTCCTTTCCCATCCCCCTTCTTTCTCTACCCCCATCTCTTATCCTTTCCCACCTGCCTATTCTTTGCCTGCCCCCCATCCCTCCTGTCCTGTCCCCACCCTTGACTAGTATTCCCCGTCTGCCTGCCTAGATCATCACAGACCCGGGCGTCCCTCGTGCTGCCGCCTCCCACCGTATGTCCCGAAGTCCTTGGTAGTGTACTGTATAGGAACGAACTACACATCTGTCTGCCTACCTGTCCGTCTGTCTACCTGCCTGCCTGCCTGTCTGCCTGCCTGCCTGCCTGTCCGTCTGTCTTCTTGCCTGCCTGTCTGCACTGCCTGCTGCCTGTCCGTCTGTCTTCTTGCCTACCTGTCCTTTGCTACTTGTCCGTCTGTCTACCTGTTCGTCTGTCTACCTGCCTGCCTGTCTGTCTGTCTGCCTGCCTGCCTGCCTGTCCGTCTGTCTTCTTGCCTACCTGTCCGCTTACTGCCTACCTGTCCGTCTGTCTACCTCCCTACTTGTCCGTCTGTCTACCTATCCGTATGTCTTCCTGCCAACCTGTCCGTCTCTCCACATGCCTACCTATCCGTCTGTCTACTTGCCTGTCCGTCTGCCTACCTCTCTAACCGTCCGTCTGTCTGTCTGCCTACCTACCTGCCTGCCTGCTACAACCAACCAGTTCCTCAAGCGCTGTTAGTGACCCACTCTTCTTCTTTTTCCTCCAACTGTTATTCGTGCCTACTTTTCCTCCCCTCTCCTTCTCCTCCCCCTTTCTCCTCCTCTCTCCTTCTCCTCACCCTCCTTCGCCTCCCCCTCCTAATCCCCCTCATCCTCCCTCCTTCTACCCTACTGCCTGTGCGTGAGTGTGTGTGTGTGTGTGTGTGCGTGTGTGTGTGTGTGAATGATCTGACAGGTTAATAAATGTCTTATTTATTAAGGCAGGGGCGAGTTAGAGGAGGAGACATATTCTCTCTAGTATAACACGGAGTTAATAACCATACGGGCGTTAAGTGTGGGTCCGTGTTGCCTTGATTCTACGGTAAGGTTCACTCAAGTAAGAAAACACACGATTCGTTACTTTGACAACCTTACTTAATCAATTCTATCATATAGAAAAAAAAACACCCAAAAACAAGTATATCTCATACTTTTAATCCTTGTGAACTTACTACTTGTTTTAATGTCCCTGTCGGCCTTGGGAGCCAAATTAAGTCCTTGTCAACAATGGTTCTGTTAAATTTATCATCTTATATAAAGTTAATTAAAACTAATACTCTTAGAATATCTTACCTATTCACTTCATGACGAGACAGATCATTATCCCCTCCCCCATACATTCTTGTTTTTCTTTATCTATTCCCACCACAACAACTACCCAGTACTACCGCCACTACTACATCTGCTTCTATAAATATTACTGCTACTACAAATGTTACTAATTCATCTACTACAACTATGACTACTACTACAATGACTACTGCAACTATTATGACTACTGCTAGTACAACTATTACTCAACTAAATTTTGTTAGAGGAATGTGAAGAGGATGTAAGGTAACCAATCCACTCTACAGTTCCCTCCTCGACTCTACTCTCACGGTGAGTCATTGGAGTAAAACTTGTATTTTACCTGAAGTTTAAGTGACTTAGAATTTGACAAAAAAAAATTATTAATTATAATTATTGAAATTATTATCATTAATAATTATTATTAACATTATTATTAACATTATTATTATTATTATTATAATTAACATTATTATTATTATTATTATTATTATTATTATTAACATTATTATTATTATTATTAGTATTATTAACATTATTATTATTATTATTAGTATTATTAACATTATTATTATTATTATTAGTATTATTAACATTATTATTATTATTATTAGTATTATTAACATTATTATTATTATTATTAGTATTATTAACATTATTATTATTATTATTAGTATTATTAACATCATTATTATTATTATTAGTATTATTAACATCATTATTATTATTAGTATTATTATTAACATTATTATTAACATTATTATTATTATTATTATTAACATTATTATTATTATTATTAACATTATTATTATTATTATTATTATTAACTTTATTATTATTATTATTAACATTATTATTATTATTATTATTATTATTAACATTGTTATTATTATTATTAACATTGTTATTATCATTATTATTATTATTAACATTATTATTATTATTATTATTATTAACATTATTATTATTATTATTATTATTAACATTATTATTATTATTATTATTATTATTATTAACATTATTATTATTAACATTATTAACATTATTATTATTATTATTATTATTATTATTATTATTATTAACATTATTATTATTATTATTATTATTATTATTATTATTATTAACATTATTATTAACATTATTATTATTATTATTATTATTATTAACATTATTATTATTATTATTATTATTATTATTATTATTATTATTATTATTAGGAAGGAGGAGAGAACTTTTTTTTACTACAATTAAATAACTTCAGACCATTTTTATGTGAACTTCGTCATAATAAACAAACACACAAACAGACACACATCCACACAGAGAGAAAGATAAACAAGCAAACAGAAATGAAAACATTCTAACCAGTATTTTAAATTGCAACACCGACAAAACAACTTGAAATACCAAATCGTCGACGTCTACTGTACACTAAACCGGGGAACAAGACGCCTTTTATAGCCCAACCCAGCAGCAGGTCTGAAGCTTAATGTATTCCTTCTTTACAACGATAAGGCTCCAGTTGTGTACCCCGTCGCCAGGGGTTCTATACAACACGTGTACATGTAACACAGTAAAAAATGGTAGATGTTTATTTCTGGGCTAAAAACTTGTTGTGATATTCATGGTGTTCTGTTTGATTGGCGTCTCTCTCTCTCTCTCTCTCTCTCCCATCTCTCTCTCTCTCTCTCTCCCATCTCTCTCTCTCTCTCCCATCTCTCTCTCCTTATCCCCATCTCTCTCCCCTTATATCCTCCATCTCTCTCTCTTTATCCCCCACCTCTCTCTCTTTACCCCCTATCTCTCTCTATCACCCTTCTCTCTCTCTCTCCTTATCCCCCCCCTCTCTCTCTCTCTCTCTTTATCCCCCACCTCTCTCTCTTTACCCCCTATCGCTCTCTCTTTATCCCCCATCTCTCTATCTATATCCCCCCACTTCTCTCTCTTTACCCCACATCGCTCTCTATCACCCATCTCTTTCTCGTTATCCCTCATCTCTCTCTCTCTCTTTATCCCCCCTCTCTCTTTTGTCCCCATCTCTCTCTCTATCCCCCTCTCTCTTTTATCCCACCTCTCTCTCTTTCTTTCTAAATACAGAAGTCAAAGAAAGTGGAGAAATCATGCGATGTATCCAAACCAGGTCGAGTGTGTGTTATATGTATCAACGAGGCACAGTGTGTGGGTTAAGTGCCGTTCATGACCAACGTGCATCACTTGACCTCCGTGCAGTGTATGACCTAAAAAATTACCTGGACGTGGCAAGGTGAGTGACCTGAACACACTAGGTTACCACGTTATTGCGTTTGACCTAATAACATGATTTATACACAGTGTTTAACCTCAATATAACACAGGCACATTGCTGGGCTCGGGCATTGTATCTAACCTAACCTAACCTAACCTAACCTAACCTAACCTAACCTAACCTAACCTCAATATAACACAGGCACATTGCTGGGCTCGGGCATTGTATCTAACCTAACCTAACCTAACCTAACCTAACCTCAATATAACACAGGCACATTGCTGGACTCGGGCATTGTATCTAACCTAACCTAACCTAACCTAACCTCAATATAACACAGGCACATTACTGGACTCGGGCATTGTATCTAACCTAACCTAACCTAACCTAACCTAACCTAACCTCAATATAACACAGGCACATTACTGGACTCGGGCATCGTATCTAACCTAACCTAACCTACTTCCATTTGTTTTATTATATGTGTTACTTATAGAATGCATCAACAAACTTTAAAATGGTGAATTTCAAAAGGTATTTTCATATTAAGACAAAAACAAACAAAAATTACTGTAGACACCCGAACTGGGCCTCAAGCGTGACGTCACCTGAAGTAAACGTAAACAAAGATTAAAATTGACTTAAAAATTTTAGCCCAATAGAATATTATATGATAATTAAACTCTGTAAAATAACTCAAAAACAATAAGATAAAAAAAATCAATAGGTAAATATATTAACTGCTTGTAATCCCTCCCTAGTGATGTCATCAACAAACGCCAAATATGAAGTTTTTTGTTATTGTATTTTTTTAAGTATAAATTGAAAGGATGGCTGTGAGTTGCATTGTTTTACTGGGATTAAAACATTTATTAATATCAGCCTTGAAATCTTGGAGTCATTTAATCACAAACCTTCAGGAGTTATCCTTGAAAATATAATCTTAGAAACAATCTCCTTTAGTCTTATACAAGTCAAACTTACATACAGTACATAAACCCGGATATACAGTACATAAACCCGGATATACAGTACATAAACCCGGATATACAGGACATAAACCCGGATATACAGTACATAAACCCGGATATACAGTACATAAACCCGGATATACAGGACATAAACCCGGATATACAGTACATAAACCCGGATATACAGGACATAAACCCGGATATACAGGACATAAACCCGGATATACAGGACATAAACCCGGATATACAGTACATAAACATATACGGACCGGATATACCCCCGGATATACAGTATATAACATAAACCCGGATATACAGTACATAAACCCGGATATACCATATATACATACATACCCGGATATACAGTACATAAACCGGATATACAGTACATAAACCCGGATATATACATATACGGTACATAAACCCGGATATACAGTACATAAACGGACCAGTACATAAACCCAGATATACAGGTATAAACCCGGATATACACATAAACCCGGATATACAGTACATAAACCCGGATATACAGTACATAAATATACAGTACATAAGCCGGATATACACATAAACCCAGATATACAGTACATAAACCCAGATATACAGTACATAAACCCCCAGATATACAGTACATAAACCCGGATATACAGTACATAAAGATATAACACCCGGATATACATAAACCCAGATATACAGTACATAAATATACAGGATATACAGGTAAACCGGGTATACGGGATATACAGGACATAAACCCGGATATACAGTACATAAACCCGGATATACAGGACATAAACCGGATATACATGTACATAAACCGATATACACCCCGGATATACAGTACATAAACCCGGATATACAGTACACCCAGATATACATACATAAACCCGGATATACAGTAGGATATACAGGACATAAACCCAGATATACAGGACATATATACAGTACATAAACCCAGATATATAAACCCGGATATACAGTACATAAACCGGATATACAGGACATAAACCGGTATACGCATAAACCCGGATATACAGGGATATACAGTACATAAACCCGGATATACAGTACATAAACCCGGATATACAGGACATAAACCCGGGTATACAGTACATAAACCCGGATATACAGGACATAAACCCGGATATACAGTACATAAACCCGGATATACAGTACATAAACCCGGATATACAGGACATAAACCCGGATATACAGTACATAAACCCAGATATACAGTACATAAACCCGGATATACAGTACATAAACCCGGATATACAGGACATAAACCCAGATATACAGGACATAAACCCGGATATACAGGACATAAACCCAGATATACAGTACATAAACCCAGATATACAGTACATAAACCCAGATATACAGTACATAAACCCGGATATACAGTACATAAACCCGGATATACAGGACATAACTAAAATATTATAGGCAACTTGAGTTTGATACAAAGTAGTTTAGATATATTAGATAAAGTAGCTTAGTTAAGTAGAGTTCATCTGGTGAGGTAATGCCCAGTCCTTAACAGTACCGCCGCTGATGATAATATCCATTCATGTCACACCTGATGTCTCTTAATGTAGTTTATATCTCATTAACATATTGGGTCTCGTAGTTTGCTTCTATATTACAGAGATACCTGCACCACCTTGCCTAACACAACATTTGGATTATAATTTTCGACTGATGTTAATGTATTGACGCCAGGAGAGAGGCGCCATAAAGTAACAGGAACCGGTCTTTCCCTCCGTCAGGTTAGATAGTTTTATAAAGTAAAGTCATCTGGGGCGTCACACGGCAGGTAAGGTCAGCGTGTCTCTTACCCAGACAAGTATAGCAAGTGTAGTGGCGCAAGTGGAGGGGTGGAGGGAGGGAGGGAGGGAGGGAGTCAAATGACCTGTGACTCGCAGATGTCTTAAGGAGACTTCCTGCATCTTAAAGTCCCGGAAATGCCGAATGGTTCAAGAAGCGAGCCACTGGGATAATAACAGCGAGGAAAGGTCAAGGAAGAAGAGCCCGTCAGAAAGGTCATGGCAACACACATTTCGAAAGGTGTTGAAAGTGATCTTAGTGACTCGTATTTTGGTAAATCCGCATCGATACAATATATATATATATATATATATATATATATATACACACACACACACGAGTATTAGATGATTCATTAACTTATTTATATCCTTTTTGGTTTATGTATCTAGTCATTAATTTTTTGTGAGTCACCCGTCTGGTGGTTGTGGTCACCCGTCTGGTGGTTGTGGTACGATTATGGCAAACTTGTTCTTGTTTGTGTTTGAGAAGGCAGGAGCAGTGTTACCAGCAGGTGTGGATGTTACCAGCACGTGCAGGAGGCAAGGCCACACTGAGGGGGCGTTTGTGTGTCCTGGTTTGTGAGGGCCCATGAGAACTACCTGGGCCCCATGCTTGACCGAGTTGATCTCTCTCTCTCTCTCTCTCTCTCTCTCTCTCTCTCTCTCTCTCTTTGTAGCCATGGTCAGTGCAATCTCTCTCTCTCTCCTAAAACTGATGAAAAATGTGTTAAAAATAAATATCCATAACTTGATTATCGATATTCAGGTCAAACTAAATATAGGTATTGACGTGACCTTAAATACTGATCATTTCACCCGATGTGATTACTTTGGTGACCTTGATTATAGACGTCTAACTGATCTCGGTACTTTACACTCAGGTGACCTTGATCATAGGCGTTTAACTGATCTCGGTACTATACACTCAGGTGACCTTGATTATAGACGTCTAACTGATCTCGGTACTATACACTCAGGTGACCTTGATCATAGGCGTTTAACTGATCTCGGTACTATACACTCAGGTGATCTTGATTATAGACGTCTAACTGATCTCGGTACTTTACACTCAGGTAACCTTGATCATAGACGTCTAACTGATCTCGGTACTATACACTCAGGTGACCGTGATCACAGACGTCTAACTGATCTCGGTACTATACACTCAGGTGACCTTGATCATAGACGTCTAACTGATCTCGGTACTTTACACTCAGGTGACCTTGATCATAGGCGTTTAACTGATCTCGGTACTCAGGTGACCTTGATCATAGACGTCTAACTGAACTCGGTACTATACACTCAGGTGACCGTGATCACAGACGTCTAACTGATCTCGGTACTATACACTCAGGTGACCTTGATCATAGACGTCTAACTGATCTCGGTACTATACACTCAGGTGACCTTGATCATAGAAGTCTAACTGATCTCGGTACTATACACTCAGGTGACCGTGATCATAGAAGTCTAACTGATCTCGGTACTATACACTCAGGTGACCTTGATTATAGAAGTCTAACTGATCTCGGTACTATACACTCAGGTGACCTTGATTATAGACGTCTAACTGATCTCGGTACTATACACTCAGGTGACCTTGATCATAGACGTCTAACTGATCTCGGTACTATACACTCAGGTGACCGTGATCATAGAAGTCTAACTGATCTCGGTACTATACACTCAGGTGACCTTGATCATAGACGTCTAACTGATCTCGGTACTATACACTCAGGTGACCTTGATTATAGACGTCTAACTGATCTCGGTACTCAGGTGACCTTGATCATAGACGTCTAACTGATCTCGGTACTATACACTCAGGTGACCTTGATTATAGAGACTGAGAGGCGTGAAGTGGAGGGGTGCGACGCGACCAACCATTCCTAAAATTAATTGTTGCAAGATATTTAAATGACGGACCAGATCTCTGTCAGGGATTACCAGAGACCAGGTTCACTTCTGTGTCTCCTCCCGTCTGACTCACCTGACACGCTAGGAGGAGGAGAAGGGGGAGGACAAGGAGGAAGAAGGGGAGAAGGGTAGAGGAGTGGGAGGAGGAAGAAGAGTTGGAGGAGAAGGGGAAGGAGGAAAAGAAGGACAAAAAGAGGAGAAAGGAACAAGAGGAAGGGGAGGACAAGAAGAAGGGTGAGGGGGAGTGGAAAAATGAAGTGGGAGGAGGAGAAGGAAGAAGAGTGAGAAGAGGAGGAAGAAGAGAAGTGGGGGAAGAAGAGAAGTGGGAGAAGAAGAGAAGTGGGAAGAGGTGTGACAGGAGAATGACAATAAGGATAAGGGGAGTGGGGAAAGGAGAAAGAAGAATAGAAGTGGAGAAGAACTTCATCGTGAAGAGTCTAACACAGGACAGAAGTTCACTAGCCTAAACATTTTAATAACAGACAATCATAAAGGACGGGTTAGGGGACACTACACCAGACTAGCAAGGACCATTAGCTTAGATCCGAGTTGCGTCAAGGAAAATATAGCGCCAGGTTCCCCTCTTCCCTTACATAAATCATACTAGTCCACTCATTTATAAATTCATAATTATCTAAAATCTCTTGATATAAAATAATAAGACAATACTTCTTTATATAAGATACGAACGGGTGAGGAAATTGTATAAAAAGTCTTGAATGAAAACCAAACTAGAAAGCGAGCAATAGAAAGAAGTCAACATATACCGAAAACAAATCGCCAATATATTCGTAAAAAAAAAACAAGTCGTCAGCATATACTCAAAACTGTCAGCAAAAACGCTAAAATATCGTCAGCATGTTGAAGGCGGTCGTCAGGAAATATAAATATATTACACTCAATGGTAACCAGATTAGACTGTCAAAAGCCATTATCACCGCAGCCAGGCGACCACCCGTGATCACCAGATGATATATTTCTGCGACCACCAGCTGTTTTAGCCCCGCAGATAAGCAGTCTTTACACATACCACTGCTGCTGTTTTTTGTTTGTTTTTTGCATCATTGGGCGGGACCACCAAGTATGTACAGTACATAAGTATTTGTGTGTGTATGTGTTTGTGTGTGTGTGTGTGTGTGCGCGTGTGCGTCTGTGTGTGTACAGGGTGGTGTAATACGCCGAGTGTGGCACCATTATGTAACTGTTAAGATGCAAGCATAGCTTGCTTCCTCTCGCTTTCAACTACCGCCACTGACTAGCCCTCGTGGTGAACAGGGAAACAACCTTGGTAAGACTTCCCCTCCCAGTACACAGCCTCTGCATCATCGAGACTCCTGCTGTGCTTCATCGTGGCAACACACGATAACTAGGTGCCTCGCAGGAGATCTCGGAGCAGCAATGGGCCCCAGAGGGACAGCGCTTAAGTCCACCAGCATGTGAACACGCCCTGGCTCCTACCAACCATTGCCCCACTGCCTTGCGCATTAACCTTGGTAGGTATAAGGCTACGGGAATAAACCCTTCTAAAAATATGCAGTGGAGCCCCGCATCAGGCAGACATGCTTACAGAGCTTCCGTAAGACCCCAACGGCAGATTAGGTGGAAGAGGTGACGACCATGGGAACCCAACGACTACACCGGCGGATGAAGGCAATGCATGATGGACAGACTACTAAGGCGAAACCCAACAAACTGGGCTATCGGCAGTCCATTGCAACTCTCCCTCTCCCCAGTTGCTGCAGCTACCTGCACCATTGGATCGGGAAAAGAGAGAGCCAAGTCGTGTGGTTGCAGCTTGTGCTCCTGCCTCACCACATAAATAAACTCAAGCTCATCATACTTTTCATCATCATCAGAACCCCTAAACCCCCGAAAAGTCCTATGGCGACAGATGAATGGCAACAGGGACAGGCAGAGATGACTGCCGGGAGTCTTTAGTCACAACTCTGCACTTTTTTTTTATGGTAAATAGCCCACCCGGGCACAGGTCATCAATCCATAACAAGACCTAGGGGGCGAAAATAATAACAAAAAATCTTAAATGAGAAGAGAAAAAGGGTGTGGTATGTTAATCTTCACCACGAAGATGCCAGAAAACCAGCTTTTTGAAGTGGGATAGACTGTAAGAGGATGCAAACACAGAAGAAGGCAGAGCTTTCCACAGTTTGGCTGTGTGAGGAAAGAAGGATATACTATAATGGGTTATTCTAGTTTGACCGACATCCTCACAGAAACGGTGGACACCACGGGCAAGACGAGTGTGACAAGCCTCGCCGGCGGTACACAGAATGCCAAATCTTGCAAACATCACCTGTAAAAGTACTTGTATAAGAGGGAGTGTGAAGCAACATTGTGGCATAGATAAGATAAGTCATTTATTCACTGGGATCTAGGCAGTAGTGCAATCCGGTCCTTTCTGTGAGACTGAGCAGCCCGTTCCAGGAGGCACTCTGCTCACCCCACATTGGGTGGGGGGCTAGAAAAGTCACCCTAAACATAGCTTGCCTAAAAAAAAAACACTCTGACTGCAGTCGAAAACATAATCACAGATCAAAGCAAACACAAACTATACAACAACCTCTTCTGGTCGCTGCATGAAATGTCAGGACTCTTCTGATAACTGGCACAAATGAATGTCCCGAAAGAAGAATCGACCTTGTGGCAAAGAGCAGTCATAAGTGAGTCCCGGCTCCCAGACGAGGGTCGACTGACGGAACGGGGGTCCGGCTCTGCCTTCTCCTGGAAGGATAAGCCTGCTGAGGAGAAAACCCATATTTATGGAGTTGGTTTTGCTATTCACCAATACATCCTACATAGGCTAACTGAAATGCCTGTTGGGGTCAACGAGCACCTCATGAGACTCAAGAGTCCCACTAAATTACCCCCGTCATGCCTTCTTCATCAGTGCATATGTCCCAACACTGGATGCAGAGTATGACATCAAAGAGGCCTTTTACGTCGACCTTGACAGAGTACTAACCTCTAACCCCAGAGAAGATAAGGTTGTGCTCCTAGGTGACTTAAATGCCAGAGGTAGCAGTGATGCAGACTTATGGCAGGGAACCAAAGGGAGAAACAAAGTGGGCAAGTGTAATCCCAACGTCCTACTACCCCTCAATAAATGTCGTGAAAACAACCTCACTATCATCAACACCTTGTTTAGGCATGTCGACAAGCTCAAGAGTTCTTGGCAACACCCGTGATCCAAACCTGGCATCTCATTGACTACATTGTCAGAGAAAGAGATCACCGAGATGTCCTGATCACCAGAGCCATGCATGGCTCAGACCACTGCGACACTGATCATCGGCTCGTCAGAGCCAAGCTCTCCCTTCACGTTCCCCAAAATGGCGAAGGCAACAAGCTTCCAGAAGAGGTTTTAACACCAATCGACTTGAAGATCAAGCGGTAGAACATACTTCCAAAGAACAACTCTACGAAGAGCTGATAAACAACCCAATAACAAAACCTAAATCCGAATGCCGAATGGAGTACTTTCGACACTGTCATCACAAAAACCTGCAGCGAGACCCTCGGCCAAATCGAAAGAAAACACCAGGATTAGTTGGATAAAAATAACCAGAGGTACAGGGAGGTACTACCGCCTGGGAAGATATTGGAAGCATAATATGTTGTCTAATGGTAGACCCTGCTGCGATATGGCATCACAAAAATTGTGACCAAGTCCCAGGTTGCTGATCTGAGTTTCCGTCTCATTTACACACAATTGCAGGGTTTCAATTGTTTCTCTTTAACAACCCAACTCATATTTATCGTTTCACACTATTGATTTTTTTTGCATTTATTTATGGTTCTTATTAATATTATTATATATTTTGTAACTTTGTATATTATTATTATTATTATTATTATTATTATTATTATTATTATTATTATTATTATTATTATTATTATTATTATTATTATTATAATATATCTTAGCCCCCAAGGCCCGGGTGGGGTAATCCCCTTAAAAAAAAATTATAATAATAATAATAATTTAATCAACGTTCTCATCGATTGTAAGTGTGCTGCTTTCACTGACTAGCCGAACAACCTTCAATCCCGAACCAAAGCTGATACCTTCCGCCAGAAGAAAGCGGCGGCCCACTGCAAACTACGCAATCTAAACAACAATTGGTGAAAAAATAAAGCGTATGAAACGCAAAAACTTGCGGATCAACATAAGATGCGTGATTTTTTTTAATTCTACAAGACCAATGTATGGCCCAACTAATTATAGTGCGGCCCCCTCCACTCATCCGACGGTAACATCCTACTTAAAATTGAAGAAGACATTCGTCAGCTCTGAAAAGAGCACTACAATTCGCTGCTCAACCAAAACATCGATGTGGATATCCTGACTACCCAGCAGGTTCCTCCTCACCCAGAGCTGACCCACCTCAGCTATCCTCAAACCCGTGATGAGGTAGCTACTGCCATCAAGCAGATGAAAAATAACAGAGCCAATGGGCCTGATGGAATCCCAGCCGAGCTGTATAAAGCAGAAGGACCTCTGCTTACCAGCCGTCTCCACTCTCTCCTGGAACAAGGGAGAATAGTCAGACTATGGCAACCACTGCAGGACCTCGCTGCTGTCCGTAGCTGCCAAAATTATTGACCGAGTCCTCCTAAACAGACTTCTTCCTGAGGCGGAAAACTTCTTCACAGAACCTCAATGTTGCTTTAGACCATCACATGGTACCACTGACATGATCTTTACTGCCCGCCAGATACAGGAAAAGTGCAGAGAACAGCGTCGTGACTTATACATGGTCTTCATCGGCCTTACTAAGGCCTTCGACTCGGTCACCAGGGTCCTCTGGCGGACACCAGTTGTTTTGGTTGCCCACCAAAATCCATCGCTATTGTGAGGCAACTCACGATGGTATGAACCTAGTGTCCTGGACAATGTCACCCAGTCTGAGTTCTTCCCCATCCAAACGGGGGTAAAACAAGGATGTGTGCTGGCACCAACTCTCTTTTCCATTTTCTTGGCTGCCTTCCTTACTCATGCCAGTGCCAATCTAACAGGCAGGGTGGACATCCAGTACAGGATCAAGGGACTTTTCAACATATGACGACCCCAGGCAGGAGCAAAGGTGTCGGCAGCTTCCATCACTGAACTTCAGTATGCAGTTGACCTCACCCTCGTCGCTCACATTGAATGCGACCTACAGGAGATCCTGAACACCTATGCAGATGCATGTGCATGCTTCAGCCCTAAGGTGAATGTACTTAAGATTCAGGTTCTCTTTCAGCCCCTGGTTCAGCCACACCTCCACCATCCATCCATGTTAACCGGTACTACCCTCTCTAATGTTACCTTCTTTCAGTATTTTGGCTCCCACCTGTCTACCACTGCAGACATCTCAAGCCTTTGTACAGAACTGCACATATATCGATCAGTGGTCCTCCCCACCCTGCTGTATGGCAGCGAGATGTCGATCACATACAGGAGGCACCTCAAGGCACTTGAAAATTTTCACCAACGTAGTCAGCGTTCCATTCTCCGAGTTCGCTGGGAAGACAAGAGAACATATAGTAGTATTCTCACTGACACCAACTGTAAGAACATCGAGACTACTATTATCCATGAACAACTACATTGCATTAGCCATGTCACCCGCTTGAACGACAGTAGACTGACAAAACAGCTACTTTACAGTCACCTAACGAATGTAAACGTAACGCTGGCGGGCAACGGAAAAGGTATAAGGATAGGCTTAAGACAAACCTGAAAAGTGTAAAATCGACCCCCTCACCTGGGAAACGATCACTCAACACTGTAACGCTTGGAGGAGTACCACACTAGAAAATGTCAATACTTTCGAGTTAGCCCGACTGCATACCGAAGCGTCAGCGCCGGAAAGACGCTGCCGCCGCCCCTCCCGCACTAGAAGTAGCTCTCTACACGTGCAACATCTGTGGACGGCCCTGCCGATCCCGTATCGGCCTCTCGAGTCACCTCGGACCTCACCAACGAAGATGACATCTTTATTAACTCATATCATTGCATCATAGTTGGACGATCGCCATACTCGATTCCGAGTGACAGCAAAGTAGAAGTGAGGTAAGTAAGTGAAATTAAAGATGGTAGTGGTAGTAGATCATGTGGTGGTGGATAATGTAGTCGTGAATCATGTGGTAGTGGATCATGTGGTAGTGGATCATGTGGTAGTGGATCATGTGGTAGTGGATCATGTGGTAGTGGATCATGTAGTAGTGGATCATGTGGTAGTGGATCATGTAGTAGTGGATCATGTAGAAGTGAATCATGTGGTAGTGGATCATGTGGTAGTGGATCATGTGGCAGTCATGTGGTATCATGTGGATGGATCATGTGGTAGTGGATCATGTGGTAGTGGATCATGTGAAGTGGATCATGTGGTAGTGGATCATGTGGTAGTGGATCATGTAGAAGTGAATCATCTGGTAGTGGATCATGTGGCAGTGAATCATGTAGTAGTGAATCATGTGGTAGTGGATCATGTGGTAGTGGATCATGTAGAAGTGAATCATGTGGTAGTGGATCATGTGGTAGTGGATCATGTGGCAGTGGATCATGTAGTAGTGAATCATGTGGTAGTGGATCATGTGGTAGTGGATCATGTGGTAGTGGATCATGTAGTAGTGAATCATGTGGTAGTGGATCATGTGGTAGTAGTGGTGATGAAGTTATCAGAGAGAATGTCAGAAACGGTGCAAGTAATAGTGGAGACGAAATGTAGTGGCAATGGTGCAGGAAGAGTGGAGGGTGGTAGTATGGATGATGAATATTTAGGTAGTAGTAGTAGTAAGGTCAACAGAGATGGTTGTCGTGGCAGTAGTAGTAGTAGTAAGGTCAAGAGAGATGGTTGTCGTGGCAGTAGTAGCACCCAAACGCCAGCAAATCCTTCCTCATCGTGAAGCCAGATCATTATGATCGGGCTTTGGAGGTTTTCGGCGAAAGTGAGGTCAAAATAACTAAGGACGGCCAAAGACATCTAGGCGCAGTAATTGGCACTACGGACTTCAAGACCCAGTACGTAGCGGGAAAGGTGAATGAGTGGGTTAGCGAAATCCAAGCTCTATCGGAGATTGCTAACACAGAGCCACATGCGGCCTTTGCAGCATTCACCCATGGAGTCAAGCATCGTTGGAACTACCTGATGCGTACCATCCCTGAGATCGGACCCCTCCTCCACCCTTTGGAAGAAGCAATCAGTGTCAAGTTCATTCCCAAACTAGTGAAACACCCTGACTTAACCCTAGCAGAAAGAACACTTCTTGCACTTCCACCAAGACTGGGAGGGATGGGACTAACTAATCCAGAGGAGATTGCTGACTCTGAACATCAAAATTCACTTAAGCTCACGGCAGCCCTCACTGACCACATAATAGCCCAGAATGCAACAGGGGAAGTGGACACCAGCGAAGTTAATAAGATCCGTAGGTCCATTACAACAGATCGGCAGCACTGCCAAAATGACATGTTGCAGCAACTATTGCTGCAGGTTCCAGAAAATTTGACAAAAAAAGTAGCTATAGCGCAGGAGGTGGGCGCCTCGAACTGGTTAACTACGTTACCGATAAGGGCAAATGGTTTCAGCCTTAACAAACAAGAATTTACAGATGCCATTGCTCTAAGGTACGGTTGGCCAGTAGATGGTTTGCCCTCCCAATGCGTGTGTGGCTCTTCCTATGATGGCGATCACGCCATGGTCTGCAAGAAGGGGGGCTTCATATGCATGAGGCATGACGAGGTAAGGGATCTCACAGCAAATATGTTGAAGGAAATCTGCCGGGACGTCATGGTAGAACCGACCCTCCTTCCACTGGATGGCGAGACCTTCCAACATAAGACTTCAAACACTTCTAACGAAGCCCGTGTGGACGTCAGTGCTCGAGGATTCTGGACGCGGGGACAGTGAGCTTTCTTCGACATCAGGATTTTTGATCCCATGGCCTTTTGTCACCGTAACCTAGCTCTCGATGCTGCGCATAGGAGGAACGAGAACGACAAGAGAAGGGCATATGGGGAGAGAATACAAAATGTTGATCAAGGCAGCTTCACTCCTCTAGTGTTCACAACCTCGGGTGGGATGGGCCCAAGTGCAAGATGTTTCTACGCCAGACTCGCGGAGCTGATCTCCGAACAGAAGCAGCAGCCCAGAAGCTATGTTACAGCCTGGATGAGATGTCGACTGTCCTTCTCTCTCCTTCGGTCGGCTTTGCTCTGCCTCAGGGGAACGAGAGCTTCTGCCCCTACCCCGACAACTGCTGCAGATATTGACTATGAGGCTACAGTCACTGAATGCTGCATAGATCTGCGGCTCAACTAATTTAACACAGATAGGATAGCTTCTTATGTATTAGGATATTTAATATTAAGGTAAATAAATGGTGGCGAAGGTGTGGCTATTGGGGGAGGCTGGAGGCCACATTATAAAAAAAAATATATATATATATATTAGTAGTAGTAGTAGTAAGGACAACAGAGATGGTTGTCGTGGCAGTAGTAGTAGTATTAGGAACTACCTGATGCGCACTATCCCTGATATCTGACCCCTCCTCCACCCTCTGGAAGAAGCTATCAGAGTCAATTTAATTCCCAAATTAGTGAAACATCTTCACTTAACCCCAGCAGAAAGATCACTCCTTGTGCTACCACCGAGACTGGCAGGAATGGGATTGACCAATCCAGAGGAGATTGCAGCCACCGAACATCAAAACTCAGTTAAGCTCACGGCAACCCCCACTGACCACATAATAGCTCAGAATGCAACTGGTGAGGTGGATACCAACGAAGTAAAAAAGATTCGACGATCCATTACGACAGAACGACAGCATGTCCAAAGTGATAAAATGCAGCAACTGAAGCTGCAAGTATCAGAGAATTTGAAAAAAAAGTAGCTATAGGGCAGGAGGTGGGCGCCTCGAACTGGTTAACTACGTTACCGATAAGGGCAAATGGTTTCAGTCTCAATAAAAAAGAATTTACAGATGCCATTGCTCTAAGGTATGGTAAGCCAGTAGAAGGTTTGCCCTCCCAATGAGTGTGTGGCTCTTACTATGACGTCGATCACGCCATGGTGTGCAAGAAAGGGGGCTTCATATAAATGAGGCATGACGAATTAAGGGATCTCACAGCAAATATGTTGGAGGAAATCTGTCATGATATCAGGGTAGAACCGACCCTCCTTCCATTGGACGGTGAGAATTTCCAATATAGGACTTCAAACACATCCAACGAAGCCCTTGTCGACGTCACTGCTCGAAGATTCTGGACCCGGGGACAGCGAGCCTTCTTCGACATCAGGATTTTTTATCCCATGGTCGCATGTCACCATAACTTAGCTCTCGATGCTGCACACAGGAGGAACGAGAACGACAAGATAAGGGCATACGGGGAGAGAATTCAGAACGTTGATCAAGGCAGCTTCACTCCTCTGGTGTTCACAACCTCTGGTGGGATGGGACCAAGTGCAAGATGCTTCTACGCCAGACTCGCAGAGGTGATCTCTGAACAGAAGCAGCAGCCCAGAAGTTATGTTACAGCCTGGATGAGATGTCGACTGTCTTTCTCTCTCCTTCGGTCTGCTTTGCTTTGCTTTGCCTCAGGGGAACGAGAGCATCGGCCTCAAAGCCGACAACAGTTGCAGATATTGCCTATGAGGCAACAGTCACTGAATGCCGCATAGATCTGCGGCTCAACTAACTCAACACAGATAGGGTAGCTACTTATGTACTAGGATATTTAATATTAAGGTAATAAAATGGCGGCGAAGGTGTGGCTAATGTGGGAGGCTGGAAGCTACGTTAAAAAAAAATAGTAGTAGTAGTAGTAGTAGTAGTAGTAAATGTAATGTAGTAGTAGAGACGATCACACTATGGTAGTATACACCGACAGCTTACCGTCACCACCCTCCCAACCACCTCCCCATCCCCCACACCTACCACATCCCCCCACACCTACCACATCCCCCACACCTACCACATCCCCCACACCTACCACATCCCCCCACACCTACCACATCCCCCCACACCTACCACATCCCCCCATACCTACCACATCCCCCACCTACCACATCCCCATCTATTATATCTCCACCTACCACATCCCCACACCTACCTCCCCCCCTACCACATCCCCCCCATACCTACACATCCCCATACCCACATCCCCCCACATCCTATTATATCTCCACACCTACCACATCCCCCACCTCATCCCCATACATCCTCCCACACCTACCCATCCCCCAAGCCTACCCATCCCCCACACCTACTACATCCCCCACCTACATCCCCCCTACCCACATCCCCAAGTCTACCACATCCTCCCAAGTCTACCACATCCTCCGCCTACCACATCCTCCCACGCCTACCACATCCCCCAAGCCTACCACATCCTCCCACGCCTACCACATCCCCCAAGCCTACCACATCCTCCCACGCCTACCACATCCCCCACACCCACACCAACCGCCAGACTGTAATCTGTTTTTTTCTACCCCTCCCTAACCTGTGGTCAGTCAGACGTCATGTTAACAATGTTTTGCCTTTTTTTTTACCCTCTCTCTCTCTCTCTCTCTCTCTCTCTCTCTCTACGAACTCCTCAACTTTCTCTTTTTTTCAGTGAGTTTAGCCTTTTTCAGGATATTGTTTCATGCGGTTCGTTGTATTTTATGTTCAGTTTTCCTTTTAAGTTTCAACCTATACTGAACATTTTCACATAGTTGTGGTCAGTTCCGCCTCATCTGTTGTAGAAGTTCGCGGGTTAATTTTTTTTTTCACCCACTAATTACTAATTGTCACTAACGTGTTTTAAACCTCTCGTTGTTCCTGAAGACGAGAGTCCTTCCTTGTTTTGCCTGGTGATTTACCGTATGACTGACCTGTCGTGTTGTGATATTTATATTTATAGTCATTGTTATTGTATTTATATATTAAGGTGCATCAAGGGGAACGAATAAAAAAAAATTATTTCTTACACGAGACAAAGTACTGACTTATAGGAAAGATAAAATATGATTCATTATTGTTGTCTTGGTAATAGTATAGGCAGTTAAAGTCCCATTAAACCTTAAGTCATATGAAGTCCGGTTAACAGTGAATGATTTTTTTAAACTCACAAATAACTTTTAGTGATGTCCACGCACACGCAAACGCAAACGCACACGCACACACTCACGCACTCACTCACTCACCCATTCACTCACATACATACACACACACACACACACACAACGTAGTACATTTTGCTAATTTATATCTACGTACAAATTAATATTACAAATCTGTTACTTTCCCGGGACTATTACAACCCAGCACACAAACACACAACGGTACATAGACAAACAACGGTACCTACACAACAACGGTACCTACACAACAACGGTACCTACACAACAACAGTACCTACACAACAACGGTACCTACACAACAACGGTACCTACACAACAACGGTACCTACACAACAACGGTACCTACACAACAACAGTACCTACACACACAGTACCTACACAACAACGGTACCTACACAACAACGGTACCGACACATACATACACAACAGGTGACAACAACGGTACACAACACAACCTACACAACAATACCTGTGCCTGCACAAGAACGGTACCTACACAACAACGGTACCTAGACAACAGCAGTACCGACACAAGAACGGTACCTACACAACGATACCTATACAACAACGGTACCTACACAACTGTACCTACACAACAATACCTACATAACAACGGTACCTACACAAAAACGGTACCTACACAACAGTACCTACACAACAACGGTACCTACACAACAACGGTACCTACACAACAACGGTACCTACACAACAACGGTACCTACACAACAACGGTACCTACACAAAAACGGTACCTACACAACAGTACCTACACCACAACAGTACCTACACAACAACGGTACCAATATAACGGTACCTACGCACCCTTCCCCATTATTACGGCTAAATTGAGAAGAAAAAAAATCATCCGAGCGAATTACAGTGACTATTTCTTTGTGGTGTATCTTGAGCTAAATCTCTGGACCAATATAGAATTTCTCTGGCCGGTTCCTGACCCTAAATTGGTGTCCCATAGTAGTAAATCCCCCCCCCCCCAACCCTTTGGACACAGTATAAGGTGTCCTATGTATTAAGGAACTAAAAAAAAAAGGTTAATAAAAAAGAAATATTGATTTAATTTCATTAGACCAATTCGTTAATGTTGGATGTGACGGATTAGCGACGCTATATTTTATACCTCCAGGTTAAGTTAGGTTAGGTTAGGTTAGGTTAGGTTAAGATATATCAGAACTTAGGTCATAATCCCCCACGATCTCGTCTCGGCCAACTTTACACCTTTAGATATTTAATTGGACTTAACCTGACTGTACCGACCAGGTGATGGTATTTTTAGGCTTGATATACCTGTACTTTTGCTTATTACTCAGGCTTATGGGAGGTGTGGTACCGATTAGTCAGGCTGAAGCGAGACACACACACACACACACACACACACACACACACACACACACACACACACACACCTCTAAGGTAGTTATTACGGTCTGATCTGAAGCGCTTGAAGCATTGATAGGAAGATGGCAGCAAATATGGCGTCTCTACCGTTAACCAATAGTGTGATGTCTCCTATTTTAAGTTGAAGAGAATTAAAAATAAGGTAAGGTTTTTTTTTTCCAGTCCAGACCATAACCTTGATTAAGTACATCATATAACCCACTGTCTTAAACAAGGTAGATTAAGCTTGAGGAGCACAACAAACACACTGACACACGATCAGAATTTAGAATCATCTTACACATCCACTATCATGTCAGTAGGTCCTCCAATGTAAACACACTCGGTCTCGCTCAGTGTTTTTTCAACCAATAAATTGTTTAATCTTCCGTGAAAATTGTTTCTGCTATGCCGTGTTTTCTCTCCTTTAAATGATGACCTAACCTAACCTAACCAGGCATGAGTATTGTATACCCGAGTAATATTCTATCCAGCTACACCCGTTCGATGACACATATATGACTCGGGAGTTATGAGGTCACATCCACCCCCCCCACTCCTCCAACAGCCCCCACACCTCAACTAGCCCCCACTCCTCCCCACTCCTCCAACCCACCCTCCAACTCCCCTCACCCCTCTATCCTCCTCCAACAAGCCCCCACACCTCCAACTAGCCCCCCCAACTCCTCCAACAAGCCCCCCGACTCCTCTACCTACCACTCCTCCTTCCCCCACGATACACTCCTCTCACTCTCCTCAATACAAGATTTCGCGTGTTTGTCTACTGCGTCTCTGAACCTAACCTAACCTAACCGAAGCTAACCTAACCTAACCTTACCATACAAGAAGGATCTTGTCTGGTCATCTTGATACTTTTAAAAAACTATAGTTCCCAAATCAGTCACCCGGACTCACCGTAACTTAAAATAAAATAAATCAATCAACCAGAAAATAATGAATAAAAACAATCAATCAATCAATCAATAATAAATACATACGAGTAAATTGATAAATAAATAAATAAATAAATAAATAAATAAATAAATAAATAAATCTAAGGAAATGAATCGACGTTAATCATCCGGAACTAAAGTAGTGAGCGATGAAATTTAGTTAAAAGTAAGTAAATAAAAATTTAAAATCTGGGAAAAATGCTGGTGGAAGGTGTTGCCACCACACACCACCTCACACTACCTCAAGATGCTGTAAGAATCGTCTTCCAGCTTTATGACACACCATTTAAGGAGCTGTTGACAGGTATATATATAACAGGTCATATACACAAAGGCCTGATACTAAGCTGTCTGCCTTACACGTACACACACAAACACCCAATAACAATTACACGAAATCTTACAAACTTATCCATAAGAAAAGTCAAATGAAAAATATAAGTACGCACGCACGCACGCACGCACGCACGCACGCACGCACACACACACACACACACACACACACACGTACGTACGTACGTTCCACTTTCTCAGAAATTAGTTCATAATTTTATTCTTAACTGAGAATAAGGCGACGTACGTTAACCCAGTGAAGATTCATTGCAATAACTAAAGTCATTTGACCTCAATATCTACGTCAATGATTTTTCCGAATAATAATAACATTAACATACGAACCTTTTTAGCATGAGAGGTCCGACGGGAAGTGATAGAGAGGCAGACAGACTGGTAACCATACGACCACGTAACCACAGGGGTAGAGGTAGAGGTAGACCAATGAGTAGAGGGCGGACCAGGAGACAAAGGGGTACAGGTAGGGCATCCCGTTAGTGTGGGCGAGGTGGTGGGACAGGGATGTGGGTCACGGCGGCCGGTGCTTGACCCGCCAGCAGCCGCCCACCGCTAACGGGGTAAGCTGACCACCGACACCACCCAGCACGAGGGGAGGAGGGGAAGGTGAGACATGGGGTGGGTATCGTAGGGGGGAGGGGGAACCATAGGGTAGGTATCGTAGGGAAAGACATGGGGTGGATATCGTAAGGGAAGAATGGGGTGGGCATCGTAGAGGGGAGAGGCATGGGGTGGCATCGTGGGAGGCATGGGGTAGGCATCATGGGGAGGGAGGCATGGGGTAGCCATCGTAGGGAGGGGGAGGCATGGGATGGGCATCTTAGGGGGAGGGAGGCATGGGGTAGCCATCGGGAGGCATGGGGTGGGCATCTTAGGGGAGGTGGAGGCATAGTGGGCATCGTAGGGGGGAAGGCATGGGGGTGAGCATCGTAGGGAGAGAGGGAGGCATGGGTAGGCATCGTAGGGGAGGCATGGGGTAGCCATCGTAGGGATGAGAGGGAGGCATCGGGTAGGTTATCGTAAGGGTGAGAGAGAAGCCTCTAGGGGGGAGACATGGGATGGTCACCGTAAGGGGGTGGGCAGATTACAAGAAAGCATGGTCATATGACAGAGGATGGAGGAGGTGTGATCATGAGCAGGAGGAAGAGGACTGTGCATATGAGAGGGCGTGGTCATGGGTAGGTGGAGGGCGTGGTCATGGGTAGGTGGAGGCGTGCTCATGGGTAGGTGGAGGCGTGGTCATGGGTAGGTGGGAGGGCGTGGTCATGGGTAGGTAGAGGGCGTGGTCATGGGTATTTGGAGGGCGTGGTCATGGGTAGGTGGAGGGCGTGGTCATGGGTAGGTGGGAGGCGTGGTCATGGGTAGGTGGAGGGCGTGGTCATGGTAGGTGGAGGGCGTGGTCATGGGTAGGTGGAGGGCGTGGGTAGGTGGAGGGCGTGGTCATGGGTAGGGTGGAGGGCGTGGTCATGGGTAGGTGGAAGGCGTGGTCATGGGTGGGTGGGAGGGCGTGGTCATGGGTAGGTGGAGGGCGTGGTCATGGGTAGGTGGAGGAGGGGATCTGGCATCGAAAAGCCTATAGGGTGAGGGGTGGCCACGAGGAAAATGAGGAAGGGGTGTGGCTAGGAAGAAAAGAAAGGAGGGAGGAGGTGACTGGGGACAAAATGAGTTCATAAATTTATTTCAACTTTCTCCTCCTCCTCCTCCTCCTTCTCCTTCTCCTCCTCCTCCCATTTCTGCTGCTTCTTCCTCCACCTCCACCTCCTCCTCCTCCTCCACGCTGGGACCGTTGCCTGGAGTAAAGCTGGTTTGTATTTTAGGGTTAAACACACACACACACACACACACACTTCAGTTACCCCTTTACCATGGACGTGTGACCGCCTTCCTCCCTCCTGCCTTACATACTGTGATTTCCTTTGTGTCTCCTGGACCAAGGCTTCACGTCACCTTTGTGTTTATAGATCTACGTCTTCATCTCCGTGGGCATCTTTAATATACTCTATGCCATCATGCACCACACACAACACATTGTACCTTTAAATACACTTTATTTTTAAGAGCCTCTCGCTACGATTTATGTCGCAAATAATTGTCATGTACTTTAACCGTTACGAACCAGTCACACTCGCTAAGTATTTGACGGTATTTTAACTTAAATAACTTAACATTTAAGTGTAGGCTACCGATACTTATATACAGTTTAGCTTCAATATATCATTAAGTTATACATAATACATCAGGGTTGCATTAACTTATTCTTCCAACAACTACTCATATTTATAGCAAACAATTATCCACGTCTTTTATTTATATACTTAAGTTTTCAGTTACAGGATGTTCTACGTTGGGGGTGACATGAACCGTGAAGGTCGTCCTGGGAATAATATACCAACCTCCCCGTGTACAGATACGTTATAGAGACTACTTCATATTATCATGATCTCACAACGCTATGATGGTCTTGTTAGGTGACTATAGCATAGCATGGTATACTATTGTATTTACTTGGACTATAACCCTTGCATTATAGCATAACTATATACGGGATTGAATGCAGTGCCATACGACAAACTTTATATCATATTCACTGTACCACAGTTACTAGGTAGCCTAATAAGCTATACTACAGTTACTAGGTAGCCTATTAAGCTATACTACAGTTACTAGGTAGCCTATTAAGCTATACTACAGTTACTAGGTCGCCTATTAAGCTATACTACAGTTACTAGGTCGCCTATTAAGCTATACTACAGTTACTAGGTAGCCTATTAAGCTATACTACAGTTACTAGGCAGCCTATTAAGCTATACTACAGTTACTAGGTAGCCTATTAAGCTATACTACAGTTACTAGGTAGCCTATTAAGCTATACTACAGTTACTAGGTAGCCTATTAAGCTATACTACAGTTACTAGGTAGCCTATTAAGCTATACTACAGTTACTAGTTACTAGTCGCCTATTAAGCTATACTACAGTTACTAGGTAGCCTATTAAGCTATACTACAGTTACTAGGTAGCCTATTAAGCTATACTACAGTTACTAGGTAGCCTATTAAGCTATACTACAGTTACTAGGTAGCCTATTAAGCTATACTACAGTTACTAGGTCGCCTATTAAGCTATACTACAGTTACTAGGTAGCCTATTAAGCTATACTACAGTTACTAGGTCGCCTATTAAGCTATACTACAGTTACTAGGTAGCCTATTAAGCTATACTACAGTTACTAGGTAGCCTATTAAGCTATACTACAGTTACTAGGTAGCCTATTAAGCTATACTACAGTTACTAGGTAGCCTATTAAGCTATGCTACAGTTAGTAGGTCGCCTATTAAGCTATACTACATTTACTAGGTCGCCTATTAAGCTATACTACAGTTACTAGGTCGCCTATTAAGCTATACTACAGTTACTAGGTAGCCTATTAAGCTATACTACAGTTACTAGGTCGCCTATTAAGCTATACTACAGTTACTAGGTCGCCTATTAAGCTATACTACAGTTACTAGGTCGCCTATTAAGCTATACTACAGTTACTAGGTCGCCTATTAAGCTATACTACAGTTACTAGGTCGCCTATTAAGCTATACTACAGTTACTAGGTCGCCTATTAAGCTATACTACAGTTACTAGGTAGCCTATTAAGCTATACTACAGTTACTAGGTCGCCTATTAAGCTATACTCACTGTTGGTAATGTCTGGTGAACTAGAGGTTCAGCTATGGTGTGAGCAAGAGTCTGGGCTGATAGATGGACTCCCACGTGACTGCCAAACGTACAGACACTCTTGAGGCAGAACAAAGTAACAGCTGAGTGACACCCACTACACAGCTTACAGGACCAGACAGATACACTCATCCAGGAATGAGAGTTTATAACAAAGGATGAAATCAAACACACCATCACTTATACACCTCGATGATGACAGTAATGTGTTCAGGCTAAAGAAGTCATACCAAGTCTCAGCAGTATGCCTTAAATCGTTGAAGAGTTGTTGTCGTATTAATTAAAACTTCTGACCTGTTGTTGTTGACATACCTAAAAAAATATAAATCTCAAAGGAGTGTTCAAATAATTTTTTAAAATGCTTAAAACGTTTTTCTTGCATATTTCAAGAGCTATCATAAGATTTAACGAAATAAAGACACAAGAAAACTGCAATAGACACAACAAGGTCTTTTCGAATTATCTCAATGATACAAACATCCCGACAAACACAAAAACAAGACGTTTGCCAGTTGTTCTCAATAAACCCTCCGTTACGCCTCGTGATATCACTGGTAACTCTTCATGGCCAGCTTGGCCGATCTATATATTTAAGTGATGGACAATAAATAAGTCAAATGAATGCATTTTAAAGCATGTAGTAGTTGCCCCCAGCAGCGTGTGTGAGCCAGCTTAACTAGGTCCAGTTCGCCATCAGAAGCACGCCGTGCCACCCCGCTTTACGACTGGTGATCCGCAAGTATAGTCACTAATGTTAATGTTGTACCCATCAAGGTTTGTCCTTGATTCAGTGTTGCCACATCGCTACAAAAAGTTTGGTTCTTAAGAGACATTCTTGAGCCTAAAAAAGTGTGAATGTCACCACACAGGTAACATACCATTTACAGGCGGCTTACTTGGGTAGCAACAGTAAAACGGACTCCTCAGGTTTCTCCTTCGTGATAAGACGCGACACAAGGCCAAAGTTTGTACCCGACAATCAAATTACCAGAAGCTTGTACACACACTGGGACACTTCACGAACTATTATTTATGTATACAGATCTTCAATAACTCGACACTGACGCCAACTGTCTAACGTGGGACTTTACAGCTCGTCTTTATGATGTTGTAGAATGCGAGAAACTGTACATAATTAGTCATGTCTCATAGATAATGAGATTTACAAACGGTTGCATGATTCCCAACAGTCCCAATTTTCTACGCTTCAGACGTGATGATGAAGTCGGGCAGTTGTACCAGCACACACAAGGTCCACTAATAATTGAAATATTTCCAGGAAAAAACTTACACGAGGAGAACAACCCATGCGCTCTTGCTAAAACCACCAGTATCATTTCTGGATCACTTACCCAAGCAGACTTACCGATGTATCAGAAATAGAGTAACTCAAGCAGTTAGAAATGCCAGACGTAGCTATTATACAAATAAGCTCCAGTCAGCATCAGGCGACGGTAAGAAAACCTGGAATGTCATAAATTCTATTCAGAACAGGAACACTTAGCCTTCGGCCCCCCCACACAGCTTTTATGAAAAATGATACAGCTGTAACGGAACCCTCCCTCATTGCCAACCACTTCAGTGAATATTTTATTAATGTTGGCAAAAATCTTGCAGAGAGCATTTTTGATCACCATGAGGAATTTAGAGCCTACCTTCAAAACAGACAGCAAAATGAGCTGTTCTTATCCTCTGTCACAGCAGATGAATTACTGGCCATCATAAAAATGTCCAAAGATGCAGCAGCAGGCGAAGACAATATACCAATGAGCATCATTAAGAAAGTAGCCCACTTATTACTACATGTTGTCGTACACATTTGTAACTCCTCCTTCACTAGTGGTGTCTTTCCGAATAAACTGAAAATTCCTAAAGTTCACCCAGCATATAAAAAATTTGGGGACAAAGGTCTCTTCAAGAATTACCGCCCCATATCAGTCCTCCCAGCCTTGAGTAAGATACTGGAGAAGCTAGCATGTAGTAGACTAAATTCCTTCTGCAATGCCAATAACATCTTTACAGACTCCCAGTTTGGATATAAAGCTAGAAGGTCGACAGAGTGCTCTGCAATCATTTACTAATGACATCTTAAATTCCTCTGATGACAGGCAGTTCACAGTCGGTATATTCTTGGACCTCTCTAAAGCCTTCGATACTGTCGACCATACTATCCTCCTTTCAAAGCTTGAACATTACGGCGTTAGGGGCCTGTCCCACAATTGGTTAACCTCATATCTGTCCAACAGGATGCAGTATGTCTGCTATAATATTCACCAATCTGACTCCTTGCCAATCTCGTATGGCGTCCCCCAAGGTTCCATTCTCGGTCCAGTACTGTTTTTGTTGTACATAAACGACATAGTCCACGCCAACACACTTATATAACATAACTTATTTGCAGACGATAGTAATCTCTATGCCAGCATCTCAGACCTCCATTCCTTGATGAGAACTATGAACACTGAATTGACTAAAGTCAGGACCGGGTAATACGTAATAAACTGACCTTAAACCATGAAAAAACCCACGACACGATCTTTCACAGAAGATAAAACTTGCCCCCAGACTTAGACCCTCTGTACCTTGGTAATACAATCCTCAAACGCGAACAAAATACTAAATTCTTCGGAGTTATTGTTGATGAAAAACATAACTGAAGAAACCACATACAAGCCATTCACAGTAAAGTCAGTAAACAATGCGGTATCATGTATCACACTCGACAGTCACTCACTCTCACAGCAATGAAAGAAATCTATCATGATCTTGTTTACCAACACCTGATACACTGTCACACACTATAGGTGGCCTCTGGCTCTTCAAATACAAAATCCCTGGTTACTGCACAAAAGAGAGTTGTACGGACAATGACGACCTCGAAAAAACAGATCACTTGCTTGACAATAATTATTTCTAGTTCCGGAATAATCAGAGATACATCTTAAGGCACCCAGAGCTACTAAGACCACCCCTCATGCGCTCCTCTCAGTTCCAGACCTCCATAAATTATCATGGTGTGAAGGTGTGGAACAACTTACCCCCCACACCCATCAGAGCAAAGACTACGCTCCCTTCCTTTAAATTATCTCAAAAAATATCTATTGTCGAAGTATTAATAATTCTTGTAATACCTACTATATTTACAGTACCTGCTTTTGTTGTACCATAAAAACCGTTTTATCGGAAATTATCATGTAAATAGATAAGAAATTACCATTGCAATAAACATACAGGTATTTGCCAACTAGACAATAGACATAATCATGACAGCTCTGTCCTCTTGTTCAACCTTAATACTGTACAACCCATGTTGTACTGCTTCCCCAATATACTTAATTGTTTTTCAATTCCACTGTAATTTATGTATATATTTATAATATAAATAAAAAAATAAACTAAAAAAATAATAAATAAATAAAATCAATAAATATTGAAGTGATAACCGTGGTATCATTATGAGATGTTCTTATTACCACTCTGTATCTGTGTTTTTCTGGCTAAATAAACTGTTTCAATTCAATCAAGCTGGTGAACACAGGCTCCTGCCTCTCTTGTTCCTCTAACCTACCTCCTCACAGTATTTCTCCTTTCATGCCGATTTACTGCATTTTACTCTGGTGGGTCCGAGCCAAAGTATAACAAGTTGCAAGGACAAAAAAATAAAAAAAGTATTCACTGTAATTCCACCAACTCTGAACATGAATATCGTCATAATATTTAGGGAGGACCTCTAGATCAGACGAGAACCCTATGGCATTCACCCCCCCCTCCTTCTCTCCATAAACGAGAAGTGTCTGTCGGTTGACACCCTCTTACTCATCCCAGATATCTTCCCCTTTTGGCTGATCTGAACATCATCTCGTGTCCAAATCACGGTAAGATGATTGAGATATTGTTTGCACTCTGGGTGAAAGAGAGAGAGAGAGAGAGGTAACAACCCACACCAACAAAAACCTGACGCTATCAAATCTTAAAGCAAAACTTGACACTCTTCTTAACCTCATCAAATGTTGCAACTGTTACGCCATTCCAACCTCCCATCAAGAACAAAGCAGAAAAAATACGACGATACACAAACATCGAAATATAAAGACAATCAAAATACATACATACACACACGACAATCTTTAACTTTTGTTCCTAAACTCTTGAGAAATGGTCAAGTGTTGTTGTTGTTGATGTTATGTTTACAAACACATCGACCTATGAATACCGTAATTACCACTTCCCACACATTCGTCCTTCATTAACCTCTTATGTCTATCACTAACTTCTTCTTTCTCAGTTAATTCATGTTCCCGATGTGGTAATATTCAAGTTTTCAAAGTCTGTCTTCAGGAGCCAGCGAGGGTGTACAGTATATGTTGTTTTCAAGCTTTCGGAAACCAGAACAACACAGAATCCACAATAACCTTCACGTATTGCGAAGTTGTCGATGTATACTTCTTCATTACAGTGGTCCCTCGGTTAACGAGCGCCTTGGTACGAGATTTCGGTTAACGATTTACCTTCCATAAGATTCTTAACTTCGGTTAACGAGCAATCCCTCGATTAACGAGTTTTTTACGAGCCGACTTCAACATGTTTTCGCTTGCATTTGGCGGTCCACCAGCTGTAGTATTAGTCCGCCAATACAGTAATCGGTTTTAAGGCTTAAATTCCTTACTATTTTAGTAAATATCAAGAAGTTTATACTATTCAATAATTTCAAAAGTTTAATATTAACTTCTTTAGTCATTTTAACAATTTTTGAACATAATTGAAGGTAAAGAAACTAGTTTCTAGCGTGCCATCCAGCCTGTTAACACACCAGACAGGCGTTAGTCTCTCTCTGTTTTCAGTGGAGGTAACATCTTGCTTGAGACTCTCTTCAACTAAACGCTTTTTTTCTGTGTTTCCAAGCAAATTATTGGTCATTTTGAAATATATTTTTACATATTGACAATATATAATGCAGTGCAGTGTTGATTTAAAGAAAATAATCTTGAAATACACCAAGAGAACTAAAATTTTATGGGTGAAATGGTGCCATGGGGTGACTTCTCTTCCACCCCAATGCCTTCTCTTCTTCCTTCTTCTCCACCCCCATTCTAATTCCCATCATCATCATCATCATCCAGGAGCCTTCTACATACACACCTCCAAGTAAGTGTACTTTTCTACCTTTTTTGTTGAATTTAGGCGATTTTCGGTGAGCTGGAACCAATTACCCAAAAACCCATTGAAACAATGGTTTCGGTTAACGAGTTTTTCTGTTAACGAGCAACCTGCTGGAATGGATTGTGCTCATTAACCGAGGGACCACAGTATTTGACTTCTTGCTCCTATAAACTCAAATCTTTTCTTTTGTCACCTCTAAAGTTATATAATTTAAAGGTTTCATCATCATCTGAGATACAATACAAGTCTGTTTGATAAAGAGGAACATAGTAGATTTTAGTTCCCTCCTCATTGTGAACTCTTGACTAAAGAAAATGGACATCTAAATTTGCCCCCCGCCCCCCCCCCCTCCTCGCCCCTCTATTTTTGTTCACATCATTAGAATTTACAGGTAGCCAGTATCCTTTCCATTCCCTCAATAAAAGTGATGGACTACTCTTTCCTTACAACTAAAGACCCATATTTTTCATTTTAATCATCACTAAAATCCTATAGAATCAGGATCTATTCACTCATTTTGACAAACACGGACTCCTCTCTGGCGCCTCCTACGCCAAGCCGCCTATACCCTTTCCACACTAACCTGGCCCGTACGCCCCGCCCCTCTTCTATACTTATAGCTGATTGGTTCATAGAAAATTCAAACCAAATGTGGTCACAATTGGTAAGCAGACCTGTTATTATCTAAAATAATGTTAAATATATGGATTATCAAAATGCAAATCATTTCAAGGCATTAGCACTTCAGAGAAGATGTTAGAAATTTTTAAATATTTATCATAAAAGGTCGATATAAATACACGCTTATATACGCGCAGTCCGGGGGGAGGTAAAACGCTCAGGGGATCCAATCAGCTATTTGTAGCTACAGACGAGGGGCGGGGCTTATTGGCCAGCTTAGCTTGGAAATATTATAGTGTGATTTCGTCTCCAAATATAATTCGCTCATTCGCTCGCTCTCCAAACTCATATCCTTGTTAATGTTGTTAACTTCGGGGTATTTATGATCTTGTTGCACTTGATATTTCTAAGAGGATTTGATCAAATGTGCTATGAAGCTCTCCTTGCTAAACTCCCATCGTTTTATCTTCTTGGTTTCTTACTTTCCTGCTTCTCTTACTCTATTTCCAATCTGTCACAGCCACAGTTCACACTCAACATTACTTTCCAAAAGGTTCTGGTGTTCCATCTCCTTTCCTCGCGCTCGTTGTTTATAGAACACCTTTTCCTCTCACAATTTTCTATCCATAAGGCCTAAACAATTTACAGCTCTTGAAATATAGGGAAAACACTCGCTTTTTTATTATACAATTCAATCATTCCTCTTCATCTCCTGACCCATGGTGAGCGAGGCAGGCTTGGAATATATGTCACTTATCACTCGTTCTGCCCCTCAAAGGACTAGGCCCTTAATGTCATGAGTACCTCCCACAATGCATAAAAAATTTCAATTATAATACATAAGACTTTCAGATCTCTTTTTTGTTGGGTTTAACATACATTAACTAGTATTTAGTTAAGTGCAATGCCATTTTTTTATTGAAATCTTTGCTTATGGTTTTGCTTCTACTTAAGAACTTTAACTGCTGGAGCGCAGTCATACATTATAACATCAAGGATGCCTTCCTCTTTATCGAGCCACGGTATCCATGAAGTTCAAACTGACTTATACTAAGATTAATTTACTTTTTGATGCACAAGTGCCTCTAGGTACTGCTCATTCATCTTTATATTGTCATTTAGATACAAATTAGTACTCTCTGTAATCTTAAATGATATAAACATGTACACTATAGTTAAAAAAATTATCCACAATTCTAATTACATAAAAGCCCTTTTTAAAAATAACGTAAATATCACATTCAGTTATGTTTCAAGTTTGAGTTGATAGCAACTGGACAATGATAGAAGTGTCGATTTAATAATTGAAATAAGTCAATACCACTCAAGCAAGATCCTGTACAGCCCACACAAACAGCAGGGCCTGTGAGTCCTTTTTACTAGAGTACAGTTGACTTCTGGCCGACGCAGTTATCCCAACTGTGAAGGTCACTCCTTAAAGACCCGATTCATACGAAAAAAAATTGTGTAACACAAACATACGTAGAAGTAGTAGTAGCGTGGCGTGGCGTGGGTGTCGTGGAACGTCCTCCCTTATCTAAAGGGTTATTGTTGGGGACATACTCGCTGTGTGGGAGCGGGAATTTAACAATGTGTCGGTGAATATCGGATGTCACCCTAAGCATTGCCACCCAAGGTTTCTTCTCATCCCTTACGGCATAAATTGTAAATATTCCGTGTGTTCACCGGCGATCACCAAGCGAGTGGTGACCTGGCGGCGCTGGGTCAGTGGAATAACGCGAGGCTCGGAGCCAAGGTCAGTGTCGATAGGCCTACTTTGTCAGGGGTGGTCTCGAGACTCTCGCCCCTATGGGGCCGAGTGCTCCCATGCGGTCGCCTCCCACCATAGTAACGGACACTTAATGTACAGTAGGGTCTCGACGAACCAAGTGAGTATATATAACTGATATTACACCAGTGAGACCATATAAATATTGGTTATTTGTGCCAAGGATATATAAACAAGTGCTTGGTGTGACAAATTCTTATCCATAGTGTATCATTCTGACGTATGGATGGTCGCCCTTGGGGGAGGGGTAGCCTACACACCCACGCGCGCACGTATGCCCCTACTACCTGGACACAGCAGTCCAGCCTGTCACCTCTCCGCTCTTCCCTCATAAGAAAAAGTATTATCTTGTGCCTGGGACTAAATCAGATGTTCGGAGGCGGACGAAACTGTCGCGCAAGGTGCTGTTCACTATGCCTGGTAACAATCATTGCTGCGTCTGTGCTAACCCGAACCAAAACTGCACGCGAGAAACAACCGACCATGTGTGGATTGCAAGAAGCGAGACCAGTGTCGGAACCCACGTCGCAGGGAGCCGACACAGGTGGCCACAGTGGATATCGCCGGGACCCAACTACCCGATGATATCCGAAATGATAGCAGTGAGTCTACTCAACCCGAAAATGTAGTACTAACAAATGCTGCTCCCTTAGTAGCAGGTGTCCACGAGGAGAATGAGAGACAGCCACCTCAGTGGAATGGCATGTCGATGGAAAATGCAGACATATGGGTCAAAGAAACCTACTCAGAAATTGTCAAGTGGTCGCCCGCTAACTTATTTGAACCACCCAAGTGTGCGGCCACCAAAGAAATGATTCGGAGATGACTCGCTTCATGACTGATTACACTCAGGACCGCTTCCTCGCCCCTCTAGCTCTTCAAATACTGGCAATAATACCACATCTATTTTGTCAGAGGACACACACAAAGGCTAAGCACAAAGAAAATGTGGCAGCAATGAAGAGAAGATTGGCAATGTGGCAGACTGGGGCCCTAGATGATCTCCTATGTGAAGCAAGAACACTGCAGGAGAGACTAAAAATTACGGGTGACGGAAAGCAAAACACCGATGACGTGGCAAGAAAATTTGGAAACAAAATGCGTGTGGGAAAAGTGTCTCTTGTGGTAAGATCTCTCACAGAGGAATCCTCCGGTGGGGTGATGCCAATAAACAGAGAGACATTAAAACTATTGAAAGAGAAACATCCCCCTGCAAGCGAAGACGAAGGCATCAGGTTCCAGGGTGACTATATCCCACCAAATGCTGTCCTGTTCGAGAAAATAACAGGAGAGATGGTGTGGAAAAAGGCACTGAAGACTCGAGGAGGAGCCGGCCCTTCAGGTCTGGATGCAAACGGTTGGAGAGTCATCCTCAGCACAAACAAGTTTGGCCCTGTAGCAAGCGATCTCTGCACTGCCATTGCCGCCCTTGCAAGAAAGCTTGCATCCTCTTGCTGCCATCACCTCCAGGCCCTGACGGCCTGCCGCCTTATTCCTCTGGAAAAGAAACCAGGATGTAGACCTATAGGGGTGGGGGAAGTGCTGAGGCGGATCATCGGAAAATGCATAATGGAGGTGGTAAAGGATGATGTCAGGGCAGCAGCAGGGAACCTACAAGTGTGTGCTGGCCACCAGGCTGGTGGGGAGGCTGCCATTCACGCCATGAGATTGATATTTGAGCAGCGTGATTGTGAGGCCGTTCTCCTGGTGGATGCTTCAAACGCATTCAACATACTTAACCGCAAGGCTGCACTGCACAACATCAAGATCAAGTGTCCAAGCTTTGCGATGTATGTTGAAAATTCGTATAGGAATCCATCAGACCTCTACATAGTAAACAACAAGGCTCTAAGAGGTGATACCATCTTACAGTCAACCGAGGGAACAACACAGGGGGACCCTGTTGCAATGGCAATGTATGCAATTGGCCTATCAGTGCTCCAACAAGAAATAAAATTTGAAACAACTGGGGTCAAACAAGTGGCATATGCTGATGACCTTACAGGAGCAGGAAAAGTGGAGGGCATCAAAAAGTGGTGGGACTTGGTAACATCGCGAGGTCCACAAATAGGGTACCACCCAAACGCCAGCAAGTCCTTCCTCATCGTGAAGCCAGAACATTATGAACGGGCATTGGAGGTTTTTGGCGGAAGTGAGGTCAAAATAACTAAGGACGGCCAAAGACATCTAGGCGCAGTAATTGGCACTACGGACTTCAAGACCAAGTACGTAGCGGGAAGGTGAATGAGTGGGTTAGTGAAATCCAATCTCTGTCTGAGATTGCTAACACAGAGCCACATGCGGCCTTTGCTGCATTCACCCATGGAGTCAAGCATCGTTGGAACTACCTGATGCGTACTATCCCTGATATCGGACCCCTCCTCCACCCTCTGGAAGAAGCTATCAGTGTCAAGTTCATTCCCAAATTAGTGAAACACCCTGACTTAACCCCAGCAGAAAGAGCACTTCTTGCACTTCCACCAAGACTGGGAGGGATGGGACTAACAAATCCAGAGGAGATTGCTGCCACTGAACACCAAAATTCACTTAAGCTCACGGCAGCCCTCACGGACCACATAATAGCCCAGAATGCAACAGGGGAAGTGGATACCAGTGAAGTAAATAAGATTCGTAGGTCCATTACGACAGATCGACAGCACTGCCAAAATGATAAGTTGCAGCAACTATTGCTGCAGGTACCAGAAAATTTGAAAAAAAAGTAGCTATAGCGCAGGAGGTGGGCGCCTCGAACTGGTTAACTACGTTACCGATAAGGGCAAATGGTTTCAGTCTTAATAAACAAGAATTTACAGATGCCATTGCTCTAAGGTACAGTCGGCCAGTTGAAGGTTTGCCCTCCCAATGCGTGTGTGGCTCTTCCTATGATGGCGATCACGCCATGGTGTGCAAGAAGGGGGGCTTCATATGCATGAGGCATGACGAAGTAAGGGATCTCACAGCAAATATGTTGAAGGAAATCTGCCGGGATGTCATGGTAGAACCGACCCTCCTTCCATTGGATGGTGAGATCTTCCAACACAGGACTTCAAACACATCTAACGAAGCCCGTGTGGACGTCAGTGCTCGAGGATTCTGGACGCGGGGACAACGAGCTTTCTTCGACATCAGGATTTTTGATCCCATGGCCGCATGTCACCGTAACCTAGCTCTCGATGCTGCACATAGGAGGAACGAGAACGACAAGAGAAGGGCATATGGGGAGAGAATTCAAAACGTTGATCAAGGCAGCTTCACTCCTCTAGTGTTCACAACCTCTGGTGGGATGGGACCAAGTGCAAGATGTTTCTACGCCAGACTCGCGGAGTTGATCTCCGAACAGAAGCAGCAGCCCAGAAGTTATGTTACAGCCTGGATGAGATGTCGACTGTCTTTCTCTCTCCTTCGGTCGGCTTTGCTCTGCCTCAGGGGAACGAGAGCTTCTGCCCCAACTCCGACAACTGCTGCAGATATTGACTATGAGGCTACTGTCACTGAATGCCGCATAGATCTGCGGCTCAACTAATTTAACACAGATAGGATAGCTACTTATGTATTAGGATATTTAATATTAAGGTAATTAAATGGTGGCGAAGGTGTGGCTATTGGGGGAGGCTGGAGGCCACGTTCTATGGAGAAAAAAAAAAAAGAGTATGCATCACAACACGGCGTCTCAGGAGGGTACAGGCCACGGCTCTAGTGGAAGGCCGCCAAAATATTCTACACCCCCCAATGACCACCAACATCCACATTCCGTCTTCAGGTTTTTGTCTTCATGACTGTCCCTGCGATATCTCAGGCAATTTTTTTTTAGTACGAGACTGAAATGGACGTAAATAATAGGGTGTGTCACATAGTAGGGAAGATCAGCTAAAACCAATGGCCCATCACTTTTTGGTAGATTTTAGTGTATATAAACAGAAAATAATTTCTGGTTTCAATATTTTGGTAACATTTTGCTAGATAAATTTTAGCGTGAAATTTATCGAAAATCTAGTACAGCTGCATTAGTGCATTACAATTAAATAGTGAACATTGCTTTCTTGACTTCATTCTTTAACAACCCAACTAAAAATATTTTTTCTGTTTCAGATTCTATTTACTTTATAAGTTGATAAATTTGCGATGGCTGCTTGTGTCAGGACGAGGGAACCAAAAATCCAGCCATCTCAGTCACTATCTTGGGTCTGGGAGAGAGCTCCTGGAAGTCGGAGTTGCCTCATTGAGAGATGCTTTGAGATTACGGTGTTTTTAATCAGGCAACCAGTGAAAAGAACCAAAGAACTTGGCTAATAAACAAAAGACATTGCCAGATATGACCAAAGCTGTCTTGGCACAGTACACCTTGGCTAACGCTCTCAGTTCAAGCCTCCAGTCATAACAAGTCAGAAGAAGATTAGGTGAGAGACTGCTAGCCAGTTGGGAAAAGGCAAAGGATATTCTTGGGAGAGGAAAACTTGCAGTTAAGGACAGCTTAAGCAAGCAACTGACCAAGTTATTTAATATAATTACTTGCAAGTGCCCAATTGTTCTCTGTCCTGAGTTTGGATGCGATCGTGACTGTAAACTGAGGCCCACATCTCCTGTATTTGCAAGCGTGAACTGAAGATTCTGTGATCGAACTGGCATTTGTCAAAAGCTAATAACAGAGAGAGAAGACTGGCAGTATAGGGGCTCTCATGATTTCTAGCCACGATATTCCGGAGTCCAAGAGACAGGAGGCTGCCAGCAGAGAGACAGAAGAGGAGAAGAGCTGCCGAGGAAAAGAAGAGACTTGAGAAGGCCCAGGGGCGAGGTAAAAAAGGCCCCACAGGATTGGAGTCAAGCTGATTCAGAGTTTAATGATCTCCCATGGCTGATCCGAGTGCTGACCAGGAGAATGGTGACTTTGTCCCTAACCCAGAAAATAATGATCCCAAACCTTCCAGGCATAACATTTCGAAATAGGAAAGATATCCCGAGCATAGCTCTGGCCAGCATGCGACACCAATACTGGTCTCAGAGAAAACTCGCAGAGATAGCAACAGCTGCCTACTGACGGTGGTTTGATAACACCTGATGATGTTCACCTGGTGATAGATCATAACAAAGTAAGGAGAGTTCAGGAGAAACTTGTCAGTAACCTAGAAGAGGAGCTTGATAAGGGATAAGAGAAATGGAATCAATTGTTTGTTCTTTGATGGGAGTAGCGATGACACTAAAGTGTTCATGAAAGGTGGAGATTCTGACAAGTTGTTCCCCTGCCATGGTGAAGGAGGAACACTCACTCCTGGGCGTGCGAACCAGGAGGGAAGTATTGTGGCATTTCACTCCAGAGAAAGATTTTACACTGTGGTTCAGCTGAGATAGTGGCAGATAACATTGTGAACTGGCTCAGAGAGGAACGTAGACCAGACCCTGCAGGCCATTGGAGGGGACAGCACCAACACGAACACAGGTGGGCAAGGGGGGTCATACAGTGGATAGAGCGGAAGATTGGGAGGAAGCTGGTCTGATTGTTTGTGACTTCCACACCAACGAGTTGCCATCAGACATCTGATCCAGAGCTGGATGGCAAGACTCTTTCAAACAACAGATGGTCTGGTCCTGGCAAGATGCTGACTCTGCCATCGAGTTAGAAATAAATCCGAGCTTGAAAAATCACAGTTGGCCCTCCACTCGGCTGAGCTTGCACATACTGTCATTGGGACGACCTGAGGTACTGACCAGTACTATGGTTACGATTTTGCAGTGCCATCAAAACTGGGGTCATGCCTGATAGACTTGCTTACCCGCAGATAGGTCCAGTCTCACATTCTAGGTGGCTCACAACGGCTCTCAGGTTTCAAAATTTGGGTCGCTCATCATGCAAACTGAAAGAGAACCAGCTTCACAACCTGAGACTTATTGTCCAATTCATTGTGAGTGTCTACTTCTGCCAAATTGGTTCAACACCGCGTCAAGTCATCGTTCAAGGTCCGGAGGCATGTTCTCTTCCAGCTTGAGCCCTGGAGGAGTCAGCCAAGGAAGGTTGTTCAGATTTGTGGAGCAGACTGTGAGGAGATCTTCCTGGTATGCTCATCCTGAGGCAGTTCTGCAGACAATGCTCTGCAGTAAGGATGAGGAGGAGGAGAAGAGTGGCAGTCAAAAAAGACCTTGGATATGAGACTTGCGAGAGTGATTCCGCATGACGAATCAGTTGGTGACGATCTTCAGGGTCAGGAAGACTCCTGAAGTCAATTCAGGGTGCCAAGCCCCCACTGATCTCATAGATCTGGATAACATCCAGGCTGGCAGCGAGCCCCTCTACCTGCAGCCTCACCAATGTTCAAGCCAGAGCTTCCTGGACAACCCCATGCATGTCCCGCCTGGCCTCTATCAACCCAGAGTATAGAGCTGCCAGTACGCAAGTGAGCGAGGCCAAAGTAGTCACGTGTGCAGCCAGGAGAGGAGGGAAGGCTGGCATCCGAGCTCAGGGTGGTCAGCAGGAGGATGAGTAGAAACAGAAGCAAGAAAGACATGTTCTCTATGGTGTGCAGCAACACCGGTCGTGAGTAGTAAACCGGTTATTGTATTTGATGATTTTGTTTTCTAAAGGAAGATTAAATTTAATAAATGTGTCAAGACTGGTTCGTTTCACTATTCTGATCATTTTCATCCTAATAAATTAACCTGATAATATTTACTTTACTCTAAATAAGCATATTTAGTGGTGTTTGGTAAAAGGGTGGGAATACTGAATTTTCATAAGATTTCAAGTTAAAATTCTACTAGCAAAAAAATAAAAACTTTTTCAAATCTGAAGATATCACATGATTCTGCACATAGAACTACATCATTAATACCATGGGCCGATTTTTCAAACTCCAAAAAAAAACAAAAATTCGCCTCCGTATGACACACCCTTACGTAATAAGGTCTAAGTGCTTGGCAAAAACCATATTTTTATTTTGTTTTTGACTCGTACAGTAGTTTTTCTTGCTTGTCCGGGCGATTATCCCGGGTCCTTTTTGATCTACGAAACTGAAATTTGGACATAACAGTGACCAAGTGATATGCTTTAGCATTTTTTTTTTTTTTTACTTATTTTGTACACCATCTTTCCCACATTCCGGCTCCAAGTATAGTGTGAAGTGTGGGGCCGTGAATAGTCACTCAAAAAACTATTAATATAAAATTGTGTTGAAAAAATATGACAACGGACGAAGGATTTTGACAACCCGACCGAGACAACAGGAGTGGCAGTGTTCATTGTGAAATTCGCCGACCACTCCCACCCTGTTTCAGGGGTCAGTACTAATGCCCACTCTTGTTCATAATATACATAAACGATTTAGATACTGGGATCAGCAGTGACATAAGCAAGTTTGGATGACACCAAAATAGGGCGGCAAATTAATTCAGGGCAGGATGCAAATACATTACAGGAGGATCTAA
This sequence comes from Homarus americanus, assembly GCF_018991925.1. Classification (NCBI taxonomy): domain Eukaryota; kingdom Metazoa; phylum Arthropoda; class Malacostraca; order Decapoda; family Nephropidae; genus Homarus; species Homarus americanus. The sequence continues at coordinate 17,276,944 of NW_024716703.1, read as the reverse complement.
ATAAACTGCAGGTGGTCTGAAATGGCAAATGAAATTCAACACCAGCAAGTGCAGCGTACTTAATATTGGAAGAACAAATACTTATAATGTATACAGCCTTAACAACATCAACCTAGAGAAGTCGACTTGAGAAAGAGACCTAGGGGTACTTGTAAGCCCGGACCTACGCCTAGAAAAAACAGTGCGTTAATGTTCGAAATAAGGCAAACAGAGTATTGGGTTTTATATCTAGAAGTGTAAGTAACAAGAGTGCAGAGGTCTTATTGCAACTATATCTTGCGCTAGTTAGGCCGCACCTCGATTATGCGGTTCAGTTCTGGTGCCCCTATTATAGAATGGATATAAATTCACTAGAGTCTGTGCAGCGAAGAATGACAAAAATGATTCCGGGACTTAGAAACCTTCCATATCATGATAGGTTAAAGAAACTTAACTTGCATTCCCTAGAAAGACGAAGAGTGCGGGGAGATATGATAGAAGTATTTAAGTGGGTGAAAGGAATCAATAAAGGGGATATAGATAAAGTTCTTATAATATCCGAGCAGGATAGGACTCGGAGCAACGGATTCAAGTTGGATAAGTTTAGGTTTAGGAGGGAGATAGGAAGAAACTGGTTCACAAATAGGGTGGTGGACGAGTGGAACAAGCTTAGCAACTTTATAGTAAGTGAGGGAACTCTGGAAAGTTTCAAAAGGAGGCTAGATAGATTCATGGATGATAGAGAGTGGTAGTAACTCTCGACAGGAGCTGCCATGCACAGGCCAACCGGCCTATTGCAGACTCTTTATTTTCTTATGTTCTTATGTTCTTAAGTACAGATAACTTTTGAGTAACTGTACATTGAGGGTCCCAATATATGTTTGTATACAACTCTTCCTACGTGGCGTCTTGCTTGTTTACTGATGAAAGACAAACACACCCTGGAGAGAGAAAACGTTCGATATCTCAACAAAATTATAATGACTAGTTGCTGAGGAACACGAGTCAGAAATGAACTCTAAAATTTGATCGTTAAAATAACATAAAACATGAATTTGATAACTACTGTATAAGTTACTGTACATCTACCTCATACAACCATGCTTCCAACCTTTAGATGATTCTCAGCCAACAAAATTGTTTCAACAGAGGAGATTTCCTGCCTACGTCTGATTTGCAACACATAAAAAAGAATTTCAACTCACGATATTTCCTGCCAGCATCTCAATTTAAACCCATATAAGATTTCAATCCCTCTATAAAAGGTTTCAAACATCATCTGTATATGACAATCCGTGCATATCATATCTTAGAATTCATGTAAGTCCTACAGGCCAAATAGGATTTTGAGCCAACATATAATACCCAACACTGTAAGATTTAAAATTAGTATATGCTTTAAAATCCATAAACGATATCGAACGTAAATAATATAACTTCCAAGCCAAAATGACTTCTTCCCAATATATGATTTTCAACTTCCAAGCCAAAATGACTTCTTCCCAATATATGATTTTCAACACCTAAAACACCTCAAAGAAACATATGACTTCCGACCTTCGTTTAATACTGTATCCAATATCAAGGTTATGATAGAGACAGGTCAATAGTCGAGGACACAAACATGACGTATATATGTGGTGTGAATTGCAAGATCGTCGTTGTTTGGTGTGCACGTTGCATCGGTACACACTACATTTCCAGGGCCACTGTGACTGTCCAAAAATTAAAAGGTTGAAATATATATATATATATATATATATATATATATATATATATATATATATATATATATTTGTGAATACACGAAAGCGCTTGGGAACTATATATACCTAGATCACGCGCACCTACAGTGATTTACTTGCATATATATATATATATATATATATATATATATATATATATATATATATATATATATATATATATATATATATATATATATATATATATATATATAATTATTTTGACTGAGAAAGTAATGGAAAATGGCAACAATAATCTAAAGGTGTCTCAGGCGTTTCATTTTGGAGGAATAAAAATTACAGATAACTAAATTGCTATTCTAATGTTCATACTTGGAGAGACTGACAGAACATAAAGCTAAAATTATAATTTGAAAGAAAGGTTTACTCACAGCCTATTATGTGTTAGATTGATGTGGAAGACTCCTAAACCACACTGTTGCCGAGGTCCCTTGAGAAACATTCATTAGCCTAATTCGTGGATTAAACTGAAGAAACCCTGCAGTAGTCTATTCCAAGGTTCAATCGTAAACAAGATGGAAGGTCTTGGTCACTGTGTACATTCTTAGAGGTCAAGGACACAAAAACTTACGAGCTAATGTTTGACAAGAATAATACCACCCTAAGTGTCTGACTGGGTCGGTGACATTTAGGGATTTATATACTGTTTATGATATCACTCATCACTCTAACCTGCTAATTAATAGAAATATTTTCCCGGACGTTGATAAGACCTGTTCACCGAGTTTGGTCGAGATCTATGCTAAAGTACAACAAGGATATATGATACAAATAACTATTCTCTTACCAACAGAGGCCTTGATCTCTGTCCTCCTGAGTTGAATATTAATGAGTACAACTTCCTAGAGTAAATACAAAGCTGTTCATTAAATCTGGTTTGGGATGAACTTTTCTCCACGATAGAAGATAATAACAAGGACATTAAAACCTGTGACAAACGAACACTACAGGCGATACAGAGGTAAACCGCCACATGACACAACAACTATATTGTGTAGTACGGGACAAGGACAAAATAATCCTATTAGATTTTTGTTCGAGTCCTTTAGAGTGAACTAAAATCTTTGACAAATACTGAAAACATCAATACACAATTTTCTCACCACAATTAATTCTCACGGGCATTCTCATCTTTCACCTTAAGGGAGAAGAAGAATGTCCTGGTGTATATAAGACCTTCCCCTAAGAGAGTCAATATTTATGAGTTATTGTCACGTGTTGATATCCTTACATCCTGAGAATCAAAACACACACAATGCCACAAAGTCAGCGTCAACAGGGTCTAAGACATGTCACTGGATAATAATTCAATCTCTGGATGATTATGTGGATTAAACTACATAATCCTCATGTTTTTTAAATGTGTGAATATTTGTGCATAAGCCTGACATCAACTTTACCTTTCAGTGGCCCAGGTTAATAACCACAGAAATAAGTCTTAAACTGATCATAAATAAATCAAGGATGTGAAGAGTTGGAGCAGCTTGAATGACATATTTAATTTTAAAGTTATAAAGTGCAGGAGAAAAAGATATAGAAAGACAGACAGAAACAGACAAGACAACACGCATGATGGTACTGGATATAGCATTAGCTCAGTGCGTACTTCTGGGGGTGTAAAAACCATGTACTAGTCTGTTAAGGGAAGTGGTAATTAACATCAAAGCAAACATCGCGTCATAAGATCCAATACCACACAAGCCGTCCTGTGAAGCCTCGGACAACAACCAGCGCAACCGAAAATATTGTTCCGTCATTGTAGAAACTATAATACGAGAAAGGTAGGAAAAGTATACAACATAAGACGGGTTAAAATGCCAAACATTACGTGAAAGTTATGTTTACGAAAAGTTTAAATGACTTATTTACGAAAATATACGTTGGACGATTGGTACTCGGATCATTCGTTAGCCAGTTTACTCGGCAGCGTCTGACTAATGTACTAACATTTGATTCCTCGGAGCAACGGATTCAAGTTGGATAAGTTTAGGTTTAGGAGGGAGATAGGAAGAAACTGGTTCACAAATAGGGTGGTGGACGAGTGGAACAAGCTTAGCAACTTTGTAGTAAGTGCGGGAACTCTGGAAAGTTTCAAAAGGAGGCTAGATAGATTCATGGATGATAGAGAGTGGTAGTAACTCTCGACAGGAGCTGCCTTGCACAGGCCAACCGGCCTATTGCAGACTCCTTGTTTTCTTATGTTCTCATGTTAAGTGTGCAACACTGTACTTAGAGAAAATGTACTTTTAGCGCTGTATTAGTAAGAGTATTTAAGGGATGTACAATTCGTACTGCAACTGTTCGGTACAATCATAAAATGTACTCAAACACAGTATAAGATGACGCATGACAACTGAAGGTACTCCGTAACGCAGTACAAGTTAACGTACTCAAACAGCTCGAGTACTCAAAGACTCGTTGTAACGCGTAATGTACTTACGATACCACTTATACGTACCCGTGCACAACGGCTCAGCATCTGAACACTGAAACGCTGTATAGTTAAGAGTACCACAAAGGCCAATAGCTTACAACGGTTAATGAACAACAGGTTGTACTCATCAATTAATACTATTCGAGTGAGTACTTTCACCTTAATACAAGCATAAAAAATTTACTTACTAAGCTAGACTAGCAGAGGAGTCGCTCAGAAGATCAGAAGAAAGGACAGCACCTACAAAGAAATAATAATTATTTCACGGAGAAGTTAGACATGGGGAAATAAGCACTCAAAACACGATACAACTAGAGTAAGGGAGTCAATGTACTCAACACAGTACTAAAGGAGCAAGTACTTTTAAGGCTGCGCCTTAAGGGAAAGAAATTACAACAGAGAAAGTACACACCAACAGCTCAACTAGAAAACTGTTTACAGTACATTAGTTCCAAGGTTTTCACTATCCGGAAGGGAGCTGGAGCACTAGCCTGTCCCTCTGTGTAACAATAACAATAGTAAAAAAAAATAATAATAATAGTAAAAAATAATAATAATAATAGTAAAAAAAAAAAAAATAATAATAATAATAATAATAATAATAATAATAATAATAATAATAATAATAGTAATAGTAATAATAATAATTAACGGTTTATTGAAAGAGCATGACAGCCGGAAGGCTGAAAATATACAAATATAATTGGGGAATGGGCCTCTTGACTGACAAATAATATACAAGTAACATAAGTGATATATAATAACTAGGAGGGAAGAAGGTCATACTACAGGGCATTTCATCATAGCGACAAGTGCAAAAAGGTAAGATTGACTTGGAGTGAATTCACTGATTGATTACGAGTTGTTGATAATTCTTACAATGGTTGGGACTGGGCTGTTCTTATAGTGATTAGAACGTGCTCTTATGGGCTGGGGTTGTGGTGTCGAACAGCAATTCGTGGAAGAGGGATCTCGGGTGGAAGTAGGAGCCGGTGTCGAGGATGGTGTAGAAGCTTCTCACCAAATCTGCAGATGAGGTCGTGGTGATGGTCAGAGTGAGCCGAGAGGGTCAGTGTGTTGAGCACTTCTTGATAAGTGGAGTAGGAAGAGGAGAGAATAATCTTGCATGCCCTCTTTTGCACTTTTTCCAGATGTTTACGTTGTGTGCCATTTAGAGGGGAAAACCAGGCATGGGAGGCATAGGTGAACTTGGGAAGTATGAATGTTGAGTAAACACTGAGGAGCTCGGGCGCAGGAACTCTGGGAGACTTGAGTCGGCAGAGGAGGTAAAGACGAAAACTGGAAGATTTGGCAACTTTACTGACGTGTGTTTTCCAATGTTGTCTATAGTGCCGACGAGGAGCTTACTGGAATCTACAACCTGGAGTGTGTTGGGACCTAAAGTAATGGAAGGGGCAACGTCGGAGGAGAGGTTGATGTGCATAACAATGATCTTGGTATGGACGATGGTGACGTGGTTGTTGGTGGCCCAGTTTCGGAGACTGATCAATAAATTTTGGAGGGCGGTGTAGTGTGTGTGTGTGTGTGTGTGTGTGTGTATGTGTGTGTGTGTGTGTGTGTACTTAATATTGGAACAACAAATACTTATAATGTATACAGCCTTAACAACATCAACCTAGAGAAGTCGACTTGTGAAAGAGACCTAGGGGTACTTGTAAGCCCGGACCTACGGCCTAGAAAACAGTGCGTTAATGTTCGAAATAAGGCAAACAGAGTATTGTGTTTTATATCTAGAAGTGTAAGTAACAAGAGTGCAGAGGTCTTATTGCAACTATATCTTGCGCTAGTTAGGCCGCACCTCGATTATGCGGTTCAGTTCTGGTGCCCCTATTATAGAATGGATATAAATTCACTAGAGTCGGTGCAGCGAAGAATGACAAAAATGATTCCGGGACTTAGAAACCTTCCATATCAGGATAGGTTAAAGAAACTTAACTTGCATTCCCTAGAAAGACGAAGAGTGCGGGGAGATATGATAGAAGTATTTAAGTGGGTGAAAGGAATCAATAAAGGGGATATATATAGAGTTCTTATAATATCCGAGCAGGATAGGACTCGGAGCAACGGATTCAAGTTGGATAAGTTTAGGTTTAGGAGGGAGATAAGAAGAAACTGGTTCACAAATAGGGTGGTGGACGAGTGGAACAAGATTAGCAACTTTGTAGTAAGTGCGGGAACTCTGGAAAGTTTCAAAAGGAGGCTAGATAGATTCATGGATGATAGAGAGTGGTAGTAACTCTCGACAGGAGCTGCCATGCACAGGCCAACCGTCCTCTTGCAGACTCCTTATTTTCTTATGTTCAACATAAGAACATAAGAATGGAGGAAACTGCAGCGGGCCTGTTGGCCCATACTGGGCAGTCCCGTTTACACCCAACCCCTATTGCTCATATGAGCATCCAACCTATGTTTGAAGCAATTCAGCATATTCGAGTTAATGATGATATTTGGTAACTTGTTCCATTCATCCACTACTCTGTTTCCAAACCAGTGTTTACCTATTTCACGCCTAAATCTAAATTTGTCTAATTTAAAACCATTGTTACGAGTTCGCTCCTGGTTGGATAGTTTGAGTACCTTTGTAATGTCCCCTTTGTTTAGCCCTGCCTTCCACTTATACACCTCTATCAGGTCGCCCCTCGCTCTACGTCTCTCAAGGGAGTGCAAATTAAGATGCTTTAACCTGTCTCTATACTCAAGGTTCCTAATGCCCGGGATTAGTCTTGTCATTCTCCTCTGAATTCTTTCCAGGGGTTCTATATCCATTCTGTAATACGGTGACCAGAACTGAACTGCGTAATCCAGGTGTGGTCTCACAAGAGCAAGATACAGTTTTAGGATGACCTCGCTAGTCTTGTAACTAACACTCCTTTGTATGAACCCAAGTACTTTATTAGCCTTGTTACGAGCAAAAACACATTGTTTACTTGACTTAAGGTTCCTACTTATCATTACTCCTAAATCTCTCTCGCAGTCGGATTTCTCTATGGCATCGTTGTTCATCTGGTATCTGGTTTCCCTGTTTACATCTCCTATACTGAGTACTTTACATTTGTCGACGTTGAATTTCATCTGCCATTTTTCAGACCATTCGAAAAAATTTGTTTAGATCTTCCTGTAGTTTTGCCGAGTCCTCGTCAGATTTGATAACACGTCCTATTTTAGTGTCATCAGCAAATTTACTTATGTTGCTGTCAATGCCGATATCTATGTCGTTTATGTATATAATAATGGTCCAAGTACTGAGCCTTGGGGAACTCCACTTGTGACGTTGCTCCAATGGGACTTAGTGCCGTTAATGCTCACTCGCTGTTTCCTGTCCTGTAACCACGCCCTAATCCATTTAAGGATGTCACCTTTGATGCCATGAGCTTCTACCTTTCTAATTAATCTTTCGTGGAGGACTCTGTCGAAGGCTTTGCTTAAGTCGAGATATACCACATCATAATTGTGCCCCTCGTCCACCGATTCGAAAACTGATGAAAAGAATGTTAATAGATTAGTTAGGCAAGAACGTCCGCTTGTGAAGCCATGCTGGGAATCATTGATCAATCGGTGCTTCTCCAGGTGTGTGTGTGTGTGTGTGTGTGTGTGTAATAATTATAATTAACGGTTTATTCAAAGAGCATGGCAGCCAGAAGGCTGAAAATATACAATTACAAAATTGGGATTGGTCTCTTGATTGACAAATAATATACAGGTAACATAAGTGATACAAATATGATATATAATAATTAGGTGTTGATAATTTTTACAATGGTTGGGACTGGGCTGTTCTTGTAACAATCAGTTCGCGGTTGGGCAGGTGTGTGGCCACGTGGCCAGGACAGTAGCTTGGGACAATGCAGGTGTGCTCCATCTTTCAGGTTAGGTCAGGTGAAGCCGTGAGGTCAGGTCAGGTTAGGTCAGATCCAGCCACACTCAATATTGCTGTGTTTTTGTGTTTTTCCTTCGAGTGTGTGTGTGTGTGTGTGTGTGTGGTACAAGGATGCCAAAGTCTATTGTAACAAATGCTGTGGGAGTGAAACTTTGGAAATTAAAAGAAAAGTGATGATTAATAACTATCTTGAAGAGGTAGACATGTAAACCCAGATGCGCACGCATGCACGCACGTACACAGTCTGCAATACTGTATTTTGTTGCTCCATTCGGGATCGTCTTGCGTAAATCTCTTAAGACAGTCATTGTTCTACACACCACCTTACTGCCAGTAATGAACTGACCTCAAAATGACAAATATCTTAAAGCTTGAGACAAATTATATGAAATGCCATAATAAAACAAAATCTAAAATCACTTAACCCAAGGATGTAACTATAAACTAAGACTTAAACATTAGATATTTTTTATAACGTCCTTGTAATAAAGAACAGAAAGTACACACAATTTTAAAATTTGAAAAAAAAATCAATAAAAATATCAAAAAATTATTTTGTTCCTAATACCATTTATTTAGTCCTGTAACTTCGGGGAACAGCCGAAACAACTTTAAATTTTAATCAGATTATAAATAGGTAACAGTAATCATATACAACTTAATAATAAAGAGTTAGGGTGAAATCTTGGGGACATTAGAGGCACTAAATAAAGAGGCTAATACATGACCAACGTACATAATGAATGAATATGCATTATTAGTAGTGTAGTACATAATGTTGAGGAAATATGTGTGTGTGTGTGTGTAATGAGGATGACCTTACCAGGTGCGGTTGCCCAGTCAGGTTGGTTCTTTAGGCATTTTATGTTTAAGGCACCTTTTCTAGCCACCTCCCATTGTAGGGTGAGCAAATTGGCTCCTGGTAAGGGATGTTCAGTCGCAGAGACAAGATTGCACTGCTGCCTAGATCCCAGTGCATAAACGACTATCTTATCTGTGCCGCCCATGTGCAGAGTTGACTAGAGACTCCCGGCAGTCATCTCTGCCTATCCTCGTCACCACTCCTCCGTCGCCAGAGGACTTTTGGGGGTATAGAGGCTTTGATGATGAAAAGAAGTATGAAGAGGTGGATGATCGCTGTGCATGAGTTGATTCATGTGGTGAAGCAGGACCGCAGGCTGCAACCACACATCTTGGCACTCCGTTTTCCTGATCCAGTGGTGAATGTAGTTGCAAGGAGTGGGGAGAGAGAGAGAGTTGATATGGACTGCCGATAGCCCAGTTTGATGGATTTCGCCTTACTAACCTGTCCATCATGCATTGCCTTCATCTGCCTGTGTAGTCGTTAGACTTCATATTGGTCACCTCTTTTGCCTATGCCACCGTTGGGGTCTTATTGGTGCTCTATAGGCATGTCTGCCTGATGCGGGGCTCCACCGCAGATTTTTCATTCAGGGTTTACTCCCGTAACCTTATACCTACCAAGATTAATCTGTATGGCAGCGGGGCAGTAGTTAGTAGGCGCCAGGACGTGTCCACATGCCAGTGGGCCTATGCACCATCCCTCTGGGGCCCACTGCTACTCCGAGATCCCCTGCTGGTCTAGCCTGGGCCCACGAGGCACCCCGTTACAGTGTCTTGCTACGAGGAGGCACAGCAGGAGTCTTCATGGTGAAGAGGCTGTGTGCTGGCAGGGGAAGACTTATGCAAGTTGCTTTCCGGTTCGCCACGAGGGCTAGCCAGCGGCGGTAGCTGAAAGCGAGAGGGAGCAAGCAGTGCTTGCACCTTAACACTAACATAATGCTGCCACACTAGACGCATTTCACCACCCTGTGTGCACGAACGCATACGCACATGTATGCAAGCAAATCAAAGCAAAAACAAACTAAACAGCATCTTATGGTTGCTACATGGAATGTCAGGACCCTTCTGGATACTGGCACAAATGAGCGTCCTGAAAGAAGAACTGCCCTTGTATGAAGAGAGCTGTTTATGTATAACATCGACATAACAGCCATCAGTGAGTCTCGGCTCCCAGACGAGGATTGACTCACAGAACGGGGGTCTGGCTATACCTTCTTCTGGAAGGGTAAGCCTGCTGTGGAGAGAAACCTCTTTTATAGAGTTGGATTAGCCATTCGCTAACCCATTTTACAAAGGCTAACTGAAATGCCTGTTGGGATCAACGAGCGCCTCATGACGTTCCGAGTCCCACTGAATCACTCACATCATGCCTTCTTCATCAGTGCATTCGCCCCAGCACTGGGTGCAGAGGATGACAGCAAGGAAGCCTTTTATATGCCAACCTCGACAGGTTATTAACCTCTATCCCCAGAGAAGGTAATGTTGTTCTCCTAGATGACTTCAATGCCAGAGTTGGCAGAGATACCGACATATGGCAGGGAACCATGAGGAGAAACAGACTAGGCAAGTGTAATCCCAACTGCCTACTCCTCCTCAACAAGTGTGCTGAACACAACCTCACTATCACCAACATCTTGTTTAGGCAGACCGACTAGTTCAAGGGTTCTTGGCATCACCCACGATCCAAACACTGGCATCTCATTTACTACATCAATGTCAGAGAAAGAGATCGCCGAGATATCCTCATCACCCGCGCTATGCGTGCCTCAGACTATTGTGGTACAGATCATCGTCTTGTCAGTGCCAAACTCTCCCTTCACGTCGCCTCAAAACGGGAAAGGCAACAAGCTTCCAGAAGAGGATTTAGCATCAAGCCACTGGAGGATCCAGCGGTTAGCATATGCTTTCAGAGAGCAGCTCAACGATGGGCTGATGAACACTCCAACAACAAACAACCCAAATCCCAGTGCCGAATGGGGTCCCATCAAACCTCTCATCACAAAAACCTGCAACGAGACTCTCGGCCAGGTCAAAAGAAAATACCAGGATTGGTTTGATGAAAACGACCCGGAAATCGAATTACTCATCAAAAGTAAACATGCTGCTCTCACTGACTCGCAGAATAACCCTAATTGGACCAAAGCTGATACCTTCCACGAGAAGAAAACGGTGATCCAGAGAAAACTTTGGAAACTAATGAACGAATGATATAAAAATAAAGCGTGTGAAAAGCAGAAATTTACAGAACAACAAAAGATGCGTGAATTTTTCAATTACGCTAAAACAATATATGGCCAAACTACTCATGACGTGTCCCCTTCTGCTTATCCGATGGTCACTCCCTAATTAAAGATGAAGAAGGCATCCGTCACTACCACTCGCTGCTCAACCAAAACACTGATGTGGATGTCCTGACTACCCAGCAGGTTCCTCAGCACCCGGAGCCGACTCACCTCAGCTATCCTCCATCACTAGATGAGGTACCTAATGCCATCAAGCATATGAAAAATAACAAAGCCTCAGGGCCTGATGGAATCCCAGCCGAGGTGTATAAAGCAGGAGGACCTCTGCTTACCAGCCATCTCCACTCACTCCAAGATTTTAAAGTCGCCGCGATTGTCAATATTTATCAGAATAAGGGAAACCGGTCAGACTGTGGTGACTACCGCGGATCCCATTGCTGTCCGTCGCTAGAAAGATTATCGTCCGAGTCCTCCGAAACAGACTTCGTCCTGGGGCGGAAAATTCCGCCCAGAATCTCAATGTGGCCTTAGGCCATCACGTGGTACTACTGACATGATCTTTGCTGCCCCCCAGTTATAGGAAAAGTACAGAGAAGAGCGTCGTGACTTGTACATGGCCTTCATTGACCTCACTAAGGCTTCGACTCAAACAACAGGGAAGCACTCTGGCGGACCCTAATTCGCTTTGGCTGCCCAACAAAATTCATTGTTATTGTGATATTGTGAAGCAACTTCACAAAGGCATGAAAGGCAGTGTCCTACACAATGGCACCGAGTCTGAGTTCGTCCCCATCCAAATGGGGTTAAACAAGGCATGTGTACTAGCACCAACTATCTTTTCCATTTTCTTGGCTGTCTTCCTTAATCGTGCCAGTGCCGATTTAGTCGGCAGGGTGGACTTTTTCAACATAAGACAACTCCAGGCTGGAACAAAGGCGTCGGTCTACATGAGATCCGAAACACCTACGCAGATGCCTATGCACACCTTGGTTTGAGGTAAATGTACCTAAGACTCAGATTCTCTTTCAGCCTGCCCCTGGTTCAACCACACCTTCACCATCCACCCAGCTTAATGGTACTAGTCTCTCTGATGTTACTCCAAGAGAGTCAACATCGGATCAGATGTGCATTGCAAGCCTTTGGCAGACTCCGTATCCATGTCTTCAGCTGTAGAGAGCTGAAATTATTTACAAAGCTGCACGTGTATCTAGCAGTGGTCTTCCCCACCCTGCTGTATGGCAGCGAGACATGGATCACATAAAGGAGGCACCTGAAGGCAATTGAAAACTTTCACCAACGTCGTCTACTTTCCATCCTCCGAGTTCACTGGGAAAACAAGAGAACAAATGCCAGTATTCTGGCTGACACCAACTGTATGAGCATCGAGGCTACCATTAGCCATGAACTACGCTTGACTGGCCATGTTACCTGCATAGACTATAGTAGACTACCAAAGCAGCTACTTTACAGTCACCTAACGAATGGTAAACATAACGCTGGCAGACAACGGAAAAGGTATAAGGATAATCTTTAGACAAACATGAAAAAGTGCCGATTCGACCCCCTTACTGCGAGATGATCACTCCACACCGTAACGCTTGGAGGAGCACCACACGAGAAGGTGTCAATACTTTTGAGTTAGCCCGACTGCATACCGAAGTACAGTAGATAAGCGCCAACCCCGGAAAGACGATGCCGCCGCCCCTCCCACACTAGATGAAGCCCTCGACACGTGCAACATCTGTAGACGGTCGACCCAGTATCGACCTCCAGATACTGTATGTATGTATGTATGCATGTATGTGGTGTAATGGCAAGCATGCTCGCCTCGCAAGCGGACGGACCAGGATTCGATCCCCGGGTAGGGTGAAACTATTGGCAAGTTTCTTTACGCCATTTGCGTCTGTCTACCAGGCAGTAATTGGGAACCTTTATTTAATCGATTTGCGGATCGTGTTCCGGGGTAATGATTAGGCAGTGCAGTTGGCGAGTTGTCCGGTCTTCTCGAACTATTCCTTGAAACTGGGTCATGCAACTCGTTAACCTAAGAGTGTGGTTGTTGTGTTGGCTACAGCTTCTACACCTTAAACAAATTCAAGCCTAGGTGGCCTTTGGGCCGACTATCCTCGTTACACGAGGGGCAATCAGTATGTATGTATGTATGTATGTATGTATGTGTGTATGTATGTACTGTATGTATGTATGTAAGTACCATCACCGCAGGGCTACAAATACCTCACCATTACGGATCACTACATAATTATAGTCCAGTATCATTGTACTTGGACGTCAGTGTAACTAATTTGACTACAGTGTTTAGTTTCAACAGCACCTTGAACGCCAGTTTATGTCTTCGTCTAAGTGATCTGCTCAACAAGTGTACTGTCGGAAAGTATCGGACTCCCAGAGTCGAGATAAAACTTATTGACATCAAACCCTGGCATATCACCGGAGCTAGTCGCCCAACATTATCATGGCGACTTTTATAAATATATCTCCCTCGTTATACCTAATTAGCATGCCAGTCACACTGCATTAAAATGTAAAACATTATCTTGAAAATTATGTAAGCATTTAAACAATCGCCTTAATTGTATGTTATATTTGGTATTGTGTGTGTGTTTGTGTATGTGTGTGTCTAAAGAACGACTGGCTTAAAAATAAAGCATGTGAAGCACAAAAATCTGCAGATCACACAAGATGCGTGAATTTTTCATTTCCACAAAGACATTTTATGAGCCAGTCACTCGTGGTGCAGCCCCCCTTCACTCATCTGACGGTAACCACATAATTAAAGGCGACGAAGGCTTCCTTCAGAGCTGGAAAGAGCACTACCATTCATTGCTCAACCGAAACACCTCTGTGGATGTCCTGACTACCCAGCAGGTCCCTCAGCATCCAGGGCTGACCCACCTCAGCTATCCTCCATCCCTGGATGAGGTAACTACTGCCATCAAACAGATGAAATTAACAAAGCCTCAGCACCTGATGGAATCCCAGCCGAGGTGTATAAAGCAGGAGGACCTCTGCTTACCAGCCGTCTCCACTCTCTCCTGGAGAATATATGGGAAAAGGAGGAAATCCCCCCAAGCTCTTAAAGACGCCTCCACTGTCAATATCTATAAGAACAAGGGGGACATGTCAGACTGTGGCAATTACAGTGGGATCTCGCTGCTCTCCGTAGCTGGCAAGATTATCGCCTGAGTCCTCCTCAACAGACTTCTTCCTGGGATTAGACCGTCACGTGGCGCCACTGACATGAGTTTTGCTGCCCGCCAGATACAGGAAAGGTGCGGAGAACAGCGTCGTGACCTGTACATGGCCTTCATCGACCTAACCAAAGCCTTCGACTCGTTCAGCAGGGAAGCCCTATGGTGGATTCTCAGCCGTTTTGGCTACCCACCAAAATTCATCGCCATTGTGGTGCAACTTCACGATGGCATGAACGAGTGTCCTGCACAACGGCACCCAGTCAGAGCTATTCCCCATCCAAACAGGATAAAACAAGGGTGTATAGTGGCCTTAACTCTCTTTTCCATCTTCTTGACTGCCTTCCTTACTCGTGCTAGAGCCAATTTAGCCAGCGGGGTGAACATCGAGTAACAGGTGAAGGGTCTTTTCAACATAAGACGACTCGAGGCAAGAACAAAGGTGTCGGCAGCTTCCATTACTAAACTTCAGCATGCAGACGACCTCACCCTTGTTGCTCACACTAAATACGACCTACAGGAGATCCTGAACACCTATGAAGACGCGTATGCACATTTCGGCGTTGAGTTGAATGTACGCAAGACTCAGATTCTCTTTCAACCTGCCCCTGGTTCAGACATACCTCCACCTTCCATCCAGCTTAACGATACTACCATCTCTAATGTTGCCCAATTTCGGTATCTCGGCTCCCCCCTGTCCACCACCACAAACATCGACTAAGAGATTCAGCATCGGATCAGATGTGCAACTCAAGCCCTTGGGCGGACTCCAAAATCGTGTCTTCAGCTGTAGGGAGCTGAAATTATCCACAAAGCTGCATGTATATCGAGCAGTGGTCCTGCCCACCCTACTGTACTATATGGCAGTGAGACATGGGTCACATACAGGAGGCACCTCAAGGCACTTTAAAACTTTCACCAACGTAGTCTACGTTCCATCCTCCGAGTTCGCTGGGAAGACAAGAGAGCAAATGCCAGTATTCTCGCTGACACCAACTGTAGAAGCATCGAGGCTACCATTGTCCATGAACAACTACGTTGGACTGGCCATAATACCTGCATGGACGACAGTAGACTACCAAAGCAGCTACTTTGCAGTCACCTAACGAAATGTAAACGTAACGCTGGCGGGCAATTTAAAAGATATAAGGATAGTCTTGAGACAAACCTGAAAAGGTGCAAAATCGATCCCCTCACCAGGGAGTCGATTACTCCACAGTAGCAGTAGTAGTATGTGTGTGTGCGTGTGAAGGTGTGTGTGTGTGTGTGTGTGTGCAGGTGTGTGTGTGTGTGTGCAGGTGTGTGTGTGTGTGTGTGTGTGCAGGTGTGTGTGTGTGTGCAGGTGTGTGTGTGTGTGTGCAGGGGTTTCTCTTAGGGCATCAATGATAAGCATAAGGAAGCATAGTGGTCCCATCTTGGTGCCTTGGGGGACGCCACAGGTGAGTGACTGAAAGGTGGAGACAGCCCCTCGGAAGCATACAGTTTGGCGTCGGTTACTGAGGAAGTCTGTAAGCCATGGTATAAGACTTTTTCGAAACCCGAGGTCGATAGCTTGGTTGATGATTAAATTGTGGTCGACTCGGTCGAATGCCTTGGTGAAGTCAATGAAGGCGACAGCTACAGACGTTTTTCGTTTCTCCAGGTGGCGGTATATGTAATCGAGAAAGCTGACAAGACAGTGAGTGGTGGAGGAAGTTTTCATATTACCAAATTGCTGAGGATCTACGGCGCCTAAAATATCAGCATAAGCCCAGTCAAACACAAAACTTTCACAGATTAACCTGGGTATTGGGGTGATTGCAATAGGTCGTAGCTGATTTAAGGATTGTGGGCTGGTTAACTTGGGCACTGGTGACATATATGAAGTCTTCCAGTCAGCTGGGCATCTGGCTTGACTGAGGGAAGCATTGATGATGGAGAAGAGGGGTTTAGCAAGCTCCGGGGAGAACTCCTTGAAGAGTTTCATTGCTAAGTCAATGGGGGTGATGGAGCGTTTTAACTTTAGTTTGTCCAGACGTTTTGCTACTTCAAATTCTTCTACTAAGTCAGTGGGAAGGGGGACTGGTAGGTAAGCAGGGAGATTGGTTGTGTCAAGCCGGGGGAGCGTCTGGCATATAGTACAGTAGCGAAATGGTTATTTGATTGCTCAGCTGCATCAACATTAGTAAGATGGCTAAGGAAGGGGAGGGGGTGTGTCTTATAGTTTATTCCACAGAGTTCTTTAAGCTTACCATACCACTGACTAATGTTGGTCTGCTTCAGGTGTTGCAATTTGGTTGGGTAGTGATACTTCTTTGCAATGCATATTTCGCGGATGACTCGGTTGCGAAGGGACCTGTAACGGTTGTGGTGTGTGTGTGTGTGTGTCTCAGATCTCCTCCCATTGTTATAGGTACAAACAGGTCCAGCCAGTTTTTTGTGGCCTCTTACTCGTACCTACCTCAAGAATTTTTGGTACGAATGTATCAAGGATATATTGAGGGTCGAGGTAGACAAGTGTGTGGCGAGGCAGGATTTTTTTTTATCGGATTAAGGCTTGGGTACGAATATGAGTGTGCGTATGTGTGTGTGCGTATGTGTGTGTGCACGTACGTGTGTGTGTGTGTGCGTGTGCGTGTGTGTGTGTGCACGTGTGTGTGTGTGTGTGTGTATGTGCACGTGTGTGTGTGTGTGTGTGTGTGTGTGTAATAAAAATAATAATAATATTAATAATAAACGGTTTATTAATAGAGTTGCAACCGGTGGCTGAAAATATACAAACTTGCATGTGATTTATACATAATGATATGCGTTCAATACATTTACAGGGTTGTACAGTACCTAAATCAGGAGTTATTTATTATTTTAACAATAGATGGGATGGTTCTATTATTATATCTATCGGTGCGGGCTCTAATGGCTGAATTTTCTTGTAGTGGCGGACTGCGCGAGGTGGGTGGAGGACTGCTGGTAGCAGGAGGTGGCGATGACGAGGATGGTGCAGTAGTCCACTGCCAAACCTTGCTAGTGCTTGGTGGTGGAGGTCACTGAGGGATGGCATTTCCAGGGTGGAGATAGTGTTGTTGTAGCCGGAGTAGTCTGCGTGTGTGCGTGTGTGTGTGCAAATGTGTGTGTGTGTGTGTGTGTGTGTGTGTGTGTGTATGTGTGTGTGTACAAGTGTGTATGTGTGTGTGTGTAAAAATAATAATAATATTAATAATAAACGGTTTATTAATAGAGTTGCAACCGGTGGCTGAAAATATACAAACTTGCATGTGATTTAGACATAATGATATGCGTTCAATACATTTACAGGGCTGTACAGTACATAAATCAGGAGTTGTTTATTATTTTAACAATAGATGGGATGGTGCTGTTCTTATATCTATCGGTGTGTGTGTGTGCTGTGGAGGGTGATGACGAGATGCAGTCCACTGCCAAACCTGCTAGTGCTTGGTGGTGGAGGTCACTGAGGGATGGCATTTCCAGGGTGGAGATAGTGTTGTTGTAGCCGGAGTAGTCTGCATGTGTGCGTGTGTGTGTGCAAATGTGTGTGTGTGTGTGTGTGTGTGTGTGTGTGTGTGTGTGTGTGTGTGTGTGTGTGCAAGTATGTGTGTGTGCAAGTATGTGTGTGTGTGTGTGTGTGTGTGTGCAAGTATGTGTGTGTGTGTGCAAGTATGTGTGTGTGTGTGTGCAAGTATGTGTGTGTGTGTGTGTGTGTGTGTGTGTGTGCAAATGTGTGTGTGTGTGTGTGTGTGATCGCACACAGGGTAGTGAAATGCGTCTAGTGTGGCAGCATTTTGTTAGTGTTAAAGTACAAGCACCACTTGCTCCCTCTCGCTTTCAGCTACCGCCGCTGGCTAGCCCTCGTGGCGAACAGGGAAGCAGCTTGCATAAGTCTTCCCCTGCCAGTACACAGCCTCTTCATCATCAAGACTCTTGCTGTGAATCCTCGTGGCAACATACGGTAACTGTATGCCTTGTGGGCCCAGGCTAGACCACCAGGGGATCTCGGAGTAGCAGTGGTCCCCAGAGGGACAGCACATAGGCCCACTGGCATGTGGACACATCCTGGCGCCTACCAACCATTGCCCAACCGCCTTGCAGATTTACCTTGGGAGGTATAAGACTACAGGAGTAAAACCCCAACAAAAATCTGCGGCGAAGCCCCGCCTCAGGCAGACATGCTTACAGAGCTCCAACAAGACCCCAACGGCGGTATAAGCCGAAGAGGTGACCACCATGGAAACCCAGCGACTACACCGGCGGACGAAGGCAATGCTGAGGGACAGGCTACTAAGGCAAAACCCAACAAACTGGGCTATCAGCAGTCCATTACAACTTTTCCTCTCCCCACTCATTGCAACACTTGCACCACTGGATCAGGAAAAGGAAAACCCAAGATGTGTGGTTGTAGCCTGCTCTCCTACCTCACCACATAAATCAATTCACGCACAGCCATCATCCAGCTCATCATACCTCTCACCATCATCATCAAAACCCCTATTCCCCCAGAAGTCCCATGGCGACGGACGAGTGGCGACGGGGACAGGCAGAGATGACTGCAAAGTGTCTCTAGTCACAACTCTGCACATGGGCGGCACAGATAAGATGGTCGTTTATGAACTGGGAACTAGGCAGCAGTACAATCTGGTCCTGTCTGTGCGACAGAGCAGCCCTTTCAAGGAGCCACTCCGCTCACCCCACATGGGGAGGGGGCTAGAAATGGTGTCCTAAACATAGCCTGCCTAAAAAACAAAACAAAAAACCTGACTGGGCAACTGCACCCAGCCACAAACACAATCAGAGTCACAGGTCCAAACAAAAACAAACTATGCGACCTCTTATGGTTGCTGCATGGAATGTCAGAACCCTTCTGGATACTGGCACAAATGAGCGTCCTGAAAGAAGAACTGCCTTTGTGGCAAAAGAGCTGGCTAGGTATAACATTGACATAGCAGCCATTAGTGAGTCCCAGCTCCCAGACGAGGGTCAACTCACAGAACGGGGGTCTGGCTATACCTTCTTCTGGAAGGGTAAGGCAGCTGCGAAGAGAAACCGCATTTATGGAGTTGGTTTTGCCATCCACCAACGCATCCTACACAGGCTAATTGTTATGCCTATTGGAATCAGCGAGCGCCTCATGACAATCCGAGACCCACTGAATCACTCAAGTCATGCCTTTTTCATCAGTGCATGTGCCTCAACACTGGATGCAGAGGATAACATCAAGGAGGCCTTTTACACCGACGTCGATAGAGTGCTAAAATCTATCCCCAGAGAAGAAAAGGTTGTGCTCCTTGGTGAGCAGAGATGGTAAACATTTGGCAGGGAACCATTAGAAGAAATGGACTAGGCAAGTGTAATCCCAGCGGCTTACTCCTCCTCAGCAAGCAATTTTTTATTTTTTTTTTTTACGGGGATTAGCCCACCCGGGCACAGGTCACTGACCAACATCGGGGCCTGGAGGGTAATAATAATAATAATAATAATAATAATAATAATAATAATAATAATAATAATAATAATAATAATAATAATAATAATAATTCATAGTAAATAAAATTATGATATAAAACACAAAATTGAAAATAAAATAAAATAAAAATTATAATAATAATAACAAAGAACCATAAAGAAATACAAAAATGAAAACACTCAAAAGTGAGAAACATTATATTTATGTTGTGTTGTCAATAGTAAGAGAAACAATTGAGACCCTGCAATTATGTGTAAATGAAGCAGAAAGTCAGATCAGCAACCTGGGACTTGGTCACAATTTTCGTGATGCCATATGGCAGCAGGGTCTACCAATAGACAATACATTATGCTTCCAATATCTTCCCAGGTGGTAGTACCTCCCTGTTTGGTACCTGCCTACAACCTACTACCTACTAAAGCATGCTGCACACAACCTCACTATCACCAATACATTGTTTAGGCAAGCCGACAAGTTCAAGGATTCGTGGCAACACCCACGATCCAAACACTGGCATCTCATTGACTATATCATTGTTAGACAAAGAGTTCGCCGAGATGTCCTCATCACCCGTGCTATGTGTGGCTCAGACCACTGTGACACTGATCATCGGCTCGTCAGAGCCAAGTTCTCATTTCTCATCGCCCCAAAACGGCGAAGGCAACAAGAGTCTAGAAGAGGTTTTAACACTAAGCGTCTGGAGGATCCAGCGATAGCTCATGCTTTCAGTGCCGAATGGGATATTCTCGACACTGTCATGACAAAAACCTGCAGAGACCCTCGGCCAGATCGAAAGAATACACCAGGACTGGTTTCACGAAAATGACCCGGCAATCAATGTACTCATCGATGATAAACGTTCTGTTTTAACTAACTGGCAGAAGAACCCTCAGTCTCGGATCAAAGCTGATACCTTCTGCAAGAAGAAAGCGGCAGCTAAGAGGGAACTTCACAATCTAAAGAACAACTGGTTTAAAAATAAAGAGTGTGAAACACCAAAATTTGAAGATCAGCACAAGTGCGAATTTTTCAATTCCACTAAAACATTTTATAGGTCAATCACTCGTGGCGCAGTTCCCCTCCGCTCATCCGATGGTAACTCCTTTTAAAAACTTTCCAGATTTTCAGCACTTACTACAAAGTTGCTAAGCTTGTTCCACTCGTCCACCAACCTCTTTGTGAACCAGTTCCTTCCTATCTCCCCCCTAAACCTAAACTTATCCAACTTAAATCCGTTGCTACGAGTTCTATGCTGCTCGGATATTATAAGAACTTTATTTATATCTCCTTTATTGATTCCTTTCACCTACTTAAATACTTCTATCATATCTCCCCGCACTCTATTGCTATATGGCAACGAGACATCGGTCACCAACGTAGTCTACGTTCCATCCTCCGAGTGAGCTGGGAAGACAAAAGAGCAAATGCTAATATTCATGCTGACAACAACTGTAGGAGCATAGAGGCTACCATTATCCATGAATAACTGCGCTGGACTGTCTGTTCATGTTACCCGCATGGGCAACAGTAGACTGGCAAAGCAGCTACTTTACAGTCACCTAACGAATAGTAAACGTAGCGCTGGCGGGAAACTGAAAAGGTATAAGGATAGTCTTAAGACAAACCTGAAAAAGTGCCAAATCGACCCCCTCACCTGGGAGACGATTACTCCACACCGTAACTCTTGAGGAGGAGCACCACACAATAAGGTGTCAATACTTTCGAGCTAGCCCGATTGCATACCGAAGCAGACAAGCGCCAGCTCCGGAAAGACGCTGCCGCCGCCCCTCCCGCACTAGATGTTGCTTTCCACACGTTTCACATCTGTGGACGACCCTGCCGATCCCGTATCGGCCTCTCAGGTCACCCCAGAGCTCACCAACAAAGGAGAAACCCTTAATAATTCATATCATTGTATCATAGCTAGATAATCGTCACACGCGATTCCGAGTGACACCAAAGTAGTAGCAGTACAGTAGTAGTAGTAGTAGTAGCCTTAACAAACAAGAATTTATAGATGCCATTGCTCTAAGGTACGGTTGGCCAGTAGATGGTTTGCCCTCCCAATGCGTGTGTGGCTCTCCCTATGATGGTGATCACGCCATGGTGTGCAAGAAGGGGGGCTTCATATGCATGAGGCATGACGAGGTAAGGGATCTCACAGCAAATATGTTGAAGGAAATCTGCCGGGACGTCATGGTAGCACCGACCCTCCTCCCACTGGATGGCGAGATCTTCCAACATAGGACTTCAAACACTTCTAACGAAGCCCGTGTGGACGTCAGTGCTCGAGGATTCTGGACGCGGGGACAGCGAGCTTTCTTCGACATCAGGATTTTTGATCCCATGGCCGTTTGTCACCGTAACCTAGCTCTCGATGCTGCGCATAGGAGGAACGAGAACGACAAGAGAAGGGCATATGGGGAGAGAATACAAAATGTTGATCAAGGCAGCTTCACTCCTCTAGTGTTCACAACCTCTGGTGGGATGGGCCCAAGTGCAAGATGTTTCTACGCCAGACTCGCGGAGCTGATCTCCGAACAGAAGCAGCAGCCCAGAAGTTATGTTACAGCCTGGATGAGATGTCGACTGTCCTTCTCTCTCCTTCGGTCGGCTTTGCTCTGCCTCAGGGGAACGAGAGCTTCTGCCCCTACTCCGACAACTGCTGCAGATATTGACTATGAGGCTACAGTCACTGAATGCCGCATAGATCTGCGGCTCAACTAATTTAACACAGATAGGATAGTTTCTTATGTATTAGGATATTTAATATTAAGGTAAATAAATGGTGGCGAAGGTGTGGCTATTGGGGGAGGCTGGAGGCCACTTAAAAAAAAAAAAAAAAAAAGTAGTAGTAGTAGTAGTAGTGTGTGTGTGTGTGTGTGTGTGTGTGTGTATGTGTGTGTGTGTGTGTGTGTGTGTGTGTGTGTCTAGGTGTGTGTGTGTGTGTGTCTGGGTGTGTGTGTGTGTGTCTGGGTGTGTGTGTGTGTGTGTGTGTGTGTGTCTAGGTGTGTGTGTGTGTAGGTGTGTGTGTAGGTGTGTGTGTTTGTGTGTGTGTGTTTGTGTGTGTGTGTGTATGTGTGTGTGTAATAATAATAATAATAAATGGTTTATTGTAAAGTTTGCAGCCCTAAGGCTGAAAATATACATTGGACACAAATGACTTATTACATACAAAAGCCTTCATTAGAGAAAGGTGAAGGAACATACAATGAACATAGAGATTAATGTTTACACACGTAGATCATGTAAGCTGAGGTGTTGAACAGCAGACACGTAGTGTAGTAACTCCCTCACAGATGGTGTTATGAGGGGCATCATGTGGAGTACTAGTTCCCTCACAGGTTGTGTTATGAGGGGCTTGACGTGGTGTAGTAATTCCCTCACAGATGGTGTTACGAGGGGACTGATGATGTAGTAGTTACCTCACAGATGGTGTATGAGGGGCCTGATGATGTAGTAATTCCCTCGCAGATGGTGTTATGAGGGCCTGATGTGGTGTAGTAATTCCCTCACAGATGGTGTATGAGGGGCCTGATGTGGTGTAGTAATTCCCTCACAGATGGTGTATGAGGGGCCTGATGTGGTGTAGTAATTCCCTCACAGATGGTGTTATGAACATAAGAGCATAAGAATGGAGGAAACTGCAGCGGGCCTATTGGCCCATACTGGGCAGTCCCGTTTACACCCAACCCCTATTGCTCATATAAGCATCCAACCTATGTTTGAAGCTATTCAGCGTAGTCGAGTTAATGATGATATTTGGTAACTTGTTCCATTCATCCACTACTCTGTTTCCAAACCAGTGTTTACCTATTTCACGCCTAAATCTAAATTTGTCTAATTTAAAACCATTGTTACGAGTTCGCTCCTGGTTGGATAGTTTGAGTACCTTTGTAATGTCCCCCTTGTTTAGCCCTGACTTCCACTTATACACCTCTATCATGTCGCCCCTCGCTCTACGTCTCTCGAGGGAGTGCAAATTAAGATGCTTTAGCCTGTCTCTATACTCAAGGTTCCTAATGCCCGGGATTAGTCTTGTCATTCTCCTCTGAATTCTTTCCAAGGATTCTATATCCATTCTGTAATACGGTGACCAGAACTGAACTGCGTAGTCCAGGTGTGGTCTCACAAGAGCAAGATACAGTTTTAGGATGACCTCGCTAGTCTTGTAACTAACACTCCTTTGTATGAACCCAAGTACTTTATTAGCCTTGTTACGAGCAAAAACACATTGTTTACTTGGTTTAAGGTTCCTACTTATCATTACTCCTAAATCTCTCTCGCAGTAGGATTTCTCTATGGCATCGTTGTTCATCTGGTATCTGGTTTCCCTGTTTACATCTCCTATACTGAGTACTTTACATTTGTCGACGTTGAATTTCATCTGCCATTTTTCAGACCATTCGAAAAATTTGTTTGGATCTTCCTGTAGTTTTGCCGAGTCCTCGTCAGATTTGATAACACGTCCTATTTTAGTGTCATCAGCAAATTTACTTATGTTGCTGTCTATGCCGACATCTATGTCGTTTATGTATATAATAAATAATAATGGTCCAAGTACTGAGCCTTGGTGAACTCCACTTGTGACGTTGCTCCAATGGGACTTAGTGCCGTTAATGCTCACTCGCTGTTTCCTGTCTTGTAACCACGCCCTAATCCATTTAAGGATGTTACCTTTGATGCCATGTGCTTCTTCCTTTCTAATTAGTCTTTCGTGGGGGACTCTGTCGAAGGCTTTGCTAAAGTCGAGATATACCACATCATAATTGTGCCCCTCGTCCACCGATTCGAAAACTGATGAAAAGAATGTTAATAGATAGTTAGGCAAGAACGTCCGCTTGTGAAGCCATGCTGGGAATCATTGATCCATCGGTGCTTCTCCAGGTGATTTCGAATAGAGTTTGAGATGATTGCTTCCAGTAATTTGCCTACTATTGATGTTAGACTGATTGGGCGGTAGTTAGAGGATAGTGATCTATCCCCCTTCTTGAAAATCGGTATTACATTCGCTATCCTCCAGGATTCTGGTACTACACCTGTTTTTAAGGACATGTTAAACAACTTTGCTAAGGGCATACTAAGCTCTTCCTTACATTCCTTTAATACTCTGGCAAATATCTCATCGGGACCAGGTGACTTATTAGGCTTTATTTGTCTATTTGCTTACTAACATCGTTACTAGTCACTACTATCTCGCTTAATTTGTTTTCTTCACTATCTCTGAATAGAGTCGGTGCCTCGGGTATCATGTTTAAATTTTCGGTGGTGAAAACTGTTGAAAAATATTTATTCAAATTATTGCTCATTTCTCTGTCGTTATCAGTGAGCTAGCCGGTGCCTGACCATATTGGTCCAATCTTTTCTCGTGTTTTAGTTTGATACATTTGGCAGAATCCTTTGGGGTTTGTCTTCGCCTCCCTTGCTATCCTTACCTCATTATTCCTCTTTGCTTTCTATATCTCGGTTTTAACCCTACTCGCCAATACCCTATAATAGTCCCTGAGGTGAATTTCGCCACGATTTATCCTTCTACCTATAGCCTTCCTTTGGCCAATGATGTTCCTTAAATAATTATTAATCCATTTAGGGTCATTGTTGTCTGATCTGAGTTTTTTGTATGGTATGTTCTGCCTTTGTGCATTAAGTAACTCACTATTTAAATTGTCGTGGAACTCGGCAATCTCAGATCTCGTTATCAGGTCGGTGTCATCTGACAGGTTCACGGCCAAGCGCGACACCCCCTCTCTCAGCTGCCTCTTTAAACTGTCAAAGTTCGCCCTTCTGAAATCTGGTACTTTAGTGGAATTTTCCTTCCGTCTGCCCTGAAAATCTAACTGGAATCTAATTTCTTTGAGATCGCTGTTTGCAAATTCGTTCCCTACCTCGACCCTGCTAATGAGGTATTCTCTGTTTGACAGAACTAAATCGAGTATATTATTACCCCGTGTGGGTTCAGTTATATGTTGATTTAGAAAACAGTCGTGGATAGTCTCGAGAAAATCCTCTGATTCTGAGTTACCTGTAAGGTCAGTCCAATCTATTTGGCAAAGGTTGAAGTCGCCTACTATACAGACTTTGTTGTGTATGGAAGCCCTGCGGGGCATCACATGGCGTAGTAATTCCCTCACAGATGGTGTTATGAGGGGCATCACGTGGTGTAGTAATTCCCTCACAGATGGTGTTATGAGGAACTTCACATGATGCTGTAGCAACTCATTCACTACGTGGTGTCGTAGCATCATGAGGACACCACGTGGTTTGAGGTGTGGTCCCAGGCCTCTCTATCGTGGAGTCTCAGGGGAATTATCACTGGGTACCTGGGACCTCACTGTGTGAAGGTTAGCTTTTTTTTTTTTTTTTTTTTTTTTTAGGTTAAGGTGGGGAAAGGGTGGAAGGCATGCTGGGGCTCAAGGCACAGCCAGACATGAGGGATGGAGAAGTCACAACATATAGTCGTGGGGGGAAAGGTTGGAAAAGAAGTTTAATGAGTTAAACAGAGGGGGACGACACCCCTTGTTTTACATATTACAGAGTTTGTTGGCTAACTAAGCTAACCTAGGATTTAGAATGAGGTTGCACAATGGTTATTTTAGTAGACAATGACTAGATTGATTTTACAATTACAAGTTTATTAACATCTTATACTGTATTACGTTATGGACTCACTCGATTTTGACTTGTTAAATGTGAATTTATATCATCTAAGTTTTAATCTAAGGTGGATCACTGTGGCGGACATAGATGGATCGCGGGTTGGGTTGTTGTAGTGTGGGCAGACTCCGGGGCCACCAGGCGTGGGGTCTCCCTCCGTTGATGTCTTCCCCGCGTAGGTGGTCTGGGCTGTGAGGGTCGTCCAGGAGCTTGTCCCAAACCTTCTTCCCTAGGCGATGGAACCTGAAGTTGAGGGCCTCTGTTTTATTTCTTAGGTGGATGGTTTCCACTGTCTCCTGGTAGGGTGGCGCTTGGCCACTGGCTGACCTCAAACATTTGTTTTGGAAGCTCTGTAGTTGTTGTAGTCTAGTCTTCCCGAGTGTGACGAGTGGTATAGATGGGTACTCCAACACAGGCCTCACCAGCGCCTTGTACAGGTGAACTTGTATCTTCTCAGGCATCAATTTAAAACGTTTTAATTTGGCTGCGGCGACTTTGGCTTTATTTAGTCTGTCCTTCACGTGGGGAATGATGCCCGTCCGAGAAATGATGAGGCCGAGCAACCTGCCTTGTTTAGAGTACTCAATCTCTTCGTCGTCGATCATCAATGGGGCCGGCTTGAATTTGGCTATGGGTATGACCTCAAATTTCGTTTTGTTTGTTTTTATTTTCCATTTATTTTCATACTCCGAGATCTCCTCTATTGCCCGAGCAGTGAGTCGCGCCATCCTTGCCGTGGACCTTCCTGGGCAGGTGACGATCTGTGTTACATCGTCGGCATACATGACGTACTCGCTGCCGACGATTGGGGGTGGCAGGTCAGCCGTGTAGAGTGTGTAAAGGGTTGGTGAGAGACAAGAGCCCTGAGGCACGCCGCTCGATAGTGAGAATTCTTCTCCAAAATGTTCTTGCATCTTAATTTTGGCTCTGCGGTCCGTAATGAAGTTGCACAGCAGGCGAGTCAGATTTTCGGGTAGCCCCAGTTGTATGATCTTATACTGCAGTCCTGCGTGCCAAACTTTGTCAAACGCCTTGCTGACGTCCCTCAGTACTATATTGCACTGTAGGCGGCCAGTCATGGCATTGGCGATCTGCTCGTAGGCCTGAGCTATGGCGGTGGATGTGCCTCGGTACTGGCGAAAGCCGAACTGGCGGGGATTATGCACGTCTTCGTCCTCCAGATACATCCGCAATCGCTTGTTGACTATTTTTTCGAAGATTTTGGCAGGTACCTCTAGCAGCGATATTGGTCGAAAGTTTTCGACTTTGTTTGGAGGCTTCCCTGCTTTTGGTATGAGGCGAATAACGGCGATTTTGAACATCTTAGGGAAGTATCCAGAGGCGAGGCAGGCGTTGCATATATGAGCAAGCCTCTCTATCATGTTGTCGGGGAGTTGAGCCAGGATCTTCTTGTTAATGTGACTTTGACCAGGTGATTTGTTTTTAAACCCTTTTATGACGGCTGACACATCTGCAGGAACAATGCGTTCCGTCAGGTAGCTTCCGTCCACCAGTCTGGTGAAGTCAGTCCGTGGGAGCGGCTGGAGCAGGTGCTGATGGTCCTGCAACTGACCTAAAATGTCCTCCTCAAAGTCCCTGTCGAAGCCCTCGTTTTCCTGTTCACTAATGGTAAAGATCTTTCGTAAATATCGCCGATGTAGTTGTTCTTGGTTTTCTTCCTCGAATATTTTTACGTTGTTTTGGTCGAGCAGGTAAGGGACCGTGCTAGAGGTGGAACCCATCAGTCGCTTGATTCCTTTCCAGAATGCAGCAGAATCGCGGTAATTGTTGGCTGCCTCCCACACCAAGGCGGCCCACTTTTGTTCATGTAGACGTTTGCTCTCGTGCTGGATGTCCGTCTGTAGCTCTCGGTACCGGTCTCTCAGCTCCTGCGTCCACCTGCGGATACTGGCTAGCTGTCTTGGGTAAGACTCAACTGCCGAGTTGTTTTTCACTGACTTAAGCACTGTTCACCACTATTCAACACTGGTTGCATTCCTTTCCCAGATGAAATAGTAACTTCTGGCGAGAACTTGTTGATATTCCGGTGGGGAGGAGGGTTCAGGGGAGGGAGTTGGTATGGGCCAACATAACAGTTGACGTGGCTGCTGCTGAGCAGTGCCAGGTGCGTCTGACCCGTCTTGACCCGTCGGTGGTCAAGGATGAAGTGTGTGTGTGTGTGTGTGTGTGTGTGTGTGTGTGTGTGTGTGTGTGTGTGTGTGTGTAGGTGTGTGTGTAGGTGTGTGTGTGTGTGTGTAGGTGTGGATGTGTGTGTGTAGGTGTGTGTGTAGGTGTGTATGTGTGTGTGTAGGCGTGTATGTGTGTGTGTGTAATAATAATAATAATAATAATAATAATAATAATAATAATAATAATAATAACAATAATAATAATATTAATAATATTAATAATAATAATAATAATAATAATGATAATAATAAACCAAAATCAACAACACTAATAATAATAAACTAACAATAATATTATCAATAAACTTAAAAAGAGCCAAGGACTAATGAAAACATCAGGTACACATTAAACAAATACAGCATAACAACGGATACGGGGTGGTTAAGCACTTTCTTTAACTACAAACTTTGTATAAAATAGGAAAAACACTGTAACTATACAAGCCAACTACTAATCATTGGTAATTTTTACTGTGGCTGGAATGGGACTGTTCTTTTAGCGGATAGCAGGAGTTCGTACGAAAGTTTGATGCGCTTTTGGTGTCGTGGGTGAGAAATATTCGGTGGCATAAGGTGGCGGTGCAGTGAGTGGTACAGCGGCTTTCTAACAAGTTGTTGAGTAATATTATAATGATGGTTAGAGGGGGTCGGGGTGCTGGTTGACTCTTTGTCCATGTATATGAAAGCACGAGGAAGGAAGATAAGTAGAACATGGGAGAAGACTGCGATGTTCGAGGGGGAGGGAGGTGGGGAAGTTGATAGGAACCAGAAGAAGATGAGCGGAAAAAAAGAACGGTAAAAGAAAAAGGATGGATTTGTAGTAGAAGAAGGGAGGTAAGATAAATATGGATAGAGGAGGGTTGGGTAAGAAGAGAGAGGATGGTTTGAAGAAAAAAATAAAGTTGGTTAAAAATAATAATAAGGAAAATGAGATGTGATAAAGGGACGGACAGGCTGGAGAGGAGTGGGGGGAGGGGTCATGGCCGACACTCACCTGTCATGTTTGTTCTCCTCTTAATGAAACCTCAACCAGGAAAAAGGTCATAGGTCACACTACAACAAAGACTCGTCTGGAAGTGACCACAACACCGGAGAGGTTATTTTTCCCCCACTAAAAAATATGCCAAGAATTCAAAGAAACAAATTATCATATTCAACCACGACCTTGGTCGCTGTCTGGAAGGAAAACTTACTAATTGTAGAGGAGTGGTACACCTTCAGTTATCAGGCTGAATACATTATCGTGGCTCAGCACAACACTAGGCAGGTAAGATTACAACTTATTTAGCGAGTATTACATTTATTCACACTTAACAGTCTTGGTTTCATTACCTTGTTGTCTCGGGTTTTTGGTCATTTCGAGACGAGCTATAATTGGGACAAGTATTCTTACGTTCAGTTAGGTTGAGTTGGGTTAGGCTGGGTTGGGTTGACACCTCGAGTCCTGAAATAACCTTATCCGCGTCTTGTCTATTCGTCTTGCAGAAACAAAACGTTGAAAAATAAATTGAATTTTATAATTTCAAAATCAATTCATCACATATAACAGCAATAGTCACCGTAATTAAGAAAACAACTTCTCCAAATCCGTTAATAAATTATAGTCGTCAATTTATTCATTCAGAGGCTCGTCAGAAAATATCACGCACATAAGAAGAAATCATTCCACTGGAGAGTTGTGTAAACAATAAAATGGAAAGAAATTACAGTAATCTCATGAACGCTGAAATTGCCGTGTGGTATAATGAAAAGACTGGAGAGTAAGGGCATTGAGGAACTCTAAGTGTCGTAATCAACGAAAGCCTTACATGAAAAGATCACATAACAAAATCACTAAAACTGAGAAACAGTTTTGTTCATAAAAATACGAGTATACATCTTCCTCCAGCAGCACAAGTGACTTTATACAAGGTAAGAACCTTCACATTGTGTTACAGTACAGTCTAGCGGTCAGGCGAGAGCAGGCAGGCGCGTAAGACTTTGCAGCATTGTAACCCGTAGACAAGGCCGCACTGGCAGCGCTCGCGAGCTGGCACAATGCGTGCCCGCTCCTGCCTGCTCTCAGTGCAGCTGCGGCCTAACACGTACTCAAACAACTCCACTCCTCCAACAATGTGGGATAATGCCAATTCAAAAAGAGTACATTCTACTTACTGGAACCACTATGTACATATCTCTTTGATTTTGTCTCTGTAAATTACTATTTAATTTTGTTTTCTCATTTCCATTTGGGTTATATTAGGACTTAGTTTGTTCTCGAGTAATTAAGTTATTTTCTCACTGGCATATAGTGTGGAGGAAGTCACCTACATCGGCTGGCCATTCATGTAGATAATGAAGAGGTGGGGGGCCTAAAATGCTTCCCTGCGGTTCTCTCTTCATGTAATGATTAAGCAAGATTTCGAATCTATTCAACCTACAATTTTGTAATAATTCTCATATCAGGCAGGATCAACAAAAAATTAATCTGGTTCAGCCTAATTTTTAATACTAACATATATGTAAGTCGAACTGTAAAAGTCTGCATCAGGCACTGAAAAAATTACTAGCATTCGATTTCATTGGATTAACTTGTTAACATTTAAAATTTCGCGTAGTTTCCAATGAGTTAAAGGACACTAGCTGTTCCTGGGAAGAATATTACCTTGATGAAGCCTGATGTGCATAAAAGAGAAGTTGAGCAAGCCAGACCTCGATACAGGGTGGAGACGACCGAGACGGCCTGCCATACTGCTCAACATAACTACCTGCTCTATGGAAACAAGAAGACGAGGTTCCAAAAGAAAGAATTTATTCAAAAGTTATCAATTACAGACGATAGCATTACTGTCAATCACTGGTACAACTTCTGAGACAACAATATTCCTACAAAAGAATAATCTCTCGGTTGAAACTGGCCAGTGATGGAAAAGTCGCCGAGCAGCCGTTCTCCTGGTGAACCTCTCATGGAAGTAGCTTCATGTATAAAATTGTATTTGATTCCCAAATATGAGTCGCGTTGGTGCATTGTATATCGCTGGCACCGGTAACCAGATCTTTAACCAAAACTTCCTCACGGCACTCCAGAAGCTAGGACAACACGATAAAGCTTTATATATTCTTGGTAAGTATCATCATTCACACTCCAAAGGCGTGGAGTCCTTAAGTCCTCAATGGCGTGAAGTCCGATTAGTGTGCCTCAGGTAAGTTTATAGAATGTCAGATTCAAGGATATTTTAAATATTATATTTAAAGCAAATGTTTATGTTGGGGTCAGTACTCTAGACTCTACCTTCGCAAGAAATAAAAAGCCCTCTACACTGCCAACCATTACTCAAAGTCTTTCAGCCATACCGACTTTTGCGACGCTAACGTAATTTATATAAGCAAAAATGATTAGTCGGCAAGAGGTAAGACCCTGGACTGGATATTTTGGACTGTAAGATACGACAATGAACAGCCACGCGGTGAACCTTAGGAAGTAAGGTCGCAGGAGAGGCAACAGTCGTCCCCCAGCCTACCTTCAACCACTGGCCAAGACAAATCAGCGCAGGCATGACAACTAATCTAAAGCTCGCAACAGAATTTGCACGACCTAACAACATCAGAGAGATATTGTGATCTCACTGTTAATATACTCAAGGTTCCCTCCCCCACCTGCCTCCATATCAGGGATATAAAGAAAAAAAGTGCTCAAGACAACAAGAAACTCAACCAACACCTCGGCTGTACCCAACAGGTAGGGAAGACTGATACATTGCTTCTGGGGTCGACGCTGACTTGCTCTAATCAACCCTGGAGAGTCCGACGTTAAGGTGGAGACAACAGTGTAAACCTTTTAAGGAACAGGTAATTAAGTAGCCCCTTGTTCTGACAAACTTCAGGTTCACTAATTAGGAAGTTTTTTCATATATATCCAAAATTATCTATATAAACGCCATACATGTAAGGACTAATTAAATACTTTCATAATCAACAAAAACACGACGATTCCAAATACTAAAATTGTTAAATCTTCATATTCAGCTTTTAAAAACTGCAGTAGTCTCTGTGTTCTAGATTACCTATCAAATATTTACGTGCAATGCACAATAACACGAAAACCAATCTCAAATCCTATTTTATTTGCACAAAGATTTGCATCTGAAAATTTCTGCTAAGCTGCCTAACAGAAACAGGAACCTCGCGGAGCCAGTTTTCTGAGGTGTGACTTCGAACCCGAGTTCCTGATGTCCCTCACTGTGCATTTTGTATTCATGGTGTGTGTGTGTGTGTGTGTGTGTGTGTGTGTGTGTGAGCCGAGTCTGTTTTCGTGTCCGTGTCTCTAAATTAATACATGTATACATATGCTCGCCCACACGTACAGGTATATTTATCTACATATATATACATATGTAGGTTTACTTAGAGGGTTGACATCGAATAAGCAAAACCAGTTTCACAAGGAAAGATTTAATTTGCGTCACATTATAATTCCCAGTATTATTAAGGAGGCCACCTTTTGAACGCTAATGATACATGTCCTTTTGATGTAATAGTTTTTTTATCGTCAAAAAAATATTTCAGTTTCAATTATAGGTGACCTTTAACTCCGATGAAAATTAAGAAAAATCCCTTAGGTATTTTATTATGGCTAACGCCAGACGACTTTATTCATTTGACGGGGGGCCCTGCCCTCTGAAGGATTAAGGCTTTGGGGCTGTTGCAAGGCATATTGGTACAAGTATAGGGAGGTAATTGTTGACGGACAGTGAAATAATGGACTAAAAACCAAAGCTTGTACATTTTTGGTAATCTCTGACCCATGTAAAATGTCAAAATACATACTTAATTTTCTGTCTCTGTATAAGTCCTGTACGAAGATGTCAATACCAAGTCTCATGTATATAGACTGAATTACGACAGACTATTGGACGGATACTCCCAACATTTAGGCATTTGGTGGCCTATAACTATAACATTACTGAAAATTACTAAATCTCATTTTTTTTCTTTAAATCTCGGTATGACTATATAACTTGACTGAACAGTAGCTCAAAATATAAGATTTGGGGCATTTAGACCTTTGACTTCATAAAACCATAACAAAAAAAGTTAATGGTCTTGGCATATTGATCTAAGGACAAGGCTGCCATTTATTAACCCACAATTGAAGGCGTGACGAGGATTGTTGATGCCTTATAAGAAATAAAAACAGTACAGTACACCTTTTCACATATACGTTGAGACATTGTTATATTTCATAACCTTTGTCAATTATTTCTGTTAGAATGAACGAACAGTTATTTTAGAATGTCATTCGATATGTGTTCTGTCATTCGGTTATGAAATATAACAATGTCTCAACGTATATGTGAAAAGGTGTATCTCTCCCTTGTAGGACAGTCGTCACCACCAGGAAGCAACTTGTACGAAGCAAAGGCAGAAAAACAGTCGTCACCCCTGTTGTCAGTAACGAGAGTGATGGACATGTCAGCAAAGTGACTACCGATAACAAGTATCATCTCGAGCAGAACTTAATTTGCACTTTGTAGGAGAAAATATCAATTTCCGAGTGTCAGTAAGTGACAGCATATCCAACTTTTGAAGAATCGTACCATGTAAATAATATGAAAGACGCGAACAGTTGGAAGACAGTTCCTTCCTTGGCCGTGAGGGTGCGTGGTACTGTATAACAGTTTCGAGAGGAATGAGAATGGTAGTGACGGTTGATTCAGGCGTAATAAGGAGTTTATCTTTTAACATCTACAGCAAATGGTGTAGGTATAGATACTAGAGTTAGGTATCTGTAACATATTGCACTGTACTGGTGTATTACACACACTGTTTGGGGCAAGTATACTAATGCCTAAAATTCCTATTGGCAATGAAATTCATCTCACGAGTTCATACACAACAGCCCGCTAACAGCAATTTACCCACAATGTGCAGCACTGTTTACTGTTCTAATCACATAGAAATCCCGTTTCCAGGAATAACAGCTTTTTTTTCGGGGAAGATGCCACTTGCGTCATCAACTGCGCATGGTATCAAGGCCGTAAGATACTACACCCTGGCGGTAGATAGTTTACAAGCTGATCTTTTTTTAATGCACTGTGCACATATATAGCTTTATCATTCGCTAAAATTTGACTCCTTCAGCAAAAACAATGTCGAGGACTGACCCAGTTTCTTGTAAGACACCTCACTATCCCCGCTGGACAGAAAATATACAGTACTACCTAAGATGTATAAACTGCTGCTTTGCACCCTACACCCAGAGGCCTACTAAGTGACAAGCTTTTCATCCACATTAAACAAAAAAGTAATCATACATAGACCTAAAGGTATTATTTATTATTCACCTTCCCAGATCTATAAGCCAACAGACAAATACAACGAGACATTCAGTGTCACAGTGGGATAAGCTGGGTGTACTGTAATCCCTTGAAGTAAAATCTCACGTCTTATGCAACTCCTAGCAGTAGGACACTGGCACCTGCAACACACTACGTACAGGCAACTCTGACGTCAACTTTAAAACAGTTCCAGCTATCCCGAGTTCTAATTGGTAGTCTTCCTCGTTACACTACTGCCAGCCGTTTTTCCTGGTTTAATCTATTAACACTGATCCTTTATCAAAGGTTTGTTCCTATTAGTCCAAAGTTATTTTAATCCACCCGCACCCACATGGTTCTTGGGTGTCTCCACTCGGTAACATTTCTCTTAATTCTCTTGATTTATTCTAATGTATCTTCTTTTCTCTGTTTATTCTTAATTAAACCTGTCTTATGTCCTCAGTACACCAACCTGAAACATCAACATATCTTTTCTGTTTCCTTCGTTTAACTTTTCTTACCACGAACCCTTCAGATACTTATATAAATAAATTTAATGGAATTTATGATATTGTAGTATTTGGTCCAGGAAAACTCAGGCTACGAACGAAGCTGTCTCGGCTCAAGTCTCGAACCAAGTTCAGCCACGTCAGCGAGTCGACTCAACAACGGTTACATGAACAGAATTGCTAGTTACAACAATTACAGTCATTGTTAACTATATTATATTACATTACATTATATTATTCATTATTCTTCAGTCGCTACAATATCTAACAAAATATATTCATCTCAACCACCAGAGTCAGTCCAAACAAGTAAGTTGGTTCATCACAAGTACAGTATGTCTCTCAGTAAGAGATAATCTCATTTCGTCCATCAGTAATTATTTTATAGTGATCATAATCCATAAAGAAGGAATCTTAGCTAAACAAAATCAGTTCATAAGAACAAAAGTTAATGTATTGGCGTGTCAATACTTCAGAGACGCCACAGTTGGGTATATCAACAAGCAAATCTCGTGGTTGTTTCTCATTCGAAATATACTTGACTAGTTAAAATAATGG
This sequence comes from Homarus americanus, assembly GCF_018991925.1. NCBI lineage: Eukaryota > Metazoa > Arthropoda > Malacostraca > Decapoda > Nephropidae > Homarus > Homarus americanus. Next base: position 17,240,887 of record NW_024716703.1, on the reverse strand, counting down.
ACAAGCCGATGATCCGTGTCAATAATAATGGTGTACACCGCGGATGTTCTTGCAATTGGCCCCAAGCCTCACACAACGAAAAAAGTAAACAAGGTTGTTTGATAGTTATGCACTGACAGACAGAAGCAGCCATTATATTACCACTAAATCACTTGTTTCCATTGTGATTACAACACAGTGGTCTAAGAAGAAATTTACAAATAAACACAATGTTGAAAACTGAGTAGCTACTGGGATTGTTTACACCTTTTGCGTGCCTATACCACCTACTGAGGACATTTCACCATAGAAGATAAATGAGGAGTTCAAAATTGGACGAGGATAACGTTTTTCGTAATATCATTATCTAGGATTTTTTTTTCATCCTGAGCATCAACTATGACGCAGTGACAGGTTTACCATGAGGCAGCTGTCTCTTGGCCTTCACACTTCAAAGGCCTCCACAAACTTTTTTTGGTATCTTGTATTAGCCCTGTCTATTGGACAGTAGCACTTATATAAATACGGGTTAATACATTTGTGTTATATAATTCTATCACATCCCGTAATTTTCCATGAGCTGTGAGGCATCATGTGCAGACCACTTGGTGGGTATTTTCCACTCTCAAGTGGCGTCACCAGAAGATAACAGATCAGCTTATTCGGAGTCGCTCCTCACTCAGTATCTACTCAACCCTCACGATAATAGGACATCGAACCAAAGCTTAGCCCAGTTAAGCTCCGTGCTCAAATAACACTCACAGCTTACAGTGTTAATTACGGTATTCTCCTTAGTGAAGTGTACACACTATATTTTTATAAATAAATGGAGAAAAAAGACCATTTGGGTTTTGACAACCCACAAACTTTTTAATGGATGAAAGTTCAGCTGCCTACCCAAGGATACATAAGGCAGTGGCGGATACATACTTACTTATTAATATCATGATATTGTTATGCCGAGGCATAATTTGGTATTATAAAGTTTGTAAATTAGGGGTTTTGATTATTTTCTCTTCCAAGCAGCAGCGATTTGGGCAAGTGTAGGGAGATTTTTTTGTACTGTATATATTGACGAAATACTTGTGTAAGAATTTTCTGGAACGTATAGCATAATTTTTTTATTATTTACTTCTTATTATAGGCCTCGATCAGAGTAGAACATTCTAGAACCTTCCAGGCATGTCTGGGTGGTGTTAGGATGTCCGAGGGGCGTCTAATGAGGTATATAAACAGAAGAGTGCGGCCTAGTCAGGCTGCACTCTTCTGCTTATATACCTCATCAGACGCCCCTCGGACATCCTAGGCCTAGTCAGCCTCGGTGGGGCAAGATCTTCTCTACTCCCGAGGTACTACGTGAACCTGACGATGAGGCTGACCTGTGACCAGGCGAAGGTCGTAAGACTGTATCCAGTCACATGCCCTTCGCCCAAGCAACTAAACCTCCTTGTCCCAAGGAAATTTTTTGACTCCTTAGGAATCAGGGGGTGACAAGGGTCGTCCACAGACCAGTGAGTGGTGGCCTTATCGTCGCCTTCGCGAAATGGGGACAGGCCCAGCAAATAGCCAACATAACAAAAATTTACGGGATCAAGATAATAGTGGAAGCTCACACAGGATAACTTGGTGTTGGGAGTCATCTCCCACACCGAGATAGAATACCTTGAAAAATAAGAACTGGCCGAGCTGATCGGAGACCGGCTCTCAATAGTACAGAAGCTGACCAGCATTACTGCACTGGTTGGTTACCCAAAGAAGCTACCAAGACCGTATTGCTGGGATGGGAGAACATCCCAGTAAGACCGCATGAAAGAAGACCAACAAGGTGCTACAAATGCCAGAGGTTTGGCCATCTGGCAGGGAAGTGTCGAGCTCGGGAAGTCTGTTGTAGTTGCGGGACACCCAGGCACCAGCACACCAGTGTTACGCTCCTTCTTTCACCGCTTACCCAGCTTCCACCACTGGTTACCAGCTGCCCGGGTCATATATACAGAAGTGGCGGCCTGCCTAGCTCAGCTTGTGGTGGCCCTCACTCCTCCTCCAACCAGGAGTGTCCCAAGTGGAGGGAGGAGTGGAGGGTGGCTATGCTGCGAAGCAAGAAAAAACTGAGAAAAGAAGAATCAAGACCCCAACAAGACCACAGAGAAGAAAAATCAAGACCCCCAAGAAGACCACAGAAAAGAAGCCAGAATTAAACAAGACCGAAGAAACGACATAAAAGCCAGATTCAGTAACATTAAAATCATCAGCGTTTTTAGACTTTTACGAGTATATACCAGAACAAGACCAAGAAGAAGAATGGAAATTGAAAAGCAAAAAGAACAATGAGAAGAACTCCAAAGAAAACGACTCAGGAAAAAAAACAGCTTCGGCCGAAATAGCCGAAAGGCGAAGTGGCCAGTAATCTCTAAACAAACCAAGCCTAGTCAGTCAGTCAGTCAGTCAAGTGTTTCTGCTCAGAGTGTGAAGTACAAGCCGAGTAGGTCAACTGAAGATAATTGTTGTGCAAGTATTGTGAGCAATATAAAGTGAAAAGACTAAGGAATTGTGCACTGGTAGCGTGCTGACTAAATATTCGAAGTAATAAGTCCAGCTGTGAAGTCATTACCCTGTGAACAGTATTGTGAAGAATTAGTGTTATTAAAGAGGACTATAGTGCACAAGTCTGTTTCTGGTGGAACCAACCTGCCTGTTATTTGTCTGTACACGGATACCGATCGTCGGGAAATTACCGGAGACTGGCGGGACAGCCAGTGGTAATTCGACGACACTTGTGATATATCTACTGCTTCTGTACTGTATTTACGACCCGGGCTGTTGGTAACCAGTGGTGGAAGCTGGGTAAACGGCGAAAGGAAGGTCGTAACGCTGGTATCAGGAATATTAGTTCTTAAAAATGAACCAATCTAACCTCTTAACCTTAAATCTTCCGGCTGTAGATGAGTGTTCAGGAGAGAAATAAAAATTTTAATGCGTGAAACGGTTTTCTCGTCTACATTTTGACTTTTGTCGGAAATTCAAAAAGTGTATCCATAAGAACGATTATGTAAATAAACGCACTGAAAACAAAATGTGAATATCACCAATACTAAACTTTTCTAACCTAAGCAATTTAGCCAAGGTCTGATTATATTACGAAAGCGATGGACGTCAATTTTGCCAAACATACTTATTTATCCGGTTTTAACACAATCACAAACGTGAACCCTGTCACAGGAGACTTCATTGTTTAAAACCCAATCAGGCGAGCACCGGTACAGTACCCCTAAGAGTATGACACATTATACACGAAGGCGGAGTGTCTGGCTCTCCACAGCCACACCACGGCCACACTACGTAAAACTAATCGGTGGTTATTTTTATTATGCGGGAAGGCTGGCGGGCCACACTCCACGCTGGCGTCCTCGACTCCTCATGACCAGGATGCATTGTGGAATATCTGCGCTAGGATTCAAACGATTTTCCTCGGAAGGAAATATGTTTTCATGTATTTAGCTACTACAAATCCAAACTTGCACCAAAAAGCGTACATCTGTGTCATTAACTTATTTAAATAATCTGTAGCTTCTCCAAAATCTTACAAAAAATATCGTAAATACCTGTTAGAAAAAAAAACAGTTTCGTACCAGTGTAACACCTGGCACTAAACCAAAAACAAACCACTACTGTTGGTTCAGGAATGTAGCAGATTATTTTTTTTCTACGTTGAGTTAATGACTTACTTTATATATAAGGAAACGAATAATCCAGTGGTTAAGTGATCTGTCTTGTACAACGAAGATAAAGTTTATGGGAATCACAGCTACAGTACACGGTGTTTGTAAAGCCCCTTGGTGTTTGTAAAGCCCCTTGGTGTTTGTATGACGTTTACAACAACTTGTAGTAATTTACATGTCCAACACACCAGTCTGCACTCCATCATGTTCTGCACAAAACTGTAATAATCGTCATGCCAAATAAAACAGATGTAACCGAGATGTGTACAATACAATCCGCAAGTTTAAGGAATACCATCTAGGCGACATGGCGTAAAACACAACTAGACGTAGAAAATGAAAACGGTTACACATCGGTCGTGTCTCTTCCTCGTGTGTTGCTGTAACGCACTTAAACGTTGGTACTGTCTGATCTACGTCACTAAAGGGTCTCGCTTCTTGACAGTAAAGATAATGCAGAAAGGGAAGAAAATAGATAGAATAATCAGTTATTCGTTCTTTCGAATTTTACGGTATTAATTTTTATTTGTATATTTTAGCGTATGTTTCGTTTATTTATGAACATAAATTTCTTATACTGACGAAGTATATTACCATATAATTATAATTACCATCATCACTATCACCACAGTTTACGAGTTACACCTCACGCCTTGTAAATATTACCGACAATTAAAGTTACAGAAATATAATAGTCGAGCGACTATTGGAGGTTCCATAATACTGTAATACTTGTAAAAGTCCAATGTTTATACTCATTTTTAAAACTTATCAGATATTTAGAATTGCTCGCGGCTCTGAAGATGACAAAGAAAAGCTACACCACAAGGTAACTCAATAACAGGATTAACAGACAGTGGAAGTGTGTGTCCCACAAGCCTGTTCGGGGCAGTGCGGTTACAGCACACCACACCAAGCCATTGGTACATAAGGAAGCAGTATGAACCAGACTTAACTTCCATTTACAACTCGAGCCAATTATCTTTAAGACAGAAGGCAAGGGCTATATACACTAGGCCGCCTCACCCCTTAATAGGAATAAATCTAAATGTGAAAACTTTGTAAAAATTTATTCTTTTTTATTACACGGACCAAATTGGAATCATTATAAAGTTGGTATTCAATTATCCTCGCACCCGTACTATAAGACTCACAACTGAATATAAAACCAACCAGAAAAAAAACTAGCAACAGACCTAAACAAACTTTTATAAGGTTATAACCATCATAATTATTCGATACTACTTTTTCTTAGTCATCAGTAAACCGGTTCTTCAGCGTATATTACCTACACTCATATAATTACTCTTGTGTCAACGTAATTCATCTTTATTTTCCCGCTGTTAATTACAAACCAAATAAATGTCGTCACTGGCAGTTTTACCTTGGCGAATGTAGCGTTTCTTTGAGGTAGACCCCCCCCCCCCCCCTCCCCCACACACACACACACACAAACTCAAAGAAAATGAAAGCAACACACACTCAAAGAAATTTAAAGCAAAATGAAACAATCTGATGTTTTTTGTGTTAGTTGTGATAAGGCGAGATTACTAAACGTTGACTAACCATAAGTTTGTGGTAGCTTAAGTGTTTTTGGAATGTATAATAACGACTACAAGTTAGACAGTCCACTACAATGGTAAGTTAAGACGTCTTTTTTATGAGAATATTCAGCCTCTAAGACTTACATAACCTAACCTGATTAAACTCACTGAGCCAAACTATTCTAAATTCAGTCCAACCTAACTTACAGGAATCTCACTTAACCCAACATAATCCCAATGTCTCCCCTTACATTAATTATACTGTACACGGGCGACACACATGACCTGCCTACTTTGTTCGAGTGGGAAACACTGAGTCGAGTCTACCCACAGCGTCAACCTCGTGGGTCGAGATTCTCAACATAAGAACATAAGAAAATAAGGAGTCTGCAATAGGCCGGTTGGCCTGTGCATGGCAGCTCCTGTCGAGAGTTACTACCACTCTCTATCATCCATGAATCTATCTAGCCTCCTTTTGAAACTTTCCAGAGTTCCCGCACTTACTACAAAGTTGCTAAGCTTGTTCCACTCGTCCACCACCCTATTTGTGAACCAGTTTCTTCCTATCTCCCTCCTAAACCTAAACTTATCCAACTTGAATCCGTTGCTCCGAGTCCTATCCTGCTCGGATATTATAAGAACTTTATCTATATCCCCTTTATTGATTCCTTTCACCCACTTAAATACTTCTATCATATCTCCCCGCACTCTTCGTCTTTCTAGGGAATGCAAGTTAAGTTTCTTTAACCTATCCTGATATGGAAGGTTTCTAAGTCCCGGAATCATTTTTGTCATTCTTCGCTGCACCGACTCTAGTGAATTTATATCCATTCTATAATAGGGGCACCAGAACAGAACCGCACGACGAATAATTCTCGTAATTGAACTTGTAAAAATATATTAACCTGGTGGACTTCGATCAAAGCAGAAAGACATAAATAAAATATCATGAAATACCGTATCAATGCCGCTCATGGTCTGAATTTTGTGTAGTTATCTTTCAGCATGGAACAAATTTATATCCGGTATTTTTATATGATATCAAAAGTAAACATCAACCATCTACCCTTTACCTTGGTTATATGAAGCTTTATTATAATATGTTTGAGGTCATTATCCTACATATAAACAAAGTCTGGTATTTAATTTCGTAACTTCAATATAGGTCTGGAGAGAACCAACCGTTTCACATATATCTACATATTGAGAGCGATAAGTAGCCTATCTATATTTAGCACGCGACTCCAAGCAAAAAAGGCAGACACCATGAAGTGACTACTACGCCAGCCCCAAGAAACTGACGCTGTGGGTTCACTTATTAAAATCTGCCTATGATACATTACGCTTGTGACGCCTTGGGTTAGCTCTTAAATGTTCTTTGATCGAGCGTTTCAGTTCACTTTCTGTAGTTCGTATCTTTTCGCAAAAACAAATATACTGATGTTCTCATCAGTCTGGAGAAGGTAAGGGTGGGTCAGAGATGTACTGGAGGTGACACCCACTGTCAAGGTCACGCGGAGGACACCGTCGTCCGTTACCAGGGGTGTCACCATCACATAAGGTAGAGAGAGGGAGAACCAATGTCGTTAGTGGAGTAGGAGCACCAAGAGAAAAATTGTAATGAACAAAAATAGTCTGAAGATGACGCGTATATCCATGTCGGTGTTCTTGAGGGACGCCGCCATGTTAAGAAGAACAGGAGGTCGTTTAAAGGAAGGGGGTAGACGGGAAGTGTTCCGTAAAGGGAAGAAAGTTAGGTATGGTTCGTCGTGTTGGAGACTTCGCGGTCACCTACTGATAGACATCCACTACTCTCTGTGGTCGAGATGGTAGAAGTGCGAGACTTTAACTCCTGGACTCTGTACCGCAGACACGCTGTCACCTTCACCTTGTTTATGCCACCTTCACCTCTTTACTTCCACCTTCACCTTTTTTATCACCGTCCACTCCCACGATGCCGTCCTTGACCTTCCCTTACACACCTTCATAAAAAAAAATCGATTTGCTTATATTTCCCATTTTCCCAATCTATTTGATCTACCTTATATTTTCATCTCGTTAATTACCTCATTTACTGTATTCTCAGCGTTTCTGAAAAGCGGCACTGCTTTAAGGTTCAGATATAAACACAGCACTACAGCTCAACTGTCTGGTAGTGTTCGGTCTGCAGCTCTGAATGACACGGGTCGTCTCAAGTCCACTGATGCTGTTTCTTTGGTGTCACAAGAGAGCTACTGGGTCGTTCTTTGTCTTGTCTGTCTGTTTCTTTGTTTATCCGCCGTCAATTTACCATAACTGATCATCTTATATAATTGCCAATGAAGATATTTCGTAAAAACTTGGCCCAAATCTGAATAATAATAATAATAATAATAATAATAATAATAATATGATGGCAATGTAAGTTATATGATATTTGATTTACTAAAAATAGATGTACTATGTGTAACTGATCACTACTAGCAGACACCACTAGAAGAAAGCATCCCCAGACTTCGTACAGGTTTAAAGGGTTAATAGTGACGAAGATGTACGTGCTGGGATTTTTTTTTCAGTTACATAAAAATTTCCGACTGGTGAATACTGATTGTAAGTTAAGTGTGCAATAGCTTTAGCCTTGGTTTCTTATAATTGTAATTAATTTTACAAGTACCATACCCGGTAGCTACCTACATTCTGACAAGTGTATAAGAAGATACAGTTATCATAAGCTCTATCACGCATGCAGAAACAGTCAGATTATCTCTAACACAGGTACAGATGCACACAGTTCTTCCACTCCCTCTTGCACTAGTATCTCTTCCTGCTTCCTCCTCCTGTTGTCAAGTTCACTACTTTCTTAACAGATAAACAAGGAAGTGCGTACAAGTAAACAAGGAAGCACGTTTAAGTAAAAGTAGACGGAAGTAATTTGGAATTAATAAATGACACTGAAAAAACATATTTTTGTCCACCACAGGTACCTCACTCTGGCCATGACAATGTAACATCAGATTATTATCGATGATGTGGAATTTTCGTGTTAATTATTTTAGTGTGGATCTTCATTGACTTCTAGTATGTCTTACTATGTAGTGTGGGTTTACGTTGAATTCTAGAATAATTTTAATATAGGAGTGGACTTAACTTATCATTCTGAGGACCTAAATTGAAAATGGAATAAAGTTACTAAAAACAAACAAAAACTGAAAAGTGTGCGTAAAAAAAAAAGTGGTGCCGCATTCAAGTCATTTTTCGGATTCTCCAAGATGTGGAATCTTAGTATGAGTTATATATGATGGGTAGTGGGGGCCTAAGTGATCACCCTCGGGGGACGCACCACGACTGTTACGTTGGTTCACAGGAGTAGTGTAGCCCAGGGCGGTGTTACCAGGCCAGCCATAACCGTTTGAACGGAGATACTTGATCAGGCCCATGACGTGGCTTTGGTAGGCATCTCCCCCCCCCCCCTTTCCCCTCCTACTAACACACCTCGTCACTACCTCTCCCTCACCACACTTCATTACCTGCACCAGGAGTTGTTTGTGTTGTTGTTTTTGGTCTAACTTTACTTCCTTCAAGGGCTCGTAAAACAGACACTGGATGGTTTATCACAAGGACCTGACGAGTGTCACCACACACACACACACACAAATGATTAAATTGACCAGGAATGCATTTTTTGCTAACTTTACTTTGGTCACGGGTTCAAAAAATTAAGAGTCTATGCAATTCACCAGCGTGCGCGGGTCTTCTGTCTCAAAAAAAATAAATCTCCTCAGTTATTTAAATGCTTACATTAAAATTCACCTAGCCTCTGTGCGGTAACAACCAAGCACACCCTCCTCCCCCCCCCAGGAGCTCATAAAAACAGAGGTTCCTAAATTAGCCGCAGTGATCATCTGCCGCCCTAGTGGAGGCCAGCGGGGCGGTCTAGGCCTAGGTGTGCCGCGGGAGCCGCATTTTCCGTTAGCCTCAGGTAATTACAGGTGGGAGACCCCGTTAACATGACCGGCTCTCCTGCATTCCTGGGCCTCCTCCTCTTCCTCCGTTGGCGTCGCGGCCAACACCTCGCTAAGGCCACTTGGTGTACACTTTCAGGAACCGCTCTACACCACTTATTGCTCCCTTTACCACTTGTTTTGGCTCATTTGTGGAGAATGGTTGGAGCGGCGGTCGGGGAGAGAGGCCAAAGCCAAGTTTGGGGCTGTCATGCACTTTACCGAACATGGCTTTAAATGTACTGAACTTCCTCGACTACTGCTCTGTCACGCCGCCCCAGCCCTGACCGTTGACCTGACGCCGCCCACACTCGCCCGCCCACCCACCCTGTGATTTAAATGGAGGCCTTGCTACATGTGTCACCTTCCCAAACAATCACCTTTTCATATACAGTACAGTACTTTTAAAATCCTTTTATCGTTCACTGAACATGAAAATAAGAGACTCACCATAATGTCTTTAGGAGAAGACTGTCCATTAAGTTTAAATTAAATGAAGCAACAATTAGAAGAAAAAAATCGTACAGCCTTAAGAAAAGAATATAAAGTTAAAGAGAATTAAGAGTGTGTACGTGTGCAAATCTTCCATCCTAGTAGCCCAGGGCGAACACCGTAAGCCTACTGATGTTTACACGAATCAGCGAGGGACTAGGCTATCTCCCCCTCCTACTCCGTCTGTGTGTGGCTTAAAATATTCATACTTACATATAGGCCAACCTACTAGTATAGTCTGTATACCGACGAGCAATAAACGAAGTGGTTTTTAATTGGGGTCACAGACTCACATTTATTTAGCCTAACTTGTGTGGCCATTCACCATTCCATGAAAACTGAACAGAACAAAATGTACAGTTATATCTTGTACTGTGAGGTACCAATACAATTATGCTGGCCAGATATAAGCACAAAGATTAGGCTCGTATTTTCAACCGTTCGTGTATAAATTTTTCCCCCGCCTGGACATTTTAAACTAACATCGGTAGTGTACAGAAACCTTATTCTGAATACATGATGTTTCGGCTCTAGCAACGTGTTTCAGAGGTTAGAGCTCCCACCCCCTCTTCTTGCAACGGGTCAATATTTCTCTTGGGATGAAGTATATTCAAGTTCCTGTCCTCTCTATATTACATCCCAACTTTCTCTCCAATTAAGAAATTTCAACACAGTCATTAATTAAAGTATACACGCATGATTGATCTGTCCCAATTATCGCGTACTTTGTGCTACAGTTTACTAATTTTCTTTGACATGATTCATCTACATGGTTAAGCAATTGGGTAGAATGCCTTTTCTTTTAGACCAATGTTTTGAACAATGTGAATCTATAAATATTTTGTTTTTACAGTTTAGTTCTACACCACAATCCACAGGACCATAGCTTGTCGTGATCACTGCAAAAATTGTTTGGGTAATTATTGTGTCTTCACTACAGTCGACACGGTGAAGCAATGATCTTAAGCGGGCATGTGAGGCTTGTTGCTTGGATCCACAACGATATAAGTTCATGTAAAGGGCATGAGCACCGTAAACCCAGGGGATGGACATGAAGAAATTCAGGAATATAGCTGATCAATATTATTGTTTTAAAGACAAAGTCACATGTGAACTGCACGGGAAACGAGAGAAGTGGACGGTCAACTGATAAAACAGAGTTCGTCAGTAACTCTGTCTTTAACAATGAAATTTCACCTCCAATGATTTTACTGCCACCTGTGGACCATATGTTGTGTTCTACTTACTGATCAGGCTCATCAGCTTTGAAGATAATGATCGGAACAACGGTTTACTTCTGACGGGCATTTTCAAATAAAAAATAAGTTTTCCTTCGAAAATACAGATGATAAAACTTTGGCATGAATCTTGACTTTGCATGAAGCAAATATGTGGATCAGCCTTCATACCCTCAATCGTTGGCTCGGTTTTCCACGGCATTTTATAGTTTTGCGTAACCTTCAAGTTAAGTATAAAAATAAAAAATAAATAAAAATCTAAAAAAAAAAAGTACAATAAATTGAAGCCACACAATATTTGAACCAGAGAAATATGGAATAAGAATACAGTTGCATGATGAACAAAATTACATCATCGATTGCAAATTTAATGATCAGAAACCACTGTGTAAAACAAGATCCTGTGAATAGCTACATGTCTACGCAGGCGTAAGTGTGTGGATATTTTTTAGAGATAGAAGGTGGTGCAAGAAGATTAGAGGAGAGGAAGGAAGCTAATAGTTCCGGAATTGAAAAAAAGTTTAGGAAGTAAAGGGAAGTGGGCTACTGACTCGCTAAGCTAATAATGTGTTTAAGCTGTGGCCTAGGCTAGTTATTGTGGGTGATTTTTCTTGGAGCCGATTTACTGGTTGGGTGACCGCTTCTGGTGGCTCTGGCACTAGACAGCGAACCCTATCCCATTTATAGGTGTTTTGAGGGTTTTATTTCATATTCCGCCGACCCTACTGGCGGATGCTGATCTAAGAGGATTGTCTATTGTCTGGCCATATTGATCAAGGGTGGTAATGGACTTCCTGAGGTTAGATAACTTTTGGGAAACCATCTATAGTTGTTGTCTGGTGGGAGTCTCTGTAGGAGTTCTTGTTCCGATGGTTCTATTTTTTGCCAGACTCTGCTGGCCAGGGTGTGCAGCTGCTGGTTGATGGGTCTTATTCTCAGGTCTCTATGTATCTCGGCTGTGGCCTGTGGTTCTGGTGAAGGGGTATCTTTCACCTGTGACGAATCTCAGGGCTTCGTTCTGGACCCCCTGTAATTTTAATATTAGGGTAGTGCTCATAACGTGTAGAGGTACTGCTGGGTAGATTAATATCGGCATGATAAATGATGCAACCAAGCGTAGTTTTATTTTCTCAGGAAGCGCATTAAAGCGGTATGGTTTTCTTTTTTTTTAGGTCTTTTTGCCTTTTCCTTACTGGTGTGGACATGATGGGAGTAGCCTGTCGTGATATATTCAGGCTCTGCTCCTGTATTCTATATGATCATTATTGATTACTAATGGGTGGGTCATCCTTCTGCATAAGGGTATCACTGTGAATTTGGGGAGATTAGTTTGGATTTTCCATTTTTCCTCATTATTAATGCTATTTCCCGTTTTTTGTTGTATACCTGAAGCACTCGTGATTTTCCTCGATGTGTAGTTATCTGAGGATCGTTTCCTATTCTAGTAGGGGGTTGTGTGTCACTTGTGTAGATATATATTGTGGGAGCGAGGACGCTGCCCCGAGGGATTCTGCTCATGAGTGAAAAGGTCTCTTCTGTGTGTTGTTCCACCCTTAGTTTAGCGTTTCTGCTGTTCGAAAGTTGGAGAGCAACTTTTCGGTGTTGGCTGGTAGTCAGGGTTGGCTGTTGACGTCACAGAGTCGCCATAGAGCCTGTCTGGCCACCGTAACAAAACACAGATTGGGGTTTCTGCACAACACTACCATTTATTAACTTTTGAGATCCTTTGTCGTTATAATAAATCTATATTTTCAATTCTGATGAAGAGCTTGCCACCTGATATGGCTCTTAAGCTGTTAATTTCCCACAACCAAAGAATAATGTCTTACATAAACCTAAAAAGACTTTCGACACAATTTTACTAGAAGAGTCATGGAGGAAGTTGATGTTATAAACTTAAAATGTATTAAGATCATATTAAAAAATACAGTAAGGCAAATAGTAAGGTTAAACACGCAGTGAAACTAAGTAAAGTCGTACACCTGCCACTAGGGTGCAGCACCTTACAGCCGTGTTTACTGATACATCAACGTCATCCGCCTGAAGGAAACCCCTATCTTGTTTTTTTTCCTAGAATAAAACAACACGAAAGGTTGCAGTATTAAAACAGCACATATCTTAATTCGTGCAGATAATTGAGTTTGATGGATAAAAACATTAAATAGGATCCTGTTGGGCTACAATCACCAGCAGTTGTACAGTTACGGAAATGTGTTCCTACACCCCCTGTGGTAACCCGTGTTTCCAAACGGCCAACCTATATAACCTACGGAATAGCAAACCTATCCACCAATCACGTCCGTCGCTACACGACCAATACCCACTCATTCATAAATAGTGATACTTCTGCGGCCTTGCCATTTGAAGACACGGGTAACCACAGGGGATGTAGGAACACATTTCCGCAACTGTCCAAGAGGATAACTAATGAAATAAGTATAGATACACTGTACGTACACTGGGACTTCGAAATTAATGGTTTTTATGCGTAACACTTACGTACTGTACATGATGTACGAAAATGAACAACCATTGATACCGGAAGCCGGAATTGTTTGGATGACATGCCACATACAATTTTATATTAATTCTAACAAGTGTTTAAGTGTATATTATTCTACTACAGCATAAGTATTTTCTGAACATTAATGTGCCTCAGCTACACACAGTACAAATCTCTTCACTTTACAGGAAGTAGCTTGTCAAAACGCAAAGTTGATTTAACTGAGCGGTCACCTGGGAGCGGTGTGGCGTCATGTGTATAAGAGGGCACACCGAATTCACAAGAGACCTGATGCAACTTTCTCAATCAACACAAAGACATTTCATTTATAAACTACGAAACATTACCAGAATTCTTACTACTTAGTGGGGCCCCACAAGGCGACGTACTACCTCAACGCCTTACAAAACTTATACAGCACAATCGTAAAATACACCGATCGTATTCAAAAGATAACGTCCAGATACACAAAAATAAATTAATTTATGCTAGTGGCGTCAGGGAGAAAAAAGGAGTGACATGCCGTTAAGCTACGGAACTACTCCATACATTTAGCATCTCGAGACTTAACAATAGATATAAATAATTTACTATCACAAAAAAAACCCACCACCAACAAGCCAAGGACAAAGTCTGCCATCACCTCTAGACAAACAAAAACTTCACCTTATTAAGTCCATGATCCTTTCTGTACTGAACTACACCCCATTTCTCATCCACCTGGCCTTTGATATCACACACCATGCTGAAGGTGCAGAGAAAAAAAGGCACCAATATTCGTTGCAGGTGAGAAATATAGTTGCACTGATAATGCTAAAGATCAGCATCTACGACTCCGCTTCAAACACATCAGCATATACAGTATGTATATGAAGCAGCACAGATAATATGGAAAAGAAGAAGTAAATTACCAAATTATTCAAGAATTAGATATTACCTCAACATGGGCTACACTTTTTTTAGAGGAGGGGTGAAAGAAGATTAGAGGTGGGGAAGGAAGCTATAGTTCGGAAATTGAAGAAATTTAGGAGGAGGTAAGAGAGGGCGGGCTGACCGCCTAGCTAAGCTAATAGTGTGTTAGGGTTGTGTCATGGGTTAGTTATTGTCTGTCGGTACAGGCACTAGACATCCTACCCTGTCCCATATATGGGTGTTTTAAGGGCCTTGTTTCATATTCCGCCGACCCTACTGGCGGATGCTGGTCTAGGGGAGGTTGTCTGTTGCCTGACCGTGTAGATCGGGGGTGGTAATGGACCTTTTGAGATTTGGTAACTTTTTGGGAACAATGTATGGTTGTTGTCGTTATCTGGTGGGAGTCTTTGAAGGAGTTCTTGTTCTGATCGTTCTATCTTTTGCCAGATTCTGCTGGCCAGGGTGTGCAGCTGCTGGTTGATGGGTTTTATTCTCAGGTCTCTATGTATCTCGGCTGTGGTTCTGGTGAAGGGGTATCTTTCACCTGTGACGAATCTTAGGGCTTCAAATTGGATCACCTGTAATATTAATATTTGAGTGGTGCTCATAGTATGAAGAGGTACTGCTGGGTAAGTTAATATCGGTGTGATAAATGATATCACCAGGCGGAGTTTTATTTTCTCAGGAAGCGCTTTAAAGCAGTATAGTTTTCTCAGCTCTCTTCTTGCCTTTTCCTTCCTGGTGTGGACATGATGGGAGTAACCTGCCGTGGATATATGCAGGCCCAGGAGGGTGCCTCTGCTTTTGTATTCTATCTGGACATTATTGGTTACTAATGGATGGGTTTTCCTTCTGCATAAGGGATACCACCGTGAATTACGGGAGACTGGTTTGGATTTTCCATTGTTTTTCGTAATTATTTAGCCTTTCTAATTCCCGCCTGGTGTTGTCGACCTGTAACGCTCGCTATTTTCCTTGATGTGTTGTTATTTGAGTGATGTCATCTGCATACATAATATCTTCGTTACCAATTTTAGTGGGAGGCGGGGTCTCACCTGTGTAGATAATATACAGGCCCACAGGGTGGGGGAGAGGACGCTCCCCTGAGGGACTCCGTTCATGAGTGGGAAGGTCTGTTGACGGCGGTGGTGGTAGTTGTGGATGGTGGTGTGGTAGGTTGTGGTGTGCAGTGGTGGTAGTGGGTGGTGGTAGACGGTGGTGGGCGGTGGTGATGGATGGTAGTGGTGGGTGGTGATGGGTGGTTATGGGTTGTGGTGGACAGTGTGGTAGGTAGCGGTAGTGGGTGGCCTCAGAGCTGAGAGTGAACTGAAGTCAACGGTTGATGAATATCAGTTTAAGATGCAGCGTAAAGGAAAACTGTTGCAATTATCCTTAATATGACTGTTACTTATATTTTTCAAATATAGGTATTATTTATTATTTATTATTTTGTTCAAATCCTGGCGGGTTGAGGTGTTGATTGTATGTAGAAGTCCGCGTGCTGTATTGGGCTAATGAAATATATATATATATATATATATATATATATATATATATATATATATATATATATATATATATATATATATATATATATATATATATATATATATATATATATATATATATATCAAAGAAGTATGTCTGTGTTTGGGTGTGTGCGCGTCCGCACGAGAATCTCGGAAACTACTATACCGATCTGTAGTGATGACGGATGGTATTATATGTAGTGATGATGGATGATGTTTTATGTGGTGATGATGGATAATATTATATGTAGTGATGATGGATGATGTTATATGTAGTGATGATTGGTGGTGTTATATGTAGTGATGATGGATGGTGTTGTAATATGATGGATGTTATATGTAGTGATGATGGATGGCGTTGTTATATGTAGTGATGATGGATGGTGTTAATAATGTGGTAGTGATGGATGATCTGTTATAGTGATGATGGATGAGGTGTTATATGTAGTGATGACGGATGGCGTTATATGAAGTGATGATGGATGGTGTTATATGTAGTGATGATGGATGATGTTATATGTAGTGATGATGGATGGTGTTATATGTAGTGATGATGGATGGTGTTATATGTAGTGATGATGGATGATGTTATATGTAGTGATGATGGATATTGTTATATGCAGTGATGATGGATATTGTTATATGTAGTGATGATGGATGATGTTATATGTAGTGATGAAGGATGGTGTTATATGTAGTGATGATGGATGGTGTTATATGTAGTGATGATGGATATTGTAATATGTAGTGATGAAGGATGGTGTTATATGTAGTGATGATGGATGGTGTTATATGTAGTGATGATGGATGGTGTTATATGTAGTGATGATGGATATTGTTATATGTAGTGATGATTAGACACTAAAATAATAACAGTTTAATACTAACAAAATTTACTTTGCTGTACCGTTGTAGTGAAAAACATGGTGGAAGTTACATACACCGTTAATGAACTATTGATGGAAGAAGTTTTGGGGACTGAACAGTGAGACAATGTGGAGCCTCCCGGAGAGTGGCGTCCTACCGTTGCCTAGCCGACGAGCCGCCCAGAGGGCGGCGATTCTGCTAATAATATATATATACATATATATATTCCCTGCTACTTCCCACACGCAGTCTCATTCATGCATCCAAATTTTTGCTATATTTGTATATCCTACCCACTCACATAAATATATACAGGGACAACTCTAATGCACAATTTCGATATGACAAAATGTCGGAATCCGCATAATTTCTTAAGTTACAGCACTTGAAAGATGTTAAGATAATGATAGTGAGGTTGGAGTGAAACAGTCGTAGATTTTTGTGTAGTTTTATGCATGTATGTCTACAGAGGCAGAGGGAAGGAATTTTGAACATTTACTGTAATAACGCAACTGTATCAGAGGAAGCCCCCCGACGGGGGTCTTTCGGAAACCATAATCAATAGGCAGTGTTTAAGAAACGGCATATTTTAGTGTTTGTGATTCGTGCATCTCAAAAGAGAATAAAAAGAGCAGATCATAAAACAATAACTAGTTTCTGAAATATCGAGGGACTAAGTCAACATCTGAAGCCTTAGTACTGTCACGTGTTTTGCTAATGCTATCACCTGCAAACAACGGCCCCCACGTGTTAAAATAAGGTTAACACTTGTTCGATGTCAAAAACGGCATTTTTTTTAATAGGGGGTGGGAAGATCGGTAAATAAATAATTGTATTTTTTTTTTTTTTTGGAGAATTAATAAAAAAAAATAAGTAAAAAACCTAGTTGAATACCACAACTGCCAGAGCAAGGTGAAGAGCACCAATTTTTATCTTCACGCTTATCCCCAATCACCTGTATGCATGCCGAAGATATCTGTTTCTATTTTATGCACTCTACCTCCGGGATGTGAAGGGCCGCCAAGGTTGTGTGTGGGCGTTGGTGGTAGTGTTGGGAGTTGAGGTGTGGAGGGGCGTTGAGCTACACAAGACTCGAGGCAGGCGTTTATCTCGACCTGCACCTCCGACATTGCTTAGCATCTGGGATAAATATCTTATATCACATACCTCGACATCTTAAGTCACTTCGATTATACTATAAGCTATGGAAAAGTGGCTAGATAGCCATTAGTGTGTATCAAGAATACTGAAGTGCAAGTCAAAGGCTTGGAAACAAAACAATTACACAACAAACGCAATAACATTATATTCACCTACATTCTGATATCTAACTCTTGAATGATTACGAGAAAGCTATAGTATATTAAAGGCCGTCGGCGCCATAAACCCTGACCTGAGGGTGGACGTTGTGGCAGGGTATTGGAATAGCCTCTTATACTGAACTGTCATTTGTCCCCAGATTTCCACGCGATTACTTCATAAATAAGATGTAGATCAACTGTAGCTTTAAAAGAAAGAAGGAAAATATAATATTTAAGGCGTTTGGGCGATGGTCGACAAACAGACGCAGCGCGTTGGTGGAGGGAAGGCCCATGGCGGCTCTTACCGCTTTCTTAATATAAATTTACCCCACGCACTGGCGCGCGCACACACACACACGTAGAATATGAATCAGCCATGTATCTAGCATTACAAGTAACCGCCTATAAAGAATGAGCATGAGAAAATGAAGGTGGATGAGTAGTCAACCATCTTATGAGTAACTCGGCAACACTCGTGGCCGGGCTAGCGTGAATGGGGATACGACAAAAACTTCTCGGGCAAACACTTGCTGGACAAAACTGACCTAATCTAACCTAACATAACGTTAATACCGTGACACAACCTGCCCGGTGAGTTGTGTCGAGAAGAGAAAGCATTACAATGTTTGTGCTTGGTAGATATACTGCACTGTACTTACCATGACAACCCCTGCAGCTGCTTTGTTTTTAGGAGACCAGAGTCAAGGTCAAATTTTACGAGTACACGCCTAGCTCGGGGGCATACTAACACAGCATAGTACAGTATATAAATGAGTACAACCCATGAAGCATCTTTACGAAACTAATTACGCCAAGTTGATAGTTATGAAGCATATTAACACAATTTAGTGAAAAGGCGGGATTATGATGAATTAACTTTGCAAACTAAGGAAATCTCACACAACTTAACTAGAGAAGAAAGAAATCACTTTTGAAGAACTAAAAATTTCGTAAAAGCTTGCCAGCAAAATTATGATATACAATGGCGCAAACTAATAAAAAACATTATAAATCAATAGAAAATTTTAACAAATTAGTTATCAAAATGAATAGTAATGGCACATTTTGACTTAACAAAAACAACTAGGAGTTATCAAGTATTTTGTCCCAACTAAATAAACAAAGTGAAAAACTAAGAAGCAATCAGACAACTTGGAGTGATGGGAGTCCTTATTATCACTTCCTCAATTTCAAAACAAGTATTGTTAAATAACAGATACACAATTTTTAGCTTTTTATGCCTTCCACCCCGAAACACTCCAAATACCGCACACTTACGTAAGATTACTAGACATCCAATGGAATCTCACCTAACGGTATCAATTTACATTACTCTCTCTCTCTCTCTCTCTCTCTCTCTCTCTCTCTCTCGATATATATATAATATATATATATATATATATATATATATATAATATATATATATATATATATATATATATATATATATATATATATATATATATATATATATATATATATATATATATATATATATATATATATATATATATACACACACATATATACACACTGTATATGTCAAATATTTTTCCCCAAGT
The DNA here is from genome assembly GCF_018991925.1 of Homarus americanus. Lineage (NCBI taxonomy): Eukaryota > Metazoa > Arthropoda > Malacostraca > Decapoda > Nephropidae > Homarus > Homarus americanus. Next base: position 17,221,264 of record NW_024716703.1, on the reverse strand, counting down.
GAAATTATATGTAGCTCGTTTCTTCCCGTACTATTTCTTGGGTTATCCCTCAATTTATTGATTCTTAATTTGCTTCCACCTCACTCCATCTTTACCCCCTCTTCCCTCACTCCATATTTACCCCCTCTTCCCTCACCCCATCTTTACCCCCTCTTCCCTCACCCCATCTTTACCCCCTCTTCCCTCACCCCATCTTTACCCCCTCTTCCCTCACCCCATCTTTACTTCCTTTTAATAGTCGTTAATGTCTTCACCTACAGTATATTTCTCTCTAATTTTTTTGTTTTTTTTTATATCCCCTTGTACTGCCTCCAGTATCTAGTTCACGGCAGAGGCTCGATGCTGTTCCGATCCTAGTATGGCCGTCATACGACACTTACTGACCAATAGTAATAGTATTCTCCGGCTGGAAGTACTCGCATTGGCTCTCTTATTCCCTCTACTTCTACCCGAGATAATCCCAACATCCCTCCACCATCTGATTCACCATTGACTCATACTCTGCGCCTTCCTAGTATCTCTACACGAAGCCCATAAAATATTCGTCACTCTGGCCCCCAAGTAAGGTGTACAGTGTGTATGAACGTGGTTACATCCCTTCCAGCCGGTGTTTTAGGGATTGGGCTTCCGTGCGAACTAATCTAATCTTTTTTTTTTTATAACCAACCACCTAATTTTTTCCTATATACACTTGTTAAGTCTGTTCTAAAGAATATTACCGCTTTGTTTCTTATAACTATCGATTTCTAGACTAATTTAAACGGTTCAACGATTTTTTAAAGTCTACGAATCTCAAAAGTCTTCCTTAGGATCACAGTATGGTTTCCGAGAAGCAGGACCTACTGATGATATAATTTTCACCCAAATCATTAATCTCTGGGTATCCTCTCTAAGGTACTTTTGGGGATTATTTTGGTATCGTCTGTAAGTTTCCCTCCTTTGGTTTTCCTCCCTCACTCTGTTCTCTCGGGTTAGTCCGTTTCTGTAGCCGCTGCCTGGATCTATCTCTTCCTCTCCCCCCATCAATTGTTTACCTAACACCACATCCTTCTTGCCTGTGATGCCTTCCAGATACTTGCACAATGTTGATCCAGGAAGAGAAGGCGATGAGTTTATTTATGAAGAATGAATATGGTTTATAGAGAGGGCGTTCAGCAGCAATAACAGTAACCGCGATAATAATAATAATAATACTGTAATAATAACAATAATGTGGAGATAAATATCTGTGGTGATAAACAACGTAGTTACAAAATTCAGGTCGTCAGTGTGACATTTAGCCGATCCGGATATAAAGGCATTCTGTACCACAACGGGCTGGCCAACCACGTACCTACAGCCAGTCTCTCCCTGCCCACGCTGCCGGATATGCACCCTCTCCCCCCCACCTACCTCAGGCAAGACCCCGCCCCACGCCTCCTACAGGATATGGGCGTGGCTGTTTACTCTACACAGTGATGTCTCAACCGACTGTCACCATCCTGGAGGAGCTACACCCACGCGCCCTCTCTTAGCTTTCTGTCCACACCCACAATCTTTCACACTTCCCTATCTACACCCAAACCCTCTCACCTTCTATATCTACATCCACGCCCTTCTCACCTTCCCTATCTACACCCACGCCCTCTCTCACCTTCCCTATCTACACCCACGCCCTCTCTCACCTTCCCTATCTACACCCACGCCTTCTCTCACCTTCCCTATCTACACCCACGCCCTCTCTCACCTTCCCTATCTACACCCACGCTCTCTCCCACCTTCCCCTATCTACACCCACGCCCTCTCTCACCTTCCCTATCTACACCCACGCCTTCTCTCACCTTCCCTATCTACACCCACGCCCTCTCTCACCTTCCCTATCTACACCTTCCCTATCTACACCACCCTCTCTCACCTTCCCTATCACCCACGCCCCTCTCCCCATCTACACACTCTCCCACCTTCCTATCTACCCCCGCCTCTCTCACCTTCCTATCTACACCACGCCTCTCTCACCTTCCCTATCTACACCCACGCCCTCTCTCACCTTCCCTATCTACCCGCCTCTCACATCTACACGCCTCTCTCATCTACACCCCCCTCTCTCCCTATCTACACCCACGCCCTCTCTATCTACACTCTCCACCTTCTATCTACACCCGCCCTCTCTCTATCTTGCCACCTTCCCTATCTACACCCACGCCCTCTCTCACCTTCCCTATCTACACCCGCCCTCTCTCACCTTCCCTATCTACACCCACGCCCTCTCTCACCTTCCCTATCTACACCCACGCCCTCTCCCACCTTCCCCATCTACACCCACGCCCTCTCTCACCTTCCCTATCTACACCGCCCTCTCTCCCTTCCCTCTATCTCACATCTACCCGCCCTCTCCACCTTCTATCTACACCCGCCTCTCCTATCTACACCCGCCTCTCGTCTTCCCTATCTACACTCTCGTCTTCCCTATCTACACCCGGTCTCTCGCACCTCTCTCGTCTTCTACACCCACGCCCTATCTACACCCGCCTCTCTCTCACCTTCCCCATCTACACCCACGCCTCTCTCACCTTCCCTATCTACACCCACGCCCTCTCCCACCTTCCCCATCTACACCCACGCCCTCTCTCGTCTTCCCTATCTACACCCACGCCCTCTCTCGTCTTCCTATCTACACCCACGCCTTCTCTCATCTTCCCTATCTACACCCGCCTCTCTCTCACAACTCTGTCCTTGACCGCCTACTACAGTCACACTACGCCTGTGACCTTGCTCCTACTACTCCACTAGTAAGGTACCCCCCGACACATGACGCGAATTGATCAACTTTCTTGACGGCAGAAATGCCAGAGTGAGAGTAGGACAACACACAGGAGAGACCCTCCCACTCACGAGCGGAATCCTTCAGGGCAGCGTCCTCTCTCCCACCCTATATATTATCTACACAAGTGACACCCCGCCTCCCACTAGAATAGGTAACGAAGATATTATGTATGCAGATGACATCACACAAATAACTACACATCAAGGAAAATCGCGAGCGTTACTGGTCGACAACACCAGTCTCCCGAAATTCACAGTGATACCCTTATGCAGAAGGAAAACCCATCCATTAGTAACCAATAATGCCCAGATAGAATACAAAAGCAGAGGCACCCTCCTGGTCCTGCATATATCCACGACAGGTTACTCCCATCATGTCCACGCCAGGAAGGAAAAGGCAAGAAGAGAGCTGAGAAAACTAAACTGCTTTAAAGCGCTTCCTGAGAAAATAAAACTCCGCCTGGTGACACCATTTATCATACCGATATTAACTTACCCAGCAGTACCTCTTCATACTATGAGCACCACTCAAATATTAAAATTACAGGTGGTCTTATATGAAGCCCTAAGATTCGTCACAGGTGAAAGATACCCCTTCACCAGAACCACAGACGAGATACATAGAGACCTGAGAATAAAACCCATCAACCAGCAGCTGCACACCTTGGCCAGCAGAGTCTGGAAAAAGATAGAACGATGAGAGCAAGAACTCCTTCAAAGACTCCACCAGATAACGACAACAACCGTACATGGTTCCCCAAAAGTTACCAAATTCCAAAAGGTCCATTACCACCCCCGATCTATACGGCCAGGCAATAGACAACCTCGTAGACCAGCATCCGCCAGTAGGGTCGGCGGAATATGAAATAAGGCCCTCAAAACACCCACATATGGGATAGGGTAGGCTGTCTAGTGCCTGTGTCGACAGACAATGACTAACCCATGACACAACCCTAACACACTATTAGCTTAGCTCGGTGGTCAGCCCACCCTCTCTTACCTCCTCCTAAATTTCTTCAATTTCCGAACTATAACTTCCTTCTCCCACCTCTAAATCTTCTTTCACCCCTCCTTTCTCCCTATAAAAAAAATCAATCAATCTACTGAACTGCTTTGATCTAAGGTACCGTTCGAACGTCTGCGAATGAACAGCAAAATGTGTACAGAAGACTTCGTATTCAGTGTGAACCGCTGTGAATCTGGTCAGTGATTACATATCCACTACGTAATCCATGTTATTGAAATTCAAGAGTGGGATGAATAAATTGTTTATCTAGGAAAATGATTTTTAATTTCACGTTTGTTTAAAAACACTTATTTGTTCCCTCGTCTATTAGCGCATAAAAAACTGGCATTCTTTTCAGCTCGCCTATTTTCTCTCATTTCCTTCACCCTTTCTCTCTTTCTCATTTCATCACACCCTCTTCCTTCCTTCAACCTTTATCTCTCCACTTGGTGTCTGGGTATCCTCTACGTGTTGTGGCCTCGCATCAAAACACCTCATACCTTGTATCCCCTCTTGTCACACATCCCCTATCCCCTTCCTCTCTTGAATAACCACCGGACTATCTTCACGTCCAGATCTCCGCCAGCCGTGTCATTTAATAGAACGCCCACAAGATTATGTCGAGACAAATTAAAGAGAGAGAGGCGGCAAACGAATACCAACACACTAGGATATTATTGGGATTATCACAAGAAATAAATCACCAGAATTGAATTGAAACAGTTTATTTAGCCAGAAAAACACAGATACTGAGTGGATAATAATAACAATATTAACATGCTGAGCCAGTTGAGAACCTCAGCTCTCTTTTAGGCACCTGATATATACTATACATTTATCTCAAGGAAGCATTATGTAACATTTTACTAACATCTGGAATAGTGCAATAGCATGGTGGTAATAAGAACATATCATAATGTTACCACGGTTATCACTTCAATATTTATTTATTTTATTTATTTATTATTTTTTATTTTATTTACTTATTCATTTATTTATTTTTTATCTTATAAGCATATACAAAAATTACAGTGGAATTGAAAAACATAAGTAAAATGGGGGAGCAGTACAACATGGGTTGTACAGTATTAAGGTTGAACAAGAGGACAGAGCTGTCAGGATTATGTCTAGTTGGCAAATACCTGTATGTTTATTGCAATGGTAATTTCTTATCTATTTACATGATAATTTCCGATAAAACGGTTTTGATGGTACAACAAAAGCAGGCACTGTAAATATAGTAGGTATTACAAGAAATATTAATACTTAGACAACAGATATTTTTTAGAGATGATTTAAAGGAAGGGAGCGTAGTCTTTGCTCGGATGAGTGGGGGTAAATTTTCTACACCTTCACACCAAGATATTTTATAGAGGTCTGTGACTGAGAGGAGCGCATGGGGGGGGGGTGGGGGTCTTAGTAGCTCTGGGTGCCTTAAGTTGTATCTCTGATTATTCCGGAACTGGAAATAACTATTTTCATGCAAGTGAATGATAGATTTGTAAACAAAGAGGGCTTAGCAGTAGGTGTTAATAATCTTCAAATTTTAACATTTTCAATTTAGCAAATTTTTCGTTTGTGTGATCTGTTTTTTTTTTTTTTCAAGTAGGTCATTGTCCGTACAACTCTCTTTTGTGGAGTAACCAGGGATTGTGTTTTTGAAGAGCCAGAGGCCCCCCATAGTGTGTGGCAGTGAATCAGGTGTTGGTACACAAGATCATGATAGATTTCTTTCATTGCTGTGAGAGTGAGTGACTGTCGAGTGTGATACATGATACCTTACTGTTTATTGATTTTACTGTGAATGGCGTGTATGTGGTTTCTCCAGTTAAGTTTCTCGTCAACAATAACTCCGAGGAATTTAGTATTTTGTTCGCGTTTGAGGACTGTATTATCAAGGTACAGGGAGTCCAAGTCTGGGGTTAAGTTTTTCCTTCTGTGAAAGATCGTGTAGTGGTTTCTGAAGATTTAAGGTCAGTTTATTACGTATTACCCAGGTCCTGACTTTAGTCAATTCAGTGTTCGTAGTTCTCATCAAGGAATGGAGGTCTGAGTTGCTGCCATAGAGATTACTATCATCTGCAAATAAGTTGCATTTTATGAGTGTGCTGGCGTGGACTATGTCGTTTATGTACAACAAAAACAGTACTGGACCGAGAAAGGAACCTTGGGGGACGCCATACAAGATTGGCGAGGAGTCAGATTGGTGATTATTATAGCAGACATACTGCATCCTGTTGGACAGATATGAGGTAAACCAATTGTGGGACAGGCCCCTAACACCGAAATGTTCAAGCTTTGAAAGGAAGATGGTATGGTCGACTGTATCGAAGGCTTTAGAGAGGTCCAAGAATATTCCGACTGTGAACTGACTGTCATCAAACGAATTTAAGATGTCATTAGTAAAGGATAGCATAGCACTCTCAGTCGACCTTCTAGCTTTATATCCAAACTGGGAGTCTGTAAAGATGTTACTGGCATTGCAGAAGGAATTTAGTCTACTACATGCTAGCTTCTCCAGTATCTTACTTAAGGCTTGGAGGACTGATATAGGGCGGTAATTCTTGAAGAGACCTTTATCCCCAGATTTTTTATATGCAGGGTGAACTTTAGCAATTTTTAGTTTATCCAGAAAGACACCACTAGTGAAGGAGTTACAGATGTGTAGGAGAACAGGTAGTAATAAGTGGGCTACTTTCTTAATGATGCTCATTGGTATATTGTCTTCGCCTGCTGCTGCATCTTTGGACATTTCTATGATGGCCAGTAATTCATCTGCTGAGACAGAGGATAAGAACAGCTCATTTTGCGGTCTGTTTTGCAGGTAGGCTCTAAATTCCTCATGGTGATCAGGGTTGCTTTCTGCAAGATTTTCGCCAACATTAATAAAATATTCATTGAAGTGGTTGGCAATGAGGGAGGGTTCCGTTACAACTGAATCATTTATGATAAAAACTGAGTGGGGGGTTGAAAGCTGAGTGTTCCTGTTCTGAATAGAATTTATGACATTCCAGGTTTTCTTACTGTCGCCTGATGCTGACTGGAGCTTATTTGTATAATAACTACGTCTGGCATTTCTAACTGCTTGAGTTACACAATTTTTGATACTTCGGTAAGCATCACCGAAAGTTATGGGTCTTTTTTGCAAATTTCCTTTGGAGTTCGTGTTTTTCTTTTATCATTATCTTAATTTCGCTTGTGATATAGGGTTTGGAAATGGATGCAGTTTTCACTGACTTAGTCTTGAGCGGGAAGCATTTATCAAAGCAAGCATTGAAGATGCAAGAGAAATTGCAGCTGTTCACGTTAGGGTTGTCGGAGGCATCGACAAGATCGCAGTTAGCATTCATTAGGTTGTTTTCAAAAAGGAGCATGTTGTCAGTGCAGTAGTCTCTGTATTGTATTGAGACTCTACTAGACCTTTTAGGTCTTGTGGCTGTTTTATACATGGCAAACACTGGGAAGTGATCCGAGATATTGTTATAAATAATTCCACTTGCAAGATAGTTAGGAATGTTGTGTGTCCAGATATGATCTTCACATTGGCAGAGGTGGCAGTTACACTAGTGGGTTTGGTTATAGTGTTGAAGAGGAGTTTAGAATGACAGGTAGCAAGAAGGTCTAATACCGAGGTGTCGGTTTCTGATTTTAATAGATCAAGGTTGAAATCTCCTTTAATGTAGCAACGTTTCCTCTCTGAACTTATGATAGTGATAAGCCCCGAAAATTTATCAAGAAAATTCCTTAAACTAGTGTGCGGTCTTCTGTAAATTACTCCAACTAGGATATTTCGTATGTCGTTACGTAATTCAATGAAAACACTCTCCATGTACTCCTCCTGAACCTTTAAATCATCTCTTACAGAAGTGTTATGCTTGATATCAACATATACTGTAGGGCGACACCACCACTGTGTCGTGACGTGTTGACGCAGTGTCTATTATAATTAGGAAGGATATACAAATGGTCAATATCGTTAGTGAGTTTGGTCTCACAGAACCCAAGTACATCAAATTTGTGGGCAATAGAAGATAAACACTGATCTAAAAAGGTTTCTAGATGAAGGGGAATACTGCTGATGTTGTGGCTGCTCAAGGAGAAAGAATGAGGTAGTAGGAGACTAGAACTAAACTCGGGAGAGCCAGGAAAGTAATAGTTACAGTTGGGGTTGGTGTAACCCAGTGAGTTTTGTAGAAAGGCATCAGGATCGACATGAGGGAGTATTGTGTCGGCACCATGGGTAAATGGGGTGTAACACATATGATTTAGCACATCTAAGGGAATGACACTAGCATCATCATTGTGGGAACACTTATACTGATTAAGGAACAGTAAAAACTCATGGTCACTGAGGTGTGAAAAAGGAAGATCTATGAAAATTACAATAGTGTGGGGGTAACGTACTCACAAGTGCTACAACCAACAGAATTAGGATGACCGGTACTGTTGAGGGATGCTGGTTTCCACCACAGAGGGTAGACGTGTAGTACTCGAGTTGGCCGGCAGGTGGGGAAACTCCTCAGGTGATAGGGACAGTGGCTGGTTCCCCCTCAGTGGGGAGGGGGGTTCTTGAGGGGCTTGGGGGGTTGGTACAGCGGGTGGGAGAGTGGGCGGGTGTCCACTTACCCGATCCCTCACAACAAGGGTTTTATGACTGTACGTCACGTGTTTCCCTTGTCTCCTGGCTTCTTTAAACTGGTCCATTTGCTGTAGACCGGCTTTAGTCGTACCTGGCCAGAGATCCTCGTTGACAAAGATAGTAGTGCCTTTCAGCTTACTGCGTTGATAAAACACTTTGTCACGGTCAGAGGGGGATGAGAATTTTGTTATGATGTCGCGGGGGCGGGAGCAGTTGGGTTCCCGACGCGTTGAACACGGTCAAACTTTACTTCAGGAAGTTTAAAATGTTCATTCAGCAGGCGTGAAATTTTGCGTTGGGATGACTCCCAGTTCTCGTGGATATCTTCAGGGACTCCGGCAATCCTGAAGTTGTTTCGCCGCCCTATGTCATCCACATAATCCACCTGGTCTGCTGTTGTCGTTAGTTCCGTTTTAAGCTTGTAATTCTCCTCACTCAGCTGTTGAACTTGGGTCTTGAGTGTTCGGTTCTCTTTAGCTTCAACGTTTAACATTGCTTGTAAGTCACTTATTTCCCCTTGCGAGAATTCCAAGCTTCTTTTAATCTCACTTAGCTGGTCAGTGAGACGCCGGTCAGCTTCGTCTAGCTTCCTGATGGTCTCCTTATTCATTTGTTGTATGATGTCCTGTATGAGAGTCCGTTGGACTTCCAGTGTCACATCAGTCAGCTGTTGTTTCGTGAAATTTGAATTTTTGATACTAGCAGCCAACTTAAGACATATTGTAGCTAGTGAGGGCTGAGTAGCTGGCAGTAGGGACACAGTCTAGTTGTGTGGTCAGCTGGGTGGCCTGGTGGGACGGTGGGGGACGGTGGGGGTAGACAGGGCTCAGATTACAAGCCGTGGCACTGAGGGGAGCTTGGTGGGCCAACACCTCACTTCATAGACACAGATTCACCGGTAAATTGACAAATATATCTACTTAGGGGGATCACAGATAGATATTGTACTGGTCACGACACTCACGAGTCACTCACGAATCAGATTTCCTAGAAGTCAGACTGGGTACTCCTGGAAAGACCCAGTTTTTCGACGAAAAACACGGAGCTCCCACACACACGTGTGGGTAAACTGCGACTTTAAACAATTCACAACTTTTTTTCCTTTTTTGTCTTTCTTTCCATAATTTTCTATCAATTTTCTTCACTATTTCTTTCTTTATTGTGTCCAAATAATAGTTCTCCAAATTGTATTGTTTTCTGAAGACTGTGTTGTACAACAGTTATTCCCAAGACGAAGTACAATGTCATATTTTTTAATGACAGTCCGGTAAAGCTAATTCGTTAGCTATTCCGTGCTTCTTAAAACGCCTTACAATAAACGCCTAAAGATAAAGACAAGTGATCGTGGGCCCTTCGTGCCCGGTGGCGAGTCCAGTGGTACAGTTTACCAAAGCGTGAAAGTTCGAACACTAATGCTTGGCTAGCGTGCAGTCGCCGGCCGGCTGACGGCTGACAGCGTACAGCGACATCGTTTTCCAGCGTAAATAAAATGGTTAATTAATGCCATCCTAAAGAAACCATCGACATGGGACCAGGTTTGTTCCACTCTACGATTTTTTTGCGATTTTTCCACCAAGTTTGATGAAAAACGATTGTGCTGTTTCGGCGGCCCAGAACAGACACACACACAGACACACGCCTATTCCTATAGTATACGAGATAATCATGGTCGTGGTTATTATAATCATGGTCGTGGTTGTTATTATCATGGTCGTGGGTGTTATAATCATGGTCACAGTTATAATCATGGTCGTGGTTATTATAATCATGGTCGTTATAATCATGGTCGTGGTTGTTATAATCATGGTCGTGGTTGTTGTAATCATGGTCGTGGTTATAATCATGGTCGTGGTTGTTATAATCATGGTCGTGGTTGTTATAATCATGGTCGTGGTTGTTGTAATCATGTTGTAATCATGGTCGTGGTTGTTATAATCATGGTCGTGGTTGTTATAGGTATAATCATGGTCGTCATGGTCGTGGTTGTTATAATCATGGTCGTGGTTGTTATAATCATGGACGTGGTTGTTATAATCATGGTCGTGGTTGTTATAATCATGGTCGTGGTTGTTATAATCATGGTCGTGGTTGTTATAATCATGGTCGTGGTTGTTATAATCATGGTCGTGGTTATAATCATGGTCGTGGTTGGTCGTGGTTGTTATAATCATGGTTGTTGTAAATCATAGTCGTGGTTGTTGTAATCATGGTCGTGGTTGTTATAATCATGGTCGTGGTTGTTATAATCATGGTCGTGGTTGTTATCATAGTCATGGTCCGTTATAATCATGGTCGTGGTTGTTATAATCATGGTCGTGTTGTTATAATCATGGTCGTGGTTGTTGTAATCCGGTCGTGGTTATTTATAATCATGTCGTTTATAATCATGGTCGTGGTTGTTATAATCATGTCGTGGTTATTTAATCATGTCGTTTGTAATCATGGTCATGTATAATCATGGTTTGTTATAAATCATGGTCGTGGTTGTTATAATCATGGTCGTGGTTGTTATAATCATAGTCGTGGTGTGTGGATTATGTCGTCGTGGTTGTTAGGTCGTTGGTCGTGTTATAAGTCGTGGTTGTTATAATCATGGTCGTGGTTGTTATAATCATGGTCGTGGTTGTTATAATCATGGTCGTGGTTGTTGTAATCATAGTCGTGGTCGTTATAATCATGGTCGTGGTTGTTGTAATCATAGTCGTGGTCGTTATAATCATGGTCGTGGTTGTTATAATCATGGTCATGGTTGTTGTAATCATAGTCGTGGTCGTTATAATCATGGTCGTGGTTGTTATAATCATGGTCGTGGTTGTTGTAATCATAGTCGTGGTCGTTATAATCATGGTCGTGGTTGTTATAATCATGGTCGTGGTTGTTATAATCATGGTCGTGGTTGTTGTAATCATAGTCGTGGTCGTTATAATCATGGTCGTGGTTGTTGTAATCATAGTCGTGGTCGTTATAATCATGGTCGTGGTTGTTGTAATCATAGTCGTGGTCGTTATAATCATGGTCGTGGTTGTTACAATCATGGTCGTAGTTGTTATAATAAGTGTCTCTTTCTTCCATATGTTTTATCTCATTATTCTTACTCTTTTTACCTACATTTAACTGACTAATTTGTACATGTTATCATCCAAATACTTGTTCTGATTTTTATTTTACTTATCGCTGTCCTTCCTTTCTCTCCTTTTCTCGTCTCCTTCTCTATTCTCCTTCTATACCATTCTTATTCTGTCCTTCCATCCCTCCATTCATACCTCCACCTCTCACTATCCCTCTACTGTACACACTGTAGCTGTAAGGTCCGAAAATGGTCTGGTAACGTTCAAACTGCACAGCCAGACGCATGATAAAACTCAGCTCCCCCATCTGTTATCTCTAACTATTTTCTGTTTCCCCTTCTTCATTCTTCTATTTACTAACCCAAACAACATTAAAAAAAGTAGGCTTAGAAAAAAGTGGGGGAGGAGGAGGGAGCCGTACGATAACTGAAATCGTGGGCTGACAGCGTACAGCGAATGAGGGTGCGCCAAGTCCAAAGACTTGCATCGTTTTCCAGCGTAAATAAAATGGTTAATTAATGGCTTCCTAAAGAAATCATCGATATGGGACCAGGTTTGTTCCACTCTACGATTTTTTTGCGATTTTTTCACTAAGTTTGATGAAAAACGATTGTGCCGTTTCGGCTGCCCAGAACACACACACACACACACAAACAGACAGACCGACAGACAGACACACGCCTAGTCCTTTTGTATATTAGATACATTCTCATGTCCACGGAGAAATAATTTAAAGCATTTTTTAATATGACGCTTTGCAGGTTACCCAGCTGGTAGGCAGGTTTTTAAATTTAAAAAACCGTTAGGTACTTATGGCGCACCCTGTATTACACTATTAACAAACAACAGTAGATATTTCAACCTCATTTTGTCAATCATAACTCGGTATTTATCATTTATCATCACAACTGTCATGTCTGGTGATGTCAACTGTCCATGAAATATTATGCCAAGCTGTTGCTATTAAGTCTTTGCTAAATCTTACAAAAATTCCTGTGGTTTTTGATCAAGCTCCATTTGCAAAGGCTACAGAAATATGATGGCATGACCTAAACAAGTTTGGAAGCATTGTACTCATGATGGGCAACTTTCACACGGCTTGCAACTTAATGCCAATAATATGCAAGATGTTTGGTGATGCGGGACTTAGTGATTCAGCTGTTGAGTCTGGAGTCATTGCTGATGGGGTTCATCACGAAGGTAATGGAAGGAAAACTCTACAACAGGTCTGTCCGTTTTCATAAAAATAATGTATGAAGTCTTGATGGGGTTAGCGTGGGCAGGCTTTCCAGAGTGGGTTGAGACAAGCCAACAAACCACTCTGAAGATCTTTCAACATTAAATGACAATTGTGCTGTGTTTCAGCTTCACATCAACGTACGTCATGCAACATACAATTATGCCCTAAATGATAAATCCTGTAAGATTTTTCAACTTGATTATGAATTACTTAAAAGAGTTACGACATGAGAGAGGATCACTGTCTGCATTCCGGATGACTTACATTGAATTGGTGGAGATCTTACTTGGACTACTTCGTACCGATCGTGAAGGTGACTGGTACTGTACATACCTATATCTCTCCTGCATTCGAGAGATGATCCCCTGGTGCTTTGCAATGGACAAAATTAACTAGACAATATATCTTCCTATTTACTATGCTCAGATGACACAACTGAAGGAGACTTGTTCAAAGTTACATGCTCATTTCCAACGTGGTGGATTCTCTATTCAGCTCAGGCATACATATTCGTTTGCACGGATCAAACAACTGAAGTAACAGTTAATAAAGACACTCAGACTGCTGGAGGAACGCGTGGATTTAAGTCTTAAACCTGGTACCGTGTCCCGTTACTATCTTACAGCTGAACATCGAGCAGCAGCATTGCGACAATTGTGAGAACAAATCTCTGCCCACTCTATTGATCTCAATCATCCAGACCTTCAAGGTTTACGCATCAAGAGAGAGGAGTCTGACATTGCCTCATTAGTTGATCTCCTACAGAACAATCGGACAAATCCCTTTGATGAAGGCCCTTCAGATCTTGTTAATATCTCCACTGGAACATCACCATCGCCTGGCATATGTGACAACTTGCTTAAAGCACAAGAAACAGAAGAAACCGCTTACCAAACTTCCCAAAAATTGTCTGAAACCAGGTGGTGTTTTTTATGACACTATCAACAAACAGAACATGAAAACATGAAAACTTTTAGTGCAATCTCTCATAGAACAATGAAGGTATCAAGTAAGGAAGTTAGCCTGAGAACTCCAAAGACTGTTTGGCAACATGGTTCTGATAGATCAGAATAGAAAGCTAGCTAGGCATGCGGAATGTTTTTTGATAACCCCTTGGCCCTTTACCATGGGCATTGGCAAAAGAAGGTGGTACAATGAAAAAAAATAAAAATAACAAAGCTGTTCTGTCTAAGGCACTTGAAAACAATGTCTTGCCTGCTGAGGTGACCGCTCAGCCACCGGTTTCAATTATTGATACCATGGGACTCATTCACAAAGTTCACGGTGAGAATCTTAAGTTCAACCAGCTGTCTGACAATTTTTTTTTTGCAGATTCTTCACGCTGGTCAAGAAAGCGATCGAATTGATGTCGTACTTGATGTATATCATCAACTCAATCAAGACTGCAGAACGTGAAACACGTGCTTCAAAGGAAGGTACTACTTTCCATCAAGTACGACCTAGTCATAAAATAAAAAGTTGGAGGCGGCTCCCAATGTGCACAGACAGCTAGAACATGTTGACGAAATATCTTGCAGACAGGTGGAAAATTTATAGAGGGAAACAGTTGGGAAATAAAACCATGGTTTGTGACTTGCGGTGATCATTGTATCAAGCAATGATTGTACAACAATGGACGATCTTTCCAAACCAAGAGGAAGCCGACACACGTATACTGGCTGCATGCGTAACACGCTACTGAAAATTATCCCACTATAATCTACATTTCAGATGACACAGATCTGTTCATCTTTTGTTTAGCCCGCAGTCAAAAGATAAACAGCCAACTCTTCATTAGGCGGGACACCAAAACTCGTGTGAGACTCGTAGATATCACAAAGTTAGCTGCAACACTTGGAGAAGATGTCTGTACTCCACTTCTGGGGCTTCATGCGTGGACAGGATGTCACTGGCAGGTCAGGTAAAGCTGAAAGCCCTAAAACTCATTCAGCGTGATGAAAAGTTCAGGAAAGCCTGTTCATCTCTTGGGACTACCTGGACACTTCCCACAAAAGTGTTCAACATCAAGAATTCACTTGCAAGCTATACTGCAGAAACACAAAAATGGTCTCTGTTAATGAGTTGTGTTACCAAATGCTTCGTGCCAGAGGAAGGTACATTGAACCTGGATAGCATCCACCCTGTGAAAATACTCTACTGCAGTACAAACTTCGAACAGACTTCGTGACCGCCATCTGGAAGCGAATCCTTGAGTCATCCTGATCCAACTAAATGACATGGTTGGACAACAAATGAAAGGGGGGGGGGGGATCTATTAATTTCAATGGATGACAGGTTCACCATCCCCAGGAGTCGTCCTTGAGCTACTATCATACAAATGTCCCCGTGTATGCAAACCCTCTAACAGTCTAACTGCACCTGCATTCACAACGGTTTGAAATGTACACCCGCCTGCTAGCTGTCAACCTGCTCTAACATGGCTATTGATAACGAAGATCTACACCAGGACACTGATCATTCTCGTGATAGTTGTGATGATAAGTGATAAATACTGAAATACCTACTGTTGTTTGCTATTAATGTAATACTGGGTGCGCCATAAGCACCTAACGATTTTTTAAATTTAAAAACCAGCCTATCCAATAGATCACCTACAAAGCGTCATATTCAAAAATGCTTTAAATTATTTCTCCGTGGACATGGAATGTATATATATGTGTTAATAAATCTGTCCACTTTTCGTTATTTCATTTAAAAACCCGCCAGGTGTTTATGGTGCACCCTGTATATTACATGTGTATACCTTTTTATTTTTTATTGGAGACAGTTGGATATTACATCAATGTATGCATAAAGTCATTCTAAACAACTTATAATTTGTTATATATATGTCTAACGCTCACCGATTTTGAGTTATAGCCAACTATCCGATATGAATATGATTGGGCTGAATTTGGCTCCCGTGTAAATATAGTCCCAAAATGGCACATAATATGTCATCATAGAACACGTTGTAATTGTTTTCTACTGTTCATATATCAGGCTATGTGACAGCACGTGAATTTTGGTTCTTTTTTAAATTATTCAAAATTTTAATGAACTATGTTATGTAAATACAAAAAAAAAGTTTTATTTTAGCTATATTATTCCCAATATTTCAATACCTACATTTACAAGACTGATTATAAATACATTAACAAATGTAAAATGTAATTTTAAACACCTTTCAATTTGTGATAAATTTCTGTAGGATGAATCGTTGATGAGTTACAGCCCAGTAACCGACATGGTTAAAACCTGCCTAAAATCTACGAACGTTTACAAAAATGGTGACCCAAATGGCACACTTAGCTCACGTCTATAAGTGGCAGTCACATACACTAGGAAGTAGGTTTCCACAAACGGGGCTGCGGGAGAGAAGCTCAGGAACCACTCTACGACCACCCGGCCATCAAGTGCCTGTGGGGAGTGTTGAAATTCCTCTGATACTTACTCAACCGGAATAGGTAGGCTCTGAAAAAAAAAAAAAACACCACCACCACTTAACCACCGGTTATGGAGTGCGTACGCCCTCCTAACCGCAACCCCCGCCTGAACCGCCAACCCGACGACCCGAACCACGACAGGCTCCGCGCAGAGAAAGCGGACCAGCTGCGGGCCTTCCACGAAGCCCTGAAAAGCAAGAACAACGTCATCCACACCACTGCCACCGCCTCCAACAACTCCACCACCACTGTTACCGCCACTGACGATGACAACTGGACGAAGGTTGAAAACAAAAAACGCTGACGTGCTTTTTCGGGAAACGAATGCCGTCAAGCAGGCCAAGAGGCACCCATCACCACCACTCACCCCCAACGACACTGCCAAAATTCCGGATCTCGAAAACGGACACGAAAACGACATATGCCGCCATCACAGAGATGGAGAAACTAAATCCACTGGCCAAGTTCTCAGTGCGGCCCAACCTAAAGGGGGAGATGATTATTCACCCCAAAGACAAGGACTCCGCCACCACCCTCGACACTTACCTGAAAAACACCACCACCGTTGCATCAACCAAGCTGGAACCCTCCCAGAAACTGATGAAATCGGTAGTCCTCCGGTACCCAAAGGAACTACCCCTCGAACCCCTAGAGAACCACCCGAAGATCCTAAAAACCGAGAGATGCTCTCCCCCGACCGACAAGACGGCCACCACAAAACAAGTGCTCATAAAACACTACGGTCCACTCCCCAGCACCTTAGACCTGGGGGATCTACGAAGTGAGTCCCTTCGTCCCAGAGCCCCTGCGGTGCTTCAGATGCCAGAAATACGGACACCATCAGACGAGGTGCACGTACAATGATATCTGCGCCGTCTGCGCGCAGAAGCACGGCACACACTCCTGCCTCACCAAGTTGAAAAATGGGGAAAAAATTGACCCCAAGTGTGCCAACTGCGGGGCAAACACCACGCCTGGAACCCTGGATGCTCCGAGAGGACAAAGAGGGTCCAGGCAAACCGACCAGCAGCAAGACCGGCCCCCACCGCCTGCACACCAGCCCCACCAAGTACCTTCGTGTGGGGAACCCAAAGGCCAAAACAACAAAGCCAACCTCCTCAGCTGGTCAACACCCAAAGTGCAGCCCAGTTTCCTGGCCTCACTACGGCCACACCTCAGCCACCCAAGCAGCAGGCAACGACAACTACGAAAAAGACAAAAGAAGCACACCAAGGCACCAGAAAGAATGATACACGTATCAGACCTAGCCAAGGTACTGACAACCTTCGCGGAGGGCCTAGCCGGACTACTGGGCCACAAGATCCAGCCTACACAGCTCCAAATACTCATGGGGAGCGTCCTCGGGCAAGTCGCCACAGCTCCAGCCACCTCAGTGGAGGACGCCATGCAGGCCCCCACACGAGTGACAGCCGAGGTACACTCTACACCGAAAAAGGCCACCAGAGAACCAAAGATACCGACAGCTCCCAGAAAGAAATTGGACGTTTCAGCTCCCCTGAACCGAACCACGGCCCAGAAGGCAAAAACCACCACAGAACAAGAAGATATGAACCTGATCCAGTCGGAATCAGACCTGAACATATACATCAAGGACCACCAGAAGTCCCCGATGAAACAGTGGTGGAAAACATCAGCACCCTGAACATCCTCTCATAGAATGCTCAGGGCACCAAAAAATAGAAACACCTCCTGCAAGAAGCAGCAGCCAAGGACAAGCTTGACATTATACTGCTACAAGAAACACTTCTACAAGAACACCACTGTTTCAAATTCAGTGGTTACAAGACATACAGGAGGCATTTCACGCAGGCGTCGACAAGAGGATGTATGATCTTGGTCAAGTCAAGCATACCCTCCTCCGGTCATGCAGCAATTGCCATGTGGGGAAAACATTGAGACACAGGCCGTCAAACCCTCCAAGAACGGGAAATAACTGTTCACAACATCTACAAGAACCCAAGGGGCTCACTGGAGGTGACTCAATTATTCGCTTCAGCCAATGACCACGCCACACTCATAGGAGGGGATTTCAATGCACATCATCCCTTCCTAAGCTCGGTAAGCCCCACAAATGAAGACGGCCTACACCTATACACCACCTTTCAGGACACACCCGAGATCAGCCTCCTGAACACCGGAGAGCCCACCCACATTAGGGGATGAAGGCTAGAACTAACCTTCGTCTCCAGTGCACTACAGCCTTCGGCCGCCAGGCAGCTACACCCCACGCTGACCAGCGACCACTTTGCCACCCTAACAACACTGAAGGTGAACAAACTCCGCACTCCACCCCCGCCGAGATGGAGATACAATACTCAAAAGGCAGACTGGGGACTCTTTAAGAAACACCTGGCTAAGTGGCGCGCAAAATCACAGCCGGCCGGCGCAGCACCCGTGGACGAGACAACCCTCCACCAACAATTGGTCGAGGCGTTTCACCAAGCGGCAGAAGAGGCTATTCCAAAAACAAAACCCACATCAAGACAGTACAAGGATTACTGGTACTACTGTCCCAGGGTGAAAGAACTCCACCACAGAGTGAACATGACCCGAAGAAACTACAGGAGACATCCCACGGAAACAAACAGACATCTCCTGCAAGTCATAGTTAAGGATACCAGGGAAGAGAAGGAAGAAATCAAAAGCGTAAGCTGGCTCAAGTGGTGCTCCGAACTGAACGAGCACACCTCCCTCGGCAAAATGTGGGCCCAGATCCAAAAAGCATCTGGGAAGGCAACACCACCACCACCACCAACCCAGAAGAGAAAGCCGAGAGACTTGCAAAACTGTTCTCTGACCGAGCAGCAACGAAAAACCTCCCGAGACAGGCGGAGGAGACACAGCGGCGTCTGCGACAGGCTAGACCCAGATGATCGAAGAGGCCTGCAATTGTGAAGATGACACCGATAGACCCTTCAACCAGCAAGAACTCCAGAAGTCGATAAAACGAAGCAAGGACACAGCACCAGGGGCCGACAGGATAACCTACTCCATGCTTTCCCATGCCGGTACAGCCGGACACGAGGCTCTGCCCCAAGTCATCAATGCTTCGAGGACAGCACAAAGACTTCCACCGGAATGGAAGAAGTCAGATATACAGCCCATTCCGAAGCCCAGAGAACCAGACAAACCGAGGCCCATCTCCCTTCTCAGCTGCATAGCGAAGACGGGAGAAAGAATGGCTCTCAATAGACTCAAGTGGAAAGTAGGCAGCCCACACCCTCACATTTTTGCTTACACCGAGAACACCGCCACAAGCAACAACATCGCCGAGATACTCAGCACAGTGGACAATAAACCAGCTTTGGTGGTCTTCCTCGACCTGGAGAAGGCCTTCGAAGTAGCAAATCCACTGGCCATTATAACGACGCTCGCTGAAAAAGGCGTCAAAAGAAGGTTGCTGGAGTGGATCCAGAACTACCTCACACAGAGAGAAGCAAGAGTACGCTTTCAGGGAGCAACCTCAAGCTACAGGGTCCACGTAAAAGGAACCCCACAAGGAGGCATCCTCAGTCCAACGCTGTTCAATGTCCTGATGGGAAATCTTGTCAGACTTCCTTTCAGACAAACAGCCAAGCTCCTATGCTATGCAGACGACTTACAGCTCATAGTAAGAGGAGCAAACAGACTAGCCAACACGCAACACGCACTCTAACTTATAGAAGAGGAGTGCAACAGACTTGGACTCAAGATAAATCCAGCCAAGTCGAAAGCGATGGCCATCTGCACAGACACACCAGACAAGATGCTCTCATACAAAACACGCCGGTAGTCTGGACCAATACCCACCAGTGTCTTGGAATCTGGTTCGACCAGAAACTCACTTTCAAGCCGCAACTCGAGTATCTCAGGCACAGGACGAAGAGCAGACAATATAATGAGGTCGCTCACCAGCACAACCGCAGGAGCGAGCATACATGTGCTCAAAGCCTTCTACACGGCCGCCATCAGATCGCTGGTAGATTACAGTGCTCCAGCACTCATTGGACTGAGAGAAGACCAGATAGCTAAGCTAGAAGTTATTCAAAATAATGCTCTCAGGACCATGCTCGGAGCACCCATGTGGACCAGAATTTGCAATTTACACATGGAAACTGAACTACCACCCCTGGCAGTACGAGTCAAGCAGGTGACAGCCGGTCTCCTCGCCAAAATCTGTAGATCAGATAAGCCCACAGCTGCCAAAACGCGAATCAGTGCCTCCCTCCACCTCGACCACAGAGTGCGAGGGGCCACCTGGTCGCACGAGGCAAGCAAGTCATCCGACACCTGCAAGCAGAAACACTCGTCAAGAACAACCAAGACATACGAGACAATGGTTACGTAGTTCCTCCACCATGGAGCCCTCCACCAACCACATTCAAAATTACCGAACTAGGTGATAGCAAAGCCAACCTCCAGAAGGAGAACCTCAAAAGAATAACTCTGGAAGCCATAGCCACCGAGACACCGGCTGATGGAGCATCATACTTCACAGACGGCTCGGTGGACCCAAGGTCAGACCCTCCTATGGAGACTTTCTAACGACTGCCCCACCCTACAAACAGAGTTGGTAGCAATCTCAAAGGCCCTACAACACGCTGCAACACAACAAGTCCATCATAATCCACACGGACTCGAAAACGGCCATGCAGGCGCTGCAACGCAGTCAACCAAGAGACAACGTCCACATCATAACCTCGATCCTCGCACAGCTACAGGACTTCCAAAGACAAAACCGCCCAGTCATCTTACACTGGATTCCCAGTCATGTAGGGATCGGGGGAAACGACGTGGCAGACGAAGCAGCCAAGGCAGCCACACGTTCTAGAAGCGTACACATTCAAGTTCCAGCAAGTGTGCAACAGATCAAGAATCACATCAGAAAGACTACCAAGCTCCACATCCAAAAGAGCTTCCTTCACGCATTCAACGCTGGTTCCCAATCAGCCAAATGGTACCTGGCGGCTACAAAAGGGGAACCACCTTTCGCTGACGAGAAAACACCAAGACAAACCCAAGTTAGCCTTCATCGACTACGACTAGGGTACAAGTGCTCCTGGCAGACGATCGGAAATGTCGTCAGGGAATGCACCTACTGTCAGGAGCCAGCAGCCAACCCACTTGAACACTATCTCCTCGACTGCGAAGTCACACAAAGTCTCCGAAACAGAATTCAAAACTTCCAAGATGAACACACAACACCAGCGGCCACTCTAACCCGAAAGGCCCAAACAAACCACATTCACCACCTTCTCCGGGTCATCACACGATACCCACCACCCAGATAGCTTAGGAAGTATCCTCCCCCAGCAAGTGCGGACCCCAGTTCGGGGGGCGCGCCACTCCGAAACTGACCACGTCCAAGAGTGAGGGTTGGTGGTAAGCGTCCACTGACCGAGGGTCCGCTCACACTTGCAACCTGCAGTATCCTTTCATATCTGCAGGTAGGACAACCTCCAATCCCAAATTCGGTCTGGCTGCTCCAAGAGCTCCAGCCGGAACCACCAAACGGGCCGCCTACAGGCAAAGGCTCGTGTCGGACTACGGTCCGACAATCTCAACAACAACCGGAGGGCTCACTAACTCCATCACAGAAAAAAAAAAAAAAAAAAAAAAAAAGCAGCACTATATAAATAAACCAATATTAATACAAAGGTCTGACGACCCAAGGGAGCAGAACAAAGATAAAACACCAATAGGAAAGATGAAGCGATCTGGTTGAGCCCAGATTCTTTCTACTTCTACTGTATTTCAGTTTCACCACTTTTTCTTCAACCCCTAATAATCTTCTTTCACCTCAAAACTCATGACTCCGCCGAGGATGATTCTACTCAACGCTCTCAAACAAACAAGACCTCCTCTCGACAAGCTCCTCACCACACACCAACTCCCTAGCACTTCATTGTACATAAACTCCCTAGTACTGCATTGTACATAAACTCCCTAGTACTGCATTGTACATATAATATATTTTATAGAAAACGCCATTGTGAGTTTCCCTTCTCACCTCCATCCTAAGTGCGAGATCTCCTACAAGTAAACGCTACGCTACAATGTGATGCAAACAAAACATGCTATCCAAAATCTTACTTTGATCAGACTATATTAAAGGAATGCACACGAGCTTCAAAGATAGCATTTATTGCAACAACAAAAATAAAATATTTATGTTATCGACGAAAATATCATAAGTTACTTATTGTTATAATCATTACAGATATGCTCATGCTGCAAAATCTTACAAGAAACATAATAGTGACCATCTGCAGTAGGTGTTTGGGTCCGTGTGAAGTTGCAATAGTTCTCTCAGTTGACCTTAGGGTCGCTCACTCTACCCGACATTCTTGCTACGAGGTACACTACAGTATAAGTCGATCGTGTCCACTGCCTGTATGATATCTTTACTGGTGTAAGACAAGGGCGGATCCAGGGGGGTTCTGACACCCCCTTTTCGCCAGAAAATTCCAAAACGTTTACTCTAATGCAATATTGTGCTCGGGCGTTTTTGTATAGTAAAAAAATTTTTACAATTGACTTCAAAATATCTCCTAATATCAAGTGCACATGGCTTCAAAATGGCTTCAAAATGCCTGGGTGGGCTCATTGCGCTCGCCATGTTCCCCCCACCCACAACTTCTTGGACCTTCCCCTTTTGATATTCCTGTATCCGCCCCTGTTAGATCTTTGATAATAACTTGTTACTTACATATTCAATAATTACGCATCAAGCTGTGGCCTCAACCTCTTCAGCATGTTGACAAAACAATAACTCCATGGTGCTACTGTAGTATGCGGTCTACCGAGCTGGATGTGGTCAATCGAGGAGTTGGTCTACTGGGATATTTACACTGTAGCATCTATTAACCCAACCGAACCTAAGCTAACTTAATCTATCTTAACCTAACCTAACCCAACTTAACCTATCTTAACCTAGGTTAGGTTAATGGATGTTTCAGTGTAAATATCCTGATAGACACAACTCCAGCTCGGTAGACCGCATACTGTAATAGCACCAACTCCATTAGGTAAAAT
This sequence comes from Homarus americanus, assembly GCF_018991925.1. NCBI lineage: Eukaryota > Metazoa > Arthropoda > Malacostraca > Decapoda > Nephropidae > Homarus > Homarus americanus. The sequence goes on along the minus strand of NW_024716703.1, from coordinate 17,198,028 downwards.
TTTACAAGTGGACTCTCAACGATTTTAAGGGTTTTAACACATGTGAGATATATATATATATATATATATATATATATATATATATATATATATATATATATATATATATATATATATATATATATGCAGTATAACCATCAAATATGCTGATAACCACAAAGAAACAAGAAAACACGAAGTTCCCAAGCGTTTTCGTGTAATTCACATCTTCAGGGGTGAGTACAGACTAAGGAGAAATACTTGACAAGGCTAATATTTACAGTAGAGGATAGTGAGATCAAGTCCCTAGGGGACAGCAGATGTCCACAATGTTCCGGTCATAATGCAGTGACCCTTAATAATCTTCTTAATAAAAAAAAATTACCATGCCATCTCTAAGCACAGCAGCTTTCCGTAGTCAGGTCATAAGGTAAGATGACCCAACCTTCTCACCTGGTTATATATCTATATATATAAAACAAAGAAGTATGTCTGTGTGTGTGTTTCTTTGTGTGTTTGTGTGTATGTGTGTCCGCACGAGAATCTCGGAAACTACTTTACCGATCTGTAGTGATGATGGATGGTGTTATATGTAGTGTAGATGATGGATGGTGTTATATGTAGTGATGATGGGTGGTGTTATATGTAGTGATGATGGATGGTGTTATATATAGTGATGATGGATGGTGTTATATGTAGTGATGATGGATGGTGTTATATGTAGTGATGATGGGTGGTGATGATGGATATATGTAGTGATGATGGATGGTGTATATGGTGATGATGGATATGTTATATGTAGTGATGATGGATGGTGTTATATGTAGTGATGATGGGTGGTGTTATATGTAGTGATGATGGATGGTGTTATATGTAGTGGATGATGGATGGTGTTATATGTAGTGATGATGGATGATGTTATATGTAGTGATGATTATATGTAGTGATGATGGATGGTGTTATATGTAGTGATGATTAGACAATAAAATAATAACAGTTTAATGCTAAAAAAATATACTTTGCTGTACCGTTGTAGTGAAAAACATGGTGGAACTTACATACACCGTTAATGAACTATTGATGGAAGAAGAAGTTTTGGGGACTGAACAGTGAGACAATGTGGAGCCTCCAGGAGGGTGGCGTCCTACCGTGGCCTAGCGGATGAGCCGCCCGGAGCAAACAGCGGACAGTCGGTCAGCGGACAGTCGGTCACAGGAAACAGATCAGGAAAGGGAATCCCATCTTAATGCTAACAGAAAGCAAACAGCGGACAGTCGGTCACAGGAAACAGATCAGGAAAGGGAATCCCGTCTTAATGCTCAGAGAGAGCGAACAGCGGACAGTCGGTCACAGGAAACAGATCAGGAAAAGGAATCCCGCCTTAATGCTGACAGAAAGCGAACAGCAAAAAGGCCTTCTCTAGAAAATGATCAAGCGCATGAAATTCGTTTGAATGCTAATAGACAGAGAGCTGCAGGATCCAGAATTCTAAGAAGGAATACGCAGTGGCATCCACTTGCAAGAGCAGCATTTAACTATGACAATGAGATAGAATATGAAAAGTATCCCTCTATTGTCATTGGCAACATGGATAAGAAACGTGAACACTGCGGTGCAAAGAAGTATAAAGGAGAATCTGCTGGACTGTGCTGCTCTCATGGGAAAATACGACTGCCAAATTTGGAAAAACCACCACAACCATTGAAGACTCTCATGCTGGGAACAACACCAGAGTCAAATCACTTCTTGGAAAATATACTGAAGTACAATTCATGCTTCCAGATGACATCCTTTGGAGCTACCAGAGTAGTTCGTGAGCACGGATACATACCAACATTCAAAGTCCAGGGTCAAGTCTATCACAAAGCAGGATCCCTCTTACCACTGGAAGATGAGCAGGCAAAGTTCCTCCAAATCTACTTCATGGGAGATCATAAAAAGCAGACTACTATCAGATGTGGCAATATTCAAGGTGTCAGACATGACATTGTCCTATCTATCCAAGAAATGCTGAATGAGCGCATTACGTATGTACAGTCATTTAAAAATGTCCTGGAAAACATGCCTTTTGACGAGTACAAAGTCAGGATCAAAGCAGACACGACCCCTAAGGGAGAACATGAAAGAAGATTCAATGCTCCTGTAGTTGATGAAGTAGCCATCCTGATTGTAGGTCAAGAGTTTGAGAAACGAGACATCATACTCAAAATGAGAGACGAGTCGCTCACAAGAAGAACATGATGCCACATGTACTGGAAGCTACAATACTGACAGGAAAAGCTAAAGGAGAGGACGTTTTTATACCAAGGATACCTCTCATCACCACTGACCTGCCATTTGAGTTCAAGCGACTTCAGTTCCCGGTTAAAGTGAGCTTTGCCATGACCATCTACAAAAGCCAGGGACAGTCCTTAAAGATGGTTGGCCTAAACCTGGTGTTTCCTTGCTTCTCTCATGGACTTCTATGTTGAATGCTCCAGAGTGGGAACTTGCAAAAATCTTCCCAGGCGGTAGTACCTCCCTGTTTGGTAGCTGCCTACTACCTAACCAACCAAAGAAACCTTACCTAATATTTTAGCGGGGGATTAAACATAAAAGTAAGTACTTATTTTGTTATATGGTATCAATAAAAGCAAATTTGTTGAAGCGTAATGGTGTAATTTTACGTTTTTTATTTATTTATTTATTTATTTATTTTTTACGCGAGAGCACGCTCTGACCAAGCGGGTCGGTTGTAAACAAACAGGCGACAAGATGTAACATTTTTCAGGAGTAATGTAATTACGGTAAATAAAAAAAATCGCTTACATGTAATTTGCGATAGAAACGTCATGAGGAAAGGTGATAGAGATGGGTGAGATCTACCTAACGCAACCGTTCATTTGCAAACATCTTTTGAGAATCCACTTGTAAAATAATACCCTCTACTTTTATGGAAATACCTTTACAGTAGTGAATAGTAGTGCAACTTACCTGTCAGCCGTCAGCAGTATATACTGTTAGCAGTTAGCAGCCAACAGTCAGCAGTAGTCAGCAGCATCAGTATATACTCAGATGGGTTGGGTGTGTCAGCCGCTGTCAGCCAGCAGTAGTCAACAGCAGCACTACATAAACTGAGGTGGGTTGGGTGTGTCAGCTGCTGTCAGCCAGCAGTAGTCTGCATCTGCAGTACTGTACACTACATAGGTAATTAGAGGCTGACTGGCTGAGGCAAACTGGGTGTGACAGCTCCAACCTCACCTCTGTCACAAGTTCACTGTGAAGCTTGGAGACATGTGAATGAGGCCTAGATTCCCCTATACTGAACCCACAAGTTCCTCAACGATTCGAAATCAACTTTATTAACGAAGACAAAAGTACTTTTACTGAATCACAAACGATAAAATAGCCCTAGGTACTAATGATTAACCAATTTACTCAATAAAGCGTATTTACTTGTTTTTTTTATTTAAAACCACTGAGAAATTTTACCCAATGTTTGAAACCTGATTCAGGGTTTCGTTCATAGTGTCTCAAATCTTGGGTTTTTGTCCAAGACTATATACGGAAAATAGGAAAGAGACTTCCCAGGTGTGTGATTGAAGTTTTGTTGTAGACTCGCTAGATGGGTCTGACGCGCAAACTTAGATTTCATTTCAGTGTTTACAAGTCTTGTGTGTCTGGCGGATATTATTCTTGCGTCATATGCACTTGTGGTAATAGATATATCAACATGTAAATGTTTGAAACTTGTACTTTAAAATGAATAGGAAAGAAAGGGGTTAATATTTATTATTTGCCAACACCTACTGACTATATATCGAGTCTTATATTGGGAGATAGAGAAAAAACTAAAAATATTTTATTCTATATTGTTCCCTTCAGAAATTTTTAGTTTTCGAAATATTTTATTTTTTATATAGCGTTTTACTGCTATGCAAAGTCGAAATTCAAAACGTGAGTAGGCGTTTTGGACCTGAGGCTTGAAGATGGTAGTTACGCTGATTCTGACCAGGACAAGGCAGAGTGCTGAACAGTTTCTTTTCCTCGGTGTTAACAAAAGAGGATGCGAACAATCTTCCTGCGTTTGAGGACAGACGCGGTCCGACTAATTACCCAAATGTAGCCAAATATAGCCGCAATGAAGTCAAATAATGGTCCTACATGAATAAATCGGACTGCTAATCACTTCTCGACTAGTATTTGGTGTCAGAAAGTCACAAAAAATTGGAAAACTTACTTTAATCTGAGTTAATAGGTCGCGTGCATGTACCTTGTACCGAGGGAGCGAGTAATTACTCAAATGTAGCCAAATGTAGCCGCAATGAAGTCAAATGATGGTCGTACAAGCGTAATTCGGGCTGTGAATCACTTCTCAATTATTATTTGGTATCATAAAGTCACAAAAAATTGGTAAACTTAATTTAATCTGAGCTGTGTTAGGTTAGGTTAGGTTAGGTACATGCACGTGATCTATTAACTCAGATTAGATTAAGTTTACCACTTTTTTGTGACTTCGTGAGACCAAATACTAGTCGAGGTTAGGTTAGGTTAGGTACATGCACTCGATCTATTAACTCAGATTAAATTAAGTTTACCAATTTTTTGTGACTTTGTGACACCAAATACTAGTCGGGAAGTGATTGGCAGTCCGATTTATTCATCTAGGACCATTATTTGACTTCATTGCGACTACATTTGGGTACATTTGGGTAATTAGTCGGACCCGACAGACGGTTTGACACAGTGCTGACCCACATTGTGTTCTCAGAAGAGGTTATAAGAAATATTTTGTCAAAGCTCAAGATTCATAAGAGTCCCGGCCCTGACATGGTGCATCCTTAAGTGCGAAGAGAGTTGTGCAATGAGCATGCTGAGCCCCTGAAGATCCTGTTCTGTTGATGCCTAGATGATCAGAAGGTCCCCAGTAATTGGAAAATGGCTTATGCAAGTCCTACTTTCAAGAAGGGCGATCGTCACTCTACGAATAATTATAGACCAGTGAATCTGACCAACATAGTATGTAAAATACTTGAGAGCATTATAAGAGTTGCCATGATGGAACATCTACTACGAAACAACCTTGTAAAGGATTGTCAACACGGTTTTATGCCGGGACACTCCTGTTTAACACAATTACTCAGGGTACTGGATGTTTGGACCCAAATTCTGGAACAGGGCGGCAATATAAACAATATACTGTATACCTAGATTTGGCCAAGGTTTTCGACAGGCTGAGAATTAAACTGGAAGGGTACGGGATTCGGGGAAGTGTCCTAGCATGGATAGATTTTCTGCATGATCACAAGAAGTGTGTGGCGATTAATGGTACGGAATCGTCATGCGTACCCATGACTAGTGGGGTACCACAGGGCAGTATATTGGGCCAGTTGTTGTTTGTTTCATAAATGACATGCCAGAAGTTATTCAGGGATATTAAGAGCTAAACAGACTGTGAAGAGCTGCAGAAAGATCTCTGTGAGCTTCAAGAATGGTAAAAGAAATGGTTGTTAAGATTCAGTGTCACGAAGTGTAAGAGGATGCACCTAGGACGCACCAACTTTTAATTTTACTTTACTTTTATCCTCTTCACCACTGATCGGCTCGTTAGCCGTTTGGGCGGTCGGTCACGTCTCTGTTACGCACTGTTGGCAAGTACTGGGCATGCACCAGCTCCTGAATGCACCTGAACCTGCTCCAGTGTTGGTCAAGTCTGGTCTTGAAAGAGCTCACACTCGGTGCCGTCACGACACTTTCTGGTAGATTGTTCCAAGAGTTCATAACTCTCACTCCAAAAAAGTTTGCCCTCACAGTTTTCTGAACCTGCGGCTTCTTCAATCTTGAGCTGTGACCCCTTGTGGGGCGAGCGTCCACCAGCTCCAAGTAATGACACGCGACTGAATAGTGCCCCTTGAGATGCTTATACACCTCAATTAGGTCGCCCCTTGCCCGTTTGTAGTATAAGCTAGGCAAGCTCAGGCGCTCCAATCTCTCAGGGTAGTCGAGGTGCCGAAGTGCAGGCACCAGTCTGGTGACCCTCCTTTGAACATTTTCAACCAACTGACAGGTACTTCCCCGCCTGGAGTACTGTCACCCCGTCTGGTCCCCGAAATATGCTAGGGACTGTCACTTGATTGAAAATGTCCAAAGAAGGGCCACCAGACTGGTGCCTGCACTTCGGTACCTCCGCTATCCATTGAGATTAGAGCGCCTGCAACTACCTAGCTTATATTACAGACGGGCAAGGGGGGAGCTAATTGAGGTATATAAACATCTCAAAGGGCACTACTCAGTCGAGTGTCCATACCTGGAGCTGGCGGATGCCCACCCCACAAGGGGTCACAGCTGAGGTTGAAGAAGCCACAAGTCCAGAAAACTGTGATGGCAATTTTTTTTCGGAGTAAGAGTTGTGAACTCTTGTAACAACCTGTCAAAGAGTGTTGTGAGGGCACCGAGTGTGAGCTGTTTCAAGTTAGACTTGACAAGCACTGGAGCAAGTTCAGATACATTCAGGAGCCAGTACATGCCCAGTACTTGCCAACAGCGCATAACAGAGACGTGACCGACCGCCCAAGCAGCTAACGAGCCGATCAGTGGCGAAGAGGATAAAAGTAAAAGTAACAATATTGGTTCAAAGTGGACTGGGCTTTTAAGTTGAGGAAAATGTGGGGTAAAATAAAAAAATTAAACCAAACAGAGAGGGAGAAGAAAAAAATTCTGGCGATACTATTTACATGATACCAAACACAAAAATGTAAACGATAATGCACAGAACCTGACCTAACCATTCAAACCTACCTAACCTTACCTAACTTCGCCCCCAGCATATTAAGCAGAAAGAACTTACTTTGATATCTGGTACCAATGGAAAAAATTTTCTTGAAGCGGCATTTTTAAACACTTGCATATCCTCCCAACTAGTCCATGTTGATCGAGGAATTCTTGGAGACGGTCTGTATCCTCCATAAGCATAGATAACTTGCGATATGATACCAAACACAAACGATAGCACTGCCATTGGCAAACAACATAGCTGCTATATTCTCTCTCAGTCCTTCTTGCGGAAAAACTATAAGTATAGTATACTTATAGTTTTTCCGCAAGAAGGACTGAGAGAGAATTGTGTGTTCATGTACTTAGTATACGAACATACAATTCACTTAGAATCAAACCATATTACAAGGAAATTGGAAATATACCCAGTCCTATAATATGGGAATCGAATCCAAGTATATGATTCTCAGCATATATACAAATAGGTTTAAGAACTTATTGCGCAAAAAGAAAAAGATAGGGTATTTGCACAGACAATAGACTCAGGAGTCTGGATAGTGAAGCCTATAAGAAAAAAATCACACCTATATCTATGTTGCAGCATTGTGATTCCTAAAAAGTAACCCAAATGTAAGGGCTACTATTTGAGTTTGTTGGGGCCTATGTTCAGGATTTCTCTTCGAATTTACTGTCCCGAATGACAGAGAAATATGGGAGTTCAAAGCAGAGGCGAATCCAGAGGGGGTCCTAGGGGTCCGACCCCCCCCCTTTTCAACAGAAAATTCCAAAACTTTTCCTTAAAATAGTATTGTACTTGTGCATTTTGTTTTTAGTAAAAAGTAATTACTATTGACCTCAGAATATCTCCTAATATCAAGTGTACATGGCTTCAAATTAGCCTCAAAATGCCCATGATATTGGTCAGATTTCAAAAAAGTTTCTGTGGGGCTTATAGCTTCCCCCCCCCAAACCCACCAGCTGGGTGGGCTCGCTATGCTCACCATGTTTCCCCATCCACAATTTCATGGAACCCCTCCCCCCATTTGACATTCCCTTGTACACCAACCCTTGTACATTACACATGTACACTATCCCTTGTACACCTTCCCTTGTACAGTAGCTAAAACAACTATCTGTGCAGGTGGGAGTCGATATGCTCCGAAATTTTATGTGTGACTAGTGACAGCCCTCATATACCAATATTTATCGTATAGTTGTTTTAGCTACTGTACATTAACGCTTTGTACACCAGCTCTTATACGTTACCTCTTGTACACTATCCTTGTACACCAGCCCTTGCACCAGCCCTCGTCTTCTGACCTCGCTAGAGGAAAGGTCACAGCGGCTTAGCTCCCGGGGATAAATTGTCAGTAATGGCTAGTGCTACTTGTGAACAGGGCTGTGCCCTTCTGAGGGCCGAGTTAGAGAGGGCCAAGGAAGATGTCTTGAAGTTAAAGGAAGAGATAGCGAGGATGAAGGAAGAAATGAGACGAAAACTCAGGCGAATGGAAGGTTGTGAGGAGAGGGACTACCAAACTGGTGGTGAAAAAGCACACCAAGGATACGACAACAATGACAACAACAGCTAAGTGTACCAACTCTTTCAGTCCCTTGATATATGAATTGGACATTAGCAGTGGTGGGTACGGTTCCGCTAACCGCTAATTAGCAAAGCTAACTTACTCGTTAGCGGATTAGCGTTTTTGCTAATGTTGGAAACCATTAGCAGACCAATTAGCTTCCGCTAAATTTAGTTCCGCTAACTTTAAGTCCGCTAACAAAATTTATACATGTTTGTTCCTGTCTGTTGTAAGCGTGTGACACCGCGACGCGTGTCTCCAACAGCCAGTCAGACACGCTTGGCTGACTGCGTGTTAGTACGTGTAAACGTGACAAGACTTGATTTGTCGACGCCGCGCTGCAGCAGCTGAGCAGCAGTGCTGCAGTTGAGCGCCTATTCTCTATAGGCAAAGATATCTTGAGGGCCAAGAGAGCCACCCTGTCAGATGGCAACTTTGAGAGGCTGATGTTTATGAAGGGCAACCAGCATCACGTCGAGGCGATGGAGAAGGCCCAGCCACTGCAGCCGGAGTGAATGGAATTTTTCGATTATTAAAGTTTAATACTTTTTTTTTACAGTAAATAAAGATTGTCAGTGTATGTTGAAAGAATCATAGAATGTAATTGTAAACTAATGTATTATTTCAGTTCTCATTTATTTGTTAATTTAATTAGGATTTTTTGTGTCAATATATTTGGTTATGCTAAGTACTGCATAAGTTCATAACCAGGATGTCATCCAAGGTGTGCGCCAAACAAAATTTTCTAAAAACTTACTTTTCATTAAAGTTTAGAGTTTTCTGTTTATTTACATGACTAAGACCAACAATAAGTTATATAAAAATGCACTGGTATAATGTGTATGTGGTTGGTATTGCATATTTACATGAATAATGAATAAGACCGATAGGTTGTATGAGAATGCAAACTAATTATTTGTGAAATTGTGTACAGTGTACACCTTGATAAGTTGATCATCATTTGATCTTGACATGATGCTATTTGCTACCTATGCTATACAGTACTATAGTTTTTGGATTTGTTTAATACTTTCTGTCTTTTCGTACAGTACATAAAGATTATAAAATGTATGTTGAAACTTGAATGTAAACTAATGTAAATTTCATTTGTTCATTTAATTATTTGTGTACACCTTGATCATCATCTGATCTTGGCATGCTATACCTTTTTGGAAAGCTCTATGTCCAAGCTACAAGACAACATATGAAAATTTGAGCTCTCTAGGTCTGTTTTTAAGGGTTTTAGAGCCAAAAAAAAACTAAGCTAAATTCATATAATGAAAGTTAGCGGTTAGCGTTAGCTTCCGCTAAATTTTTAGCTGTTTAGCGGTTTAGTGTTAGAGAAGTTAACTTTTTAGTTAGCAGATTAGCGGTTAGCAAAGCTAACTTTTCGTTTAGCTGTGCCCACCAATGGACGTTAGTATAGTCAGGGACAGGGCTGACAAGGAAGGTAAGAAAATCTTGATTGTTGGCGACTCCCAGGTACGGTACATGGACAGTGCTTTTTGTGGTAAAGATAAAAATAGGATGAGGGTCTGTTTGCCAGGAGCAGGGGTGGGGGATATAGTTGACAGGATGGACAATATCTTGTCTGGTAATGGGAACAAACCCATTATCTGCCTTAGTGCAGGAGGCAATGATGTTGGCCGGTGTAGGAGTGAGGAGCTTCTTGATAAGTTCAAGACAGCTATAGAACGTGTTAGGTCTAAGGGAGGGATCCCTATCATATGTGGTGTCCTGCCTTGAAGAAGAGTTGGCAATGAATGGTTGTCAAGGGCAGTTGGTGTCAACGGCCCTCTTGACAGATATTGCAAGTCGATATCAGTCCCATTCATTGACAACTGAGACAACTTCTACGGCAGAAGGGACCTTTATGCTAGGGATGGGGTGCATCTGTCTAGGGATGGAGTGGCAACCCTGTCTGGGTTTCTCGAGAGGGCAGTTCAAAAGATGTCGAAGTCTTTAAACTGCTCGGGGAACATGTGAGCACAGGGTTGGAGGAGACTGCAGTGGGAGCGGGTAAACAAAGTGAAAGGTTACAGGGAAATAGTGCTAGGAATTATGACAAAACTAAATTAAGCAGGGAGTTAAAACCTAAATGCGACAAAGAGAGGACTCAGAAGACAACTAACTTAAATGTCTACTACGCAAACAGAAGAAGTATGAGAAAGAAAATGGATGATATTATGGCCTTGGTATGTACCGAAAAATTTGATATAATAACATTCACCGAAGTATGGATAAACCTAGACACTTGAGTTACCTGTCGAATACCAAATGGCAGGTTACAAATTATTCCATACCGATAGGCAGATTAGGAAAGGAGGCGGAGTAGCAATCTATGTCAGGGATAATCTGAAGTGTGAAATAAATAAGGAAATCAAAACTAAGCGGAATACAGAAACAATTTGGATAGAATTAATCGATGGTAGGGAAAAATTAATCACAGGAGTAATATATAGACCTCCTAATCTTGATAAAGTTAATGAGTGACTTATCTGGGACGAACTATGCAGGGCATCCATACATAGCAAAGTCTGTATAGCAGGCGACTTTAACTTTAGCCAAATAGATTGGACTGACCTTACGGGTAACTCAGAATCAGAGGATTTTCTTGAAACGATCCAGGATTGTTTCCTAAGTCAACATATAACCGAACCCACCCGGGGTAATAATATACTCGATTTAGTTCTGTCAAACAGAGAAAACCTCATTAGTAATGTCGAGGTAAGGAACGAACTTGTCAACAGCGATCACAAAGAAATTAGATTCCAGTTAGAATTTCAGGACAGCCGTAAGGAAAATTCCACTAAAGTCCCAGATTTCAGACGGGCAAACTTTGATAGTTTGAAGAGGCAGTTGAGAGAGGGGGTATCATGCTTGGGGGTGAACTAAATGACCACTTGAGGTGACCTCACTCAATGTACCCTTAGAGGGTGACCTCACCCTACCCAGAGACCTGACGATTGAGATTAACCTATTAACAACAATTTAAATAATGAGTTACTAAATGCACAAAGGCAGAACATACCATACAAAAAACTCAGATCAAACAACAATGGCCCTAAATGGATAAAAAATTATTTAAAGAACATTATTGGACAAAGAAAGGTTATAGGTAGGAGAATAAATCATGGTGAAGTTTACCTGAGATTACTATAAGGTATTGGCCGGTAGGGTTAAGACCAAGATAAGAAAAGCCAAGAGGAATAATGAGCTGAAAATAGCAAGGGAGGCAAAGTCAAACCCCAAGGGATTCTATCAAATGTATCAAACTAAAACACGAGAAAAGATTGGACCAATACAGTCAGATACCGGCAAGCTAACTGATAACGACGGAGAAATGAGCAATAATCTGAATAAATATTTTTCAATAGTTTTCACCACCAAAAATTTAAACATGATACCCAAAGCTCCAACTCTATACAGAGATAGTGAAGAAAATAAATTAAGCGAGATAGTAGTGACTAGTAACGATGTTAGTAAGCAAATAGACAAACTAAAGCCTAATAAGTCACCTGGTCCCGATGAGATATTTGCCAGAGTATTAAAGGAATGTAAGGAAGAGCTTAGTATGCCCTTAGCAAAGTTGTTTAACATGTCGTTAAAAGCAGGTGTAGTACCAGAAACCTGGAGAATAGCGAATGTAATACCAATTTTCAAGAAGGGAGATAGATCACTATCCTCTAACTACCGTCCAATCAGTCTAACATCAATTGTAGGCAAATTACTGGAAGCAATCGTTTCAAGCTCTATTCGAAATCACCTGGAGAAGCACAAGTTGATCCATGATTCCCAATATGGCTTCACAAGCGGGCGTTCATGACTAATTAATCTATTAACATTCTTTTCATCAGTTTTCGAATCAGTGGACGAGGGGCACAATTATGATGTGGTATATCTCGACTTTAGCAAAGTCTTCGACAGAGTCCCCCATGAAAGACTAATAAGAAAAGTGGAGGCTCATGGCATTAAAGGTGATATTCTCAAATGGATTAGGGCGTGGTTACAGGACAGAAAACAGCGAGTGAGCATTAACGGCACTAAATCCCATTGGAGCAACATCACTAGTGGAGTTCCGCAAGGCTCAGTACTTGGACCATTATTATTTATTATATACATAAACAACATAGATATCGGCGTAGACAGCAACATAAGTAAATTTGCTGATGACACTAAAATAGGATGTGTAATTAAATCTGACGAGGACTCCGCCAAACTACAGGAAGATCTAAACAAATTTTTCGAATGGTCTGAAAAATGGCAGATGAAATTCAATGTGGACAAATGTAAAGTACAGTATAGTCTTCATTTACACGGTCAATTGAACCCGTGGAGGTCCGCGTAAAACGAGAAACGCGTAAACGAAAAAACAGAACATATGGGATTAATTGAAATAGAGACTCGGCCGACCCCCAAACTACACTTTTTCAGACACAATAGTACGTTGTAGTAAAAATAACATCTTAATTTTATGATGGTATGCACACACAATTAATATTTAAGAGAAATACAGTTGCCGGTTAATGTCCATTCAAATAATGGACTCAACTCCCCCCCCCCACCCCTCTTCCCACACTCGCTGGCTCTCCTCCCTCCCTGAGAAATGTTTCGGTGAAAACACTAGGTTTTAGGTTTAGAAATAAATAATACCTCACACTATGGTTAGGATAATATAATTGACATTGCTGGATTCCTTGCAAGACTGCGAATAATTTGAATATAAACGTCATATATTTTGCACAAAAGATAAAATTTTTGCTCTCTCTAATAAAATTCTTAAATTAGATCTAAAATTTGTACAGTTGTACCCCACTTAACGAGGTCAATAGAACCCAGAGGGTCCCGTGTTAAGTGAAATCCGCGTTAAGTGAACAACAGAACATATGGGATTAATTCCAATAGAAACTGGCCCAACCCCCAAACTCCACTTTTTGAAGACACAACTATGTTGTAGTAAAAATAACATCTTAATTTTATGATGGTACACGCACACAATTAATACTTAAGAGAAATAGAGAAATACAGTCGCCAAGTTAATGTCCATTCAAATAATGGACTGAACTCCCTCCCCCTCTCACACTACACTGCCGGCTCTTCCCTCTCTGAGAAATTTTTGGGGGAAAACCACTAAATTTTAATAAATAATACCTCAAACTAAAGTTAGGATAATACAATTGACATTGCTGGATTCCTTGTAAGACCAGGAATATTTTGAATATAAATGTCATATATTTTGCACAAAAGATAACATAGTTACCCAGAGAAAAAATTTTATCTAAAATTTGTATGTCTAATGCAAAATATATGATGTTTATATTCAAAATGATCATCAAATTATAAGAATTCCAGCAATGTAAATTATATTCTAACCGGGTAATTTGTATGAATTTTATGAGCTAAAACAAATATCTTCAGTTAATAAAAAAAAAAAAATATTCTTCACAGGGTAACAGATGGTCGGTCGGTCCCTCCCTCCCCCCACTCCCCACCAACCGTCCCAAGGAGATGTGTGGGAAAACCAGAATACTTAACTTTTTTGTAATAAATAATAACTCAAACTAAAGTTAGGATAATATAATTGACATTGCTGGATTCCTTGTAAGACCAGGAATATTTTGAATATAAATGTCATATATTTTGCACAAAAGATAACATAGTTACTCAGAGAAAAAATTTTATCTAAAATTTGTATGTCTAATGCAAAATATATGATGTTTATATTCAAAATGATCACCAAATTATAAGAATTCCAGCAATGTAAATTATATTCTGGCTGGGTAATTTGTATGAATTTTATGAGCTAAAACAGGCAGTCAGGCAGGGTGGCGGGTGGGGCAAATCTAAAAATAGTGTCTCGAGCCGGACACTCACCGCGTATATGTGGAAAAAATCCGTGTTAAGTGAAAGTTCAGCTCTGGCGAGGCACCGCGTATATGATAAAACGCGTTAAGTGAAACCGCGTTAGGCGGGGTAATACTGTGTCTAATGCAAATTTTAGCTTGTTTAGATTCAAATTAATCACTATCTTATAAAAATTCCAGCAATGTAAATTATATTCTAGCTGGGTAATTTCTGTGAATTTTATGAGCTAAAAACAAATATCTTCAGTAAATAAACAAATTATACTTCACCCAGACACATACGTTACGTACGTTGTAATAAAAATAACATCTAAATTTTATGATGGTATGAACACACAATTAATATTTAAGAGAAATATCAATAATATTAGGTTTTTTAACACTTACTAAGTAGAAGAGATGGCTGGGTACACGGGGATTGGGGTTGGTTCTGAGGCAGAGGGCTGATTATTGGCCCTCACCTGTATCACTTGTATCACCTGTATCACTATCCACCACAGAGGCTTGCAGGGCCTCTTTGTCAAACCCCTCAAAGTCCATATCCTCACTATAACTATCACTGACTTGGGTTGGCTGTGGTGGGTGGCGGGTGAAGAACTCGGTAATGTTTTGTTAACTGGGCGACCTTGTGCGCATCCTGCCCGCGCCGCTTCCCGTGTAAATGATGGAATGAACCGCGTAAATAAAAATTGTCGGTCTGGCAAGGTGCCACGTAAATGACCAAACACGTAAACCAGATCCGCGTAAATCGAGACTATACTGTGCTCAGTATAGGAGATGTAAACAGGGAAACCAGATACCAGATGAACAACGATGTTATTGAGAAATCCGACTGCGAAAGGGATTTAGGAGTAATGATAAGTAGGAATTTTAAGCCAAGTAAACAATGTGTATTTGCTCGAAGCAAAGCTAATAAAGTACTTGGGTTCATATAAAGGAGTGTTAGTTACAAGACTAGCGAGGTCATCTTAAAACTATATATTGAGCTTGTGAGACCACACTTGGATTACGCAGTTCAATTCTGGTCACTGTATTACAGAATGGATATAGAATCCTTGGAAAGAATTCAGAGGAAAATGACAAGACTAATACCGGGCATTAGGAACCTTGAGTACAGAGACAGGTTAAAGCATCTTAATTTGCACTCCCTCGAGAAACGTAGAGTGAGGGGGCGACATGATCGAGGTGTAGAAATGGAAGTCAGGGCTGAACAAAGGGGACATTACAAAGGTACTCAAACTATCCAACCAGGAGCGAACTTGTAACAATGTTTTAAATTAGACAAATTTAGATTTAGGTGTGAAATAGGTAAACATTGGTTTGGAAATAGAGTAGTGGACGACTGGAACACGTTACCAAATATCATCATTAACTCGAATACGCTGGATAGCTTCAAACATAGGTTGGATGGATATATGAGCAATAGGGGTTGGGTGTAAATGGGACTGCCCAGTATGGGCCAATAAACCCGCTGCAGTTTCCTCCATTCTTATGTTCTTATGTACACACACACTACCACTTGTATACCAGCCCTTGTACAGTCAGCCAAATATGCACCGACCCCACCCTGGGTCTCATGCTCGCAATTTTACCTGGCAATACAGTATAGTCTGCATTTACGCAGTCAATTGAACCTGTGGAGGTCCGCGTAAAACGAGAAATGTGTAAACGAAATAACAGAACATATGGGATTAATTGAAATAGAGACTGGGCCGACTCCCAAACTCCACTTTTTCCGACATAATACGTACCTTGTAGTAAAAATAACATCATAATTTTTTGATGGTATTGACACACACACAATATCTAAATAAAAAAACTACAAAGATAAAGGTGTTTAACACTTACGTTAGTA
Organism: Homarus americanus; assembly: GCF_018991925.1. NCBI lineage: Eukaryota > Metazoa > Arthropoda > Malacostraca > Decapoda > Nephropidae > Homarus > Homarus americanus. The sequence continues at coordinate 17,181,997 of NW_024716703.1, read as the reverse complement.
GAAGAGATGGGTCGGCACACGTGGATGGCGGCTGGTTCTGAGGCAGAGGGCAGATTAGTGGCCCTCCGGTGAATCATTATCACTATTCACAGAGGTTTGCAGGGCCTCCCTGACAAACCCCTCAAAGTCCATATCCTTACTGTCAGTATCACTGACTTGGGCTGGCTGTGGTTGTGGTGGGTTGCGGGCGAGACTAGCGTAAATGACCAAACGCGTAAACAAAATCCGCGTAAATGCAGACTATGCTGTACTTGGTAAAGGAAGGCTGTATGTAAAGGTGATTGTGATTGGTGGATCTGTTTTCGGCTGTATCACTGTTAGGATAATTATTGAACAAACCAAAGGTAGAATTTTTATAATAATAAACTATTCATTGTTATTAAAGGTCATGAGAGGTTATCAAATTTTCGTATATTTGCTTAAATAATGAAAAAAAATTATTAATGAATTGGCAACTCAACTACAACCACAGCTGCCACAAGATTCTCACATCAAATTTTCTTCATTATTTAAACAAATGTACGAACATTTGGAAACTTCTCCTGACCTTAAATAACAATGAATAGTTTATTATTATAAAAATGTTACCTTTGGTTTGTTTAATATTTATCCTGACAGTGCTACAGCCGAAAACAGATCCACCAATCACAATCACCTTTGCATACAGCCTTTCTTTACCAAGAATTGCCAGGTAAAATTGCGAGCACGAGACCCAGGGTGGGGCCAGTGCATCTTTGGCTGACTGTACATTGTCCCTTGTACACCAACCATTGTACCCCAACCCTTGTACACTACCCATTGTACACCACCCATTGTACACTTACTAGTTAACGGAGCACAGTACACAACCAGACTTGCTGGTGTGTAGTGGAACAACTTCCTTGGTTGACTACAATTACCTCCTGACCTCTAAGATAAAGTCAAGGTCACAATCTGATATGCACTTACACCCACACATAAGCTTCAAGGGAGAGTGTGTGTGTTTATGTGTATGAGAGAGATAGCGAGAGCCAAAATGTGTGGTGTGAGAGAGAAAAATGAAAAAGTGTGGTGGTGAGTGAGATAGTATCCTGTCTATGCGGCTGAGCAACCCTCTCAAGGGCCCACTCTGCTCAACCCATATGGGGAGGGGGCTAGAAAAGGTGCCCTAAACATAGCCGACCTAAAGAACCAATTAAGACAAAACAAAAACAAACTATACAACCTCTTTGGGTCACTGCATAGAATGTCAGGACCCTTCTGGATACTGGCACAAATGAGTGTCCTGAAAGAAGAACTGTCCTTGTGGCAAAAAAGCTGGCTCGGTATAACATCAAAATAGCAGCCATTAGTGAGTCCCGGCTCCCAGATGAGGGTCAACTCACAAAACGGGGGTCTGGCTATACCTTCTTTTGGAAGGGTAAGCCTGCAAGGGTAAGCCTGCTGTGGAGAGAAACCGCACTTATGGAGTTGGCTTTGCCGTCTGCCAGTGCATCCTACATAGGTTAACTGAAATGCCTATTGGTATCAAAAAGCACCTCATGATGCTCCAAGTCCCACTGAATCACTCAAGTCATGCCTTCTTCATCAGTGCATATGCTCCAACATTGGATGCAGAGGTGGCCTTTTATGCCGACCTTGACAGAGTGCTAACCTCTATCCCCAGAGAAGATAAGGTTGTGCTCCGAGGTGACTTCAATGCCAGAGTTGGCAGATATGCTGACATTTGGCAGGGAATCATAGGGAGAAATGGACTAGGTAAGCTTGACCCCAATGGCCTACTCCTCCTCAGCAAGTGTGCTGTACACAACCTCACTATTACTAATACCTTGTTTAGGCAAACCTGCAAGTTCAATGGTTCATGGCAACACCCACAATCCAAACATTGGCATCTCATTGACTGTATTATTGTCAGAGAAAGAGATTGCCGAGATGTCCTCATCACCCGAACCATGCGACACTTATCATCAGCCTGTCAGAGCCAAGCTCTAACTTCACGTCGCCCCAAAACGGCGAAGACAACAAGCCTCCAGAAGAGGTTTTAACACTAAGTGTTTGGAGGATCCAGTGGTAGTTCATGCCTTCAGAGAGCAGCTCGAACATGGGCTGATAAACAACCCGACTAATAAACAACCCAAATCCCAGTGCTGAATGGTGTAGTCTCGACAGTGTCATGACAAAAACCTGCAGAGAGACCCTCGGCCAAATTGAAAGAATACACCAGGACTGGTTTGATGAAAATGACCCAGAAATCAATGTACTCGTCAATGATAAATGTGCTGCTTTAACTGACTGGTAGAACAGCTCTCAGTCTCGAACCAAAGCTAATACCTTCTGTAAGAAGAAAGCGGCGGCTCAGCGCGAACTTCGCAAACTAAAGAATGACTGGTATAAAATTAAAGCATGTGAAATGCAAAAACTTGTAGATCAACACAAGATGCACGAATTTTTCAATTCCACTAAAACATTTTATGAGCCAATCACTCATGGCGCAGCTCCCCTCCACTCATCCGAAGGTAACTCCCTAATTAAAGATGAAGAATGCATCCTTCAGCACTGGAAAAAGCACTGTCTTTCGCTGCTCAATCAAAACACTAATGTGGATGTCCTGACTACCCAGCAGGTCTCTCAGCATTCAGAGCTGACCCACCTCAGCTATCCTCCATCCCTGGATGAGGTAGCTACTGCCATCAAACAGATAAAAAATAACAAAGTCTCAGGGCCTGATGGAATCCCAGCCGAGGTGTATAAAGCAGAAGAACCTCTGCTCACCAGCTGTCTCCACTCTCTCCTGGAGAATATATGGGAAAAGGAGGAAACCCTCCAAGCTCCTACAGATGCCTCCTTCATCAATATTTTTATGACCAAGGGAGACCGGTCAGACTGTGGCAACTACCGTGGATCTCGCTGTTGTCCGTAGCTGGCAAGATTATGGCCCAAGTCCTCCTAAACAGACTTCTTCCCAAAGCAGAAAACTTTCTGCCTGAATCTCAATGTAGCTTTAGACCATCACGTGGCACCACTGACATGATCTTTGCTGCCAACCAGATACAGGAAAAGTACAGAGAACAGCATCATGACCTGTACATGGCCTTCATTGACTTAACCAAGGCCTTCGATTCGGTCAACATGGAAGCCCTCTGGCGGACCCTCAGCCAATTTGGACTGCCCACCAAAATTCATTGCCATTGTGAGGTAACTCCACAATGGCATGAATGGCAGTGTCATTCACAATGGCACCCAGTCTGAGTTGTTCCCCATTCAAATGTGTAGTGGCACCAACTCTCTTTTCCATTTTCTTGGCTGCCTTCCTTACTCGTGCCAGTGCCAATTTAGCCGGCGGGGTGGATATCCAGTAGAGGTACCGGATGAAGGGTCTTTTCAACATAAGACGACTCCAGGCATGAACAAAGGTGGCCGCAGCTTCCAATACTGAACTTCAGTATGCAGACGATCACACCCTTGTCGCTCACACTGAACGCGACCTGCAGAAGATCCTGAACTTCTACACGGATACTTATGCACACTTCGGCCTTGAGGCGAATGTACATAAGACTCAGATTCTTTTTCAGCCTGCCCCTAGTTCAACCACACCTCCACCATCCATCCAGCTTAATGGTACTACCCTCTCTAATGTTACCCACTTTCAGTATCTCATATCCCACCTGTCCTCCACTGTGGACATTGATGAAGAGATTCAACATCGGATCAGATGTGCATCTCGAGCCTTTGGCAGACTCTGTACCCGTGTCTTTAGCTGTAGGGAGCTGAAATTATCTACAAAGTTGCATGTATATCGAATAGTGATCCTTCCCACTCTGCTATATGGCAGAAGACATGGGTCACATACAGGAGGCACCTCAAGACACTTGATAACTTTTACTAACGTAGTTTATGCTTCATCCTCCGAGTTCGCTGGGAAGGCAAGAGAACAAATGCCAGTATTCTCGTTGACACCAACTGTAGGATCATTGAGGCTACCATTATCCATAAGCAACTACGTTGGACAGGCCATGTTACCCGCACGGATGACAGTAGACTGCCAAAGCAGCTGCTTTACAGTCACCTAACGAATAGTAAACATAACACTGGCGGGCAACTGAAAAGGTATAAGGATAGTCTTAACACAAACCTGAAAAAGTGCCAATTCGGCACCCTCACCTGGGAAACGATTACTCCAGACCGTAATGCTTGGAGAAGAACCACATGAGTAGGTGTCAATACTTTCGAGCTAGGCCGACTGCAAACCGGGACAGACAAACGCCAACGCTGGAAAGACACTGTAGCCACCCCTCCCGCACTAGATGTAGCCCTCTACATGTGGAACATCTGTGAATGACTGCCAGTTCCATATCGGCCTCTCAAGTTACCTCAGAACTCACCAACCAAGGTGACATCCTTATTAACTCATATCAGTTTATCATAGCTGGATGATCGTCATTCTCGATTCTGAGTGACAGCAAAGTAATAGTAGTAGTAGTAGTGTACCATAGCATAACAGTGGTCCCATAGTATTTTATTTTTTTACTGACCAGCCAGCAGTGTTAATTTTGGCTGGTGACTTCATAAAAGTTTATAAATACCTCAGAGGACTTTATTCAGTCGAGTGTTCAAACTTGGAGTTGGCAGATACGGCATTTTAGTTTCGATCATCCTAGTCTTAGGAATTTAACTTTTGGAATCATAGTTTAGACAATTCTCAGAGACTTTTTTCTATGGCGTTTCCCTCGCAAACGACTCCCATTTTGGAGGTTAGATCAGGTCATTTGTGAGGGAAATGTCAAAGAAAAAAGGTGCCTTAGAATTGTCTAAACTATTAATCGCAAAGATAAAATTTCTATGATTCTCATGTTGTCCGAAAGTAAAACTTTACCGTGGATGCCTGCCCCACTAGGGGTCACAGCTTAAGGTTGAAGAAACCACAAGTTCATAAAACTGTCAGAGCAAACTTTTTTGGAGTCAGCTTTGTGAATTCTTGGAACAATCTGCCAGAGAGCATTGTGAAGGCACCGTTCAAAAAACTGTCAGGGCAAACTTTTTTTTTGAGTGAGCATTGTGAAGTCTTGAAACAATCTGCCAGAAAGCGTTGTGATGGTACCGAGTGTGAGCTCATTCAAGATCAGACTTAATCAACACTGGTGCAGGTACAGATACATCCTGGAACCAGCACATGACCAGTACTTGCCAACAGTGCGTAACAGAGAAGTGATCGACCACCCAAGCAGCTTACGAATCTAGTGGTGAAGAGGATAATGTAAAGTATACAGGTAAAGTATCAGAACATTCTCTGGTAGGTAATTCCAAGAGTTCACAACTCTTACTCCAATGAAGTTGGCCCTGGCAGTTTTCTGTACAGACAGCATCTTTGACTTGAGGCTGTGACCTCTAGTGGGGCAGCCATTTAAGGAGCATATAAACAAACATTAAATTGGCTCTTGCCCTTATATACTGTAGTGTAAAATACTGTAGGCAACTAGAGATATTCTAATCTCTCTTGGTACAAGAGATGTCTAAGTACTGTACCGGCACCAGTTTAGTAGCCTTCCTTGGATGTTTTCAATCAATTGGCAGTCTTTGGTGTATCTCAGAGGCATTCCATTCTAGCCTTACCCAACAGCTAACCCACACAAGCATGGAAAATGGCTGTAAAACATTTATAATGATCATGATTGCACATACATTATAGTACACTATGTGATACACAAGAAAGAAGCTTATTGGAGTGGTGTCATAAAAATAGGTCATGATATTTGCTGAATGTTGAGAATTGAACATCAGGACTTGTCCACTGACCCTGCATCATAGCTGGAAAAGGCTTCTTTGCATGAAAAGAATGTATCCTGAAGCAATCCAAGGATTGAAACCATTACAGCAGTATCAGAAATCAAATTTTAGATATGCACACAATTATATCTCACTACATGTCATGGGCAGGATATGCCCAGTCTCCAAATGCATTGATCTTTGCATGGCAAATGGACAAGCATTGGGCTAATCAAGATGTCATAATTTGTACATTTTATGAGACTTTAGCTTGTTGTCTATGTGTCAATTTGAATTGTGAATGTAAAATCTTGGATAAATTGAGCTAAAATATTGGTCTTTGACACTATGCTGCCTTATGAGGATAAGTTGAATTAATAAACAGTGTTTCCCCTTCATTTTTGGGATTTACAGCCAATTTTGTTTCTCAGTAAAAATACACAATGATTTCAACAAGTACCATCAGTTTTCACTGAAACATGGTGGGTGTGGCCATAACCTAGTAAAATTGCTGACAAGTTCAGTAAGAACTATTTTCTCTTTAACTGGGGAGTAATGACCTTCTTGTTCTAGGTTGTTTGAGAAGTTAGCAATAATTCAGTTGTTCATCTTCTTTGGTCACCAGTTATGGTGGCAGGGTACCTAAATTTATTGGATCTCATAATTATTAAAGTACAGTACATGTACCTGCATTTTACTGAAATGTCTTTTGGTTCATATACACTAAACAGTTAGTATAATAACTGTACTGCAATGCTTTTCCTCAATATAATCATATGTTGCTACCTGTTTAATTCCATAAAAGTTGTCATACTGACTTATGAGAATTCAGGGTTATTAAAATCACTTACAGTTAAAGAATTATAACATCTTTATTGCACAGTGTGTTCCCGTCTGGGTGAGAGACTGACCGCGACACATAAAAAGATGCAATAGAAAACTTGAACTTGGAAAACAAGAGTAGGGGTATGTGAGTTGCAAAGGAGTGGTTACAGGAAGCTCAAGAGTATGTGAGGATGATGAGGAAAAGACATACAGGATGTATAAGGAATGAGAAATAAGATAACAGAGTTTGAAAATTGAGTAGTTTGGGACCCCTAAAGCTGATGATAGAAAATCTTTCATTGACACATTAATAAAACCTTTTGCCCCGATTGATTTTTTGCACCTAAATGATAAATTTGTCTTTATTATTACCAAACAATATTCACGATAAACAAAGATAATACGCTATTCTAAAATTTACACACATGGAGACCACAATACATATGCAAATTCATGGGAACTTGGTGGTCAGGGCAACACATATTATTTTTTTCTATCTATTGATAAATTTTTGTGTGTGCCAGTAGTTGTTGTCTTTTAGTGCCAGATAACAATAACAGGTGAAGTAGAGGTTCTCTTATAAAAAAGTAACCGATGTATTTATCCTCTTTACAGTTGAATAAATATGTAAACCCTGTACAAACAGTCTCGGGTTACAAATCCATCACAACTGCAGCAATTTTTTATAAACGACGATGATCTTATAAGCAAAATTAAATTTTATATCCTCAGATAACCATAATGGTATCCCAAATATTGTCTCCATTACTCAGTCTCTTGTATCAAATATACAGTCATTTATAACACACATGAAGGTACAACTCTCGAGCATTCTTTCTTCAAAGTTGAAAAAGTATAACTAGTACACTGAGATTCAGACAAAAAAAAATTGGGGGGCAAGAGTTTGTATATTCATTCAAATTTACCGATGTAGAAAAATTGCACATTGTTGTGATCACTAAAACAGTTTGTGTAAGTGTGTGTGTTTGCATCCACATACACACATAGATACAAGTGTTTAATGTGTGTACACATGCACACACACATTTATGCATGTGACTTGTGATGAGGCATTTCTTTGTTACTAAATGAGGTACAGTGAGCTCCACACTACATTTGGTCCCTGAGTGAGTCACTGAAACCTATAGTACATTTCACTGGCTGAGTACAACAACTTCAGCATTAGGAAAAGTCAAAATGAAAAATACATTGGTCATGAACATATATCATGTATGTACATCTTTTACAAGTTATACAGAAATAAGTATTGTACTCAGAACAGATTCACTGATACCCATATTTGATAAATATTCAAGGCCAATTGTATATCATTTGTACAATTCTTGTAGTTGTAGTGTTCATAATTCTCAGCCAGCAACTTGGTCCCTGAGTGACTGCATTATTTTTTACTGTAGTACTGTATATATAGTCTCTCAGTGAGTCACTCACAGGTCCCCATGCACAAAGGTTCTCAGGTTAGTCACTCTAAGGGCAATGCTCTGGAAGACCCATGAGGGAAAAATACTGACTCATTGAATATTGTGGTACCATATGGAATTCTGAGGTACTGCAACCAAATCTCTACTATAACCAAGTTATATAACAATGAGGATGTAAATTTTATAATTATGTCAAGTCAAGAGTTTACTCCAAAATGTGTTAATTAATGCCTCTTACTTTTTAGTTTTCAGTACACACACATTGCAAACCATCATGATAGTTATATACACAAAGGGTTATTAAAAAAGCACTAAACAGTTTTTAGTAGTTATAAAGAGCAACCCATGTGTGAATTGGGGATGGAATACATATTAAAAAATAGAGAAACCCATCAAGTTTTGTTTTTGAATTACAGTACCACCAGAAGGTACCGTACTTCTCATTCTTAACACCAGAGGTGCCTTCAGAGTTAAAATGGCGTCCTATCAAGAGAACGCATTCTCCTCGAGATTTTGTTCAATTGGCTATAACCCCAATTTAATGAGAAATCCATGATTTTATCTTGCAGTTAGATGGTGTTCCCCCTCATTTTCTTAAGTGTGTGTGAGAACATCATGATAAAAATTACCATTGCAGTAGATGGGAAGTGGATCTCAAGAAAATGCCACATGGTTGTCATGGCACCTGAGGTCACCAGACTTAAACACCATGAGTCCTCGTCTTGTGAAGTTGTGTGAAATATACTGTTGTACTACAACTACCATAAGACACTGGTGAACTGAAAAGCAGGATCACTGAGATAGTCTCGTTAATCACCAGATACACTCTGGCAAATGCCCAAGATGAATCAACATTTGCTGTGTGACTCATGGTGCTCACACTGCAGGTCTACAGCTTTAACTGTAATAACAACTTGAAGGTTTTCTCTATCATACAAAACTTGATAATTTCTTTATTATTTAGCATGTATTCTATCCTGATATGCAAATAGGTTGATTTTTATGACTGTTAAAAAGTGTTTACTTTTTAATAACCCCACATATATATCCTTTCTTAATGAGAATTCTACTTCGCAGTTAACGTTCGATAGGACTTTTATAAAAGCATGGGACACTTACACCATATAGTAAAATTCTCTGAGGTACAATTCCAAGGTAAATAATTTGCTGACTATTAGTATTCAGTCATATAACAATATAAATAAATTTATTAAGGATGCTTACAAGTCACTCATAACAGTGAGTCATACTCAGCCTGCAGTCAAGAGTATCAGAGAGAGAGTTACAGTCAACATATTTTCAGACACAAGAGAAACCTTGGAAACACTGATTAACCCAAGACCCCTGGGCATTCAGAGCCTTCATTTTATTTTATTTTTTCACAAATCACTCTTTATATGTACAGTACTTAATACGAATAATAATAAGAATTAAATTCCAATGTGTAGTACTTAAGTTTTACATGAGTTCCCATTTGGCCAAGCTAATGTATGGGGTCTACCACTTGTGTCGTCATGGTATAACTTCAGGTATCATTACAAAATTTTGGTAATCAGGAATCACTTATCATACATAGGCAACTGAAGGCAAGAAAGCCAATAACAACACAGAAAAGTAGACAGTCTGGTGAAGAAGGGAAATGGGAGAGGATGTGGACTGGAGAATGTCTTATTGGCATTTGACCAATGGGACTAAAACAAGCACAATACAAATATAAAGGCCCCTTTCAGAAGATCAGTTAAGGCAGGTCTGAATTGAAATGAATTATATATGTCAGTTCAGAAGATAACAATCAACCTGACATCATTTGACAAGAAAACCCTTGTATATTTTAAAAGCAAAGATAAAATTTAAGCAAAAATGTTCAATTCAAAAAGGAATATGATCAAAGTGATCATTATTATGACTAATAATGAAATATTAACATTTTGAGAATTATAAACGAACATCAAAACCACGTACATTGACCGGTATTGTTTGTTAAGCCTTGGCACTGCCTAAAGTTGGAGATATCCCAAAATTGAGAAGCTTGAATTGTCACCTGAAGCTTCCCATTTTCACCCATTATTTCTTTGAATATCGAGCTATGAAGTGTGAAAAATTCAGTGTTCATTATTCACATGCCATATTAGATAGGTTATTTTAATACAATACTTTTTATATATATATATATATATATATATATATATATATATATATATATATATATATATATATATATATATATATATATATATATATATATATATATATATATATATATATATATATATATATTCTTTCTCTCCTTAGGAAGTAAGAATAAATTTAGCCTCTACTGTATGAAAAAACATGATTCTGTTTTTTTATAGAGGTGGTTTGATTTTAACAAATATTTGAACAGAGTATCATAACAGATGTCATTAAACTCTTTAACAATGCTTCTTTCCTCTTTTAGTGAATCTTTGGGTTGGGCATATAAAGTAATCATATACAGTATGACTAGGACACGAGATCATTGGGATAAGTTAACCTGACTACAGAGGATATGGCAAAATCAGTGAGATTCCTTATCCTACATTGAAAACAATCAGACCCTTCACAGTAACAGTTCTGTCTTGATCACATGAAGAGACATTAACTAGAACATCAACAAAACGCACTAAAGGGACATGATTTAGATGGTGAATTATCCGAGCTGGATCATGTTAGTTGAAAGCTGAATATCAAATAGGGAATTGTTAGATTTGCATTAAAACTAAATCTAAAACTTGCCATGTCAATTCTGAAATTGTTAACAATGAATGTAGTTGTTTATGAATTTAATAAATTATTCCTAAAATGGTAAACTCTTACTTTACTGGTTCTCAATCAAGATTTATAGAATCAATGCTCTTTGTAATTACTAATTAAATTTACAGATACAGTATCTATAAATAGCTTTTGATACTAATAATAATACTATACGTATAACAAATATAAATGGTGTGATGATTTTAAAACATTTTTAAAAATTTGTTATTAGTGCCATCCCGACTAAATTAACATCTAAAGCAGGTCCCTATACTTCTACAAAGGCTAGTCTGAAAACAAGCCAATAAATTTATTCAAGAATAACAAGGATGTGCACAAACAAAGTTCAAGATGTAAACAAAGACTTGTGTTGGGACATTAGCAAGTGGAGGATCTTTCTTCCTTTATGGGATAAAGTATTTGGGAGTTATGACAGTATCCATTATTATTGGTTGTTTAGAAACTTCCTTATAATATCTTGTGCTATCATGTGAGAATAACACAAGGGTACTAAGGAAGGACTCATTCAGCAACTATAATCACAGATTCTGATTGATTTTGATACATGACACCTTGTGCTCTGGAAGGAGGGAATGGATGACAACCCAACTTTCCTCATTGCTGACTGATTTAGCTCCTGAATGTTACTGGGTTCCTGTAATATAATAATTGCTGCTGAGTAACTTACACTGCCCAGTTTTGCACTATTAGCTGGTAGAGGTGAAGTCATACTTAGGTTTCTACCAATATACTTTTACTCTGCTGTGTCTTTTTTTCCTTTGGAACACAGTACTCACTGTTGCAGAAAGGGCAATGTTCTTGTCTTTTGTCTTTGCTGATAGATGGCTTCTAGCAGGTTTTTGTACATGTGAGCAATGTCATCAACTCAGTTCAGCACCTTAGATGCAAATCAGCAGATGAAGACTAGATCAACGACTATTAAAAGCAACCAGTAGGCAGGTGTTTCAAATAGCTGTACAAAAATAGTGAATAATAAAGACTTCTGCATCATTAAATACTTTTTAAAAGTGCATGGCAGGTTGCAGAACAGGTAAAAAGAGTTCACTACAAGAATTACAAAACAGCATTTTTCAGTGGGTAAATAATTTGGACATTTTTCTTTCACAATTAGCAAGATTAGTCATTGAGATTCAGCTGCAACTTACTTATACTATTACACTCTCAGCTCAATAATTTAATTAGTATTTCATATATTTATAATTTTTCATTTCCTCTTCTGTTCTGAAGTGCTGGAAGCAAACTACAGTATACTGCTATGGTATGCTAATTTATGTCTGAACTCATTCAATAATTAACATTCTTTACATAGATGTATTTGAAGCTCATTTTCTATTAATGAACTTCAAGTACATCTCTGAATACAGTATTAATAGCTTCTCTCTATGACCTATCATTTTCAGTAGCATGCTATTCAGATTCTGAATCTAAATAAATGAAATAAAAATCTATTTTTGGTGAAATGCAAACTCTTCATGTGAATTCATGGACAATGTATTATGAATTTGTGGTTCATGTTTATTACTTCTTCATCATATAACCTGTACATTGCTGCCTTAGCCTGGATGGCATATAAATGTCTTTCTACTCTTGGCTATTAAGTTATTAAATATTTTACTATTATGTACATTATACTAATTATCAGCCAACAGTATTTTCACTTAAGATAATCTTTTTGTGCAAGATAGTTCATTGCATGTCACTGCATCCCTGCTTGTATCATTAGGTAACCACCACTTCTTTGCACTAAATGATTTACAGTTATCAAGAAGTTTTGCTTATTATTGTTAAACAAAATTTTTCTTATGCATCACTTTTTCTTTTTACTAATTTCACTCATGAATTATTAAGGAGATGCACTCAAATAAAATAATACACTCATAATGAAAAGTCAGCAACTAATGAAACATTTACCAACATTATCCGGTAAATGCTTATATTTTTCAATAATAAGATATAGAATGGCTGTAGAAAAATTAAATAAAGCTAATTAAAGAGGTAATTTGCACAGAAGTTACAAAGTATTAGGAAATTAGTTTACAGGTGTATAAAAGAAGACTAAACGTAAGTACATGTATACAGTGAAAATAATAAAATTGTAACCATTGTATAAGAAAGATGATAATAAATATAATAACAGCACTTACTATTTTTTGTAAATAAATTTTTTAAAACAATATTAATAAATATTACTTAAATTTCAGTACTAATTTCCATACAAGATCCATACACAGAAAATAATTAAAGATATGTATACGTACAAGGCAACTAATATACTGCAAAACATATGTGATGAAGGTAAAATAAATAAGGTCTCTTGATAATTACTGGTAAGACGGCAGAATAATCAACACAACACTTTCTGAAGACAGAGAATTAGGGGAGAGGTTTCCACACTAGTGAAAAAAAGTCTATACAGTAATTACTTAAGTTAAAAAATATTACCTCAAGGAGATAGCTTCAAATATATATTCTTAAGAAGAGGAATGCTGAAAATGATTTTTGCATTAAAAGAGGAACTGTAGGGGGAATGGTCATACAGGAAGTTAATAAAATGTTAGATGTAGGACTGTGTGTATACAGTACTGTATATGATACATGGTAGATGTAACCCACAGATAAGATGCTATTGAAGTCTAATAGTATTATAAGAAGAAATGTAATGAATTGTGGTTGGAATAATAGGACAACAAATAAAGTTTAAATTTTTTTCAGGATTGTATTAATTAATATGAGTGCCTCTCCAAATCAGTTATCTTCATGTTACTTTCTTAATATTGCATCGAATTTGCCCTGGGCTCTTGGAGGATAACAATGCTGGTAGAGTTAATATATATATTCACATTCTTTCCATAGTTCTAATTAATCAGAATCTCACAAAAAATAAATTCATCTGCACCTTGAAGTTCTACATGTATCTGTATTTCCTTACTATATTAAATCACGGTGTTTTTATATGGCTGTGTTGGAGGATTATCCATTGCGCTACCACTACACTTATAATCCTCAACACAGAGTCTAGAACATTCAACAGATTGGGTGTTGAAAACATACAGAACTCAACAGACACTACATAAGGCTTTCATCAACCATCACTGCAGCACCTATCTAGGAGATACGTAAGAAATTTTGTGATAAGCATCACATAATTTTACTTAATTTAAATATTACTCCCACTGTAAAAGCTTGATTAGAGATGATTGCTTCAAAGCATAGCAGGATAATAATTTCAATCATTTGACTCTTGACCTTCCACTGACAGCTGAGGTGTCATAACTTCTGTGCTACGGACATAAGAAGTTCGTGACCTCTGTCTGCGCACTTTAGGTGGTCTTGCTAGACTGAGGGGGGCAAGTGGGGTGGGAGTGAAGGCATTCGGGTGTCGCGGGCGTGCCCCTGCCAGAAGTAAAGGGGCAGCCCGCATGTGACCTGGAGCCCCACCACCAGGCAGGCTGCCACCACTCATCCCACCTGTGTTGGGAAGCCCGCTTGTCCCCCCAAATATCCGCATATCACCTTAAAGGGGAGATACAGCTTTAACAATAGCTTCCATAGACTTTTTTTTCTAAAAAAAAATACAGGCGATTTCTATTTCAGAATCTTTATAATGGTAAGTGTGCAAGGGGTCTTATGATTTAACTTAAGATAGACTTTAAAAGAGTAAACAAGAATATGACTAACTTTGCATGATGGAGTAAGGTCTAGCCAGAAGTTGAGTTGTGGGACCACCAGGAGCACCACCCATATTTTGTGTCATGGTTATTAGCCGCTTGTCATCCTTGCCTATACCTGACTGGTCTGGTAAGTGTCCAGGCATGATGGTGTGCATGGTAGGCCCCATATAAGGCTTAGCAAACACAGGAGGATGTGGGGTGACAGTCCCTGGAGGGCCTGTGGGTGGGGCTGCACCACCCCCGTACTGCAACACAGGTTGTGGTGGAGGAGTCCCTGCTGATCCACTCATCATCTGTTATGGGAGCAATGCTTATTATTACCAATTTTGCACCTTAAATACTGGATGAATAACACATTGCTGTTCAATATCACAGAGGGACGATGAACATATGAAACACTGTAATACAAGTTACTAATTACAAAATACATGCCATATTATCCACTACTAAAGCTACTGGTCATTATCTAAGTCCACCACCAATTCCATGCACAAGGTGCTACCCACCTGTACAGAAGGCCTAAAGAAGGTTGTGAAGAGCTGGGGAGGGGCGTGGGATGTGGGGGTGGGGGGCTGCTGGGGTGGGACCATTGCCATATATTGCCCTCCTACACCCCCAGCTGGGGCTACCCCAACCCCCCCACTGCTGCCACTCACATACCCTAGGCTCATACTCATGCCCTACAAAGAACCAGAGATCACCACATCACCAGGAGGTTTAATAAGAAAACTAATGTTTCCTTTAGAAAGTCTTGGACTATGATCACTTCATCATCTACTCATAAGTCATACATTTTGTTACACTCTCCCAAGCCCATTAATAGAGTATTTACTGAAAATACATTTTATAATACAGTAATTAAATAATTCACCAAATCATCCTTTGGGGAATTTGCCAGATTTAAAATCTGTAGTACTAATAAGAGATATGAAAACATTTATATTTCAAGTCAATATAAATATTCAACCAGTTTGATAGGAGTCTTGTTTTTTGGGGGATAGTTCAGTTTTTGTTTAATAATAAAATAAAATAAATACTGTAATAGGATCAGCAGCTTAACTTACTGGAAATAATTCTTGGTAGATTGCTGTTGAAAAGTGTATCAAACATAACTGGGAGTATATAAGCTTATTACAGTACAGAATGTTCAATATTTGAAAAGGGTATATCAAAGTCAGTGCTGGTTGAATGACAACAACCTCATGAGAGGAAATCCATGTAAGCTAAGCAGAGTATAAAAAAATATATTGGCATACTTTTAAATCCAACCACATGAAAGCTTTACAAAATATTCCGAGATCTAAAAGAAAAGTTGTGTCACAAATAAGGGATTAACCACAAAATCCTGTTTTCTTTTCTAACCAAATTGGTATATGGCAACTCTGCACAGCCAGCAAATTTAAAGGTTAAATATCAGGTTCCCAATACCTCTGACTTGACACTAGAATGAAAAAATAAAATTATTTCCGTACATTAAAAAATTACACACAATTCTAATAAAGGAGACACTTGATATACATGAGCCCAGATAGGGAGAAGTCTGAGATTCTTTGCTGCCACATGAGCACATGCACACTTCTCAGTCCCTTATGCTCGCCTCAGCTAGATAACCAGAAGAGTTGGATCAACACCTCAGTTCCCACCAAACTCAGCTAGAAAATAGGACTTCAAGTTCAATCCCTCATTTATAATCTATTGCCAGTCTAAGGTGCCTTAGACAGCTAGAATAGGGGAAGCCTGTGGTACCATTAGGCCCAGCAGGTGTTCTTAATTCTGCTGGTAGACTGTTCTATTGATCTACCACTCTCTACATGAAAAATAATTATCATATATTCATACAGTACAGTATAATAATTCTGAGGCGAGTAGGGAAAAAACTGTTTCATATATGTATACAGTACATTAAAATGTAATGCTGTAACTGATTGCTAGTATCCCCTCCAACAATTTCCTATTTGGCAAAATCTTAATACATTGGGTTTTTTCAATACATGCACACCAGAAAAGACATTTTGATAATGAAATACAGTATAGTCTGCATTTACGCAGATTTTGTTTACGCGTTTGGTCATTTACGCGGTGCCTTGCCAGAATGTAAATGCTTTAATTACTCGGTAAATTTGGTCATTTACGCGGGAAGCGGCGCGGGCAGGGTGCGCACAAGGTCGCCCAGTAATCAAAACATTACCGAGTTCTTCACCCGCCACCCCCCACAGCCGGCCCAAGTCAGTGATAGTGATAGTGAGGATATGGACTTTGAGGGGTTTGACAAAGAGGCCCTGCAAGCCTCTGTGGTGGATAGTGATACAATTGATACAAGTGATACAGGTGAGGGCCAATAATCTGCCCTCTGCCTCGGAGCCAACCCCCCATCCCAGTGTGCCCAGTCATCTTTTCTACTAACGTAAGTGTTAAAAAACCCTAATATTATTGATATTTCTCTTAAATACAAATTGTGTGTGCATACCATCATAAAATTAAGATGTTATTTTTACTACAACGTAGGTATTGTGTCGGAAAAAGTGGAGTTTGAGGGTCGGCCCAGTCTCTATTTCAATTAATCCCATATGTTCTGTTATTTCATTTACGCGTTTCTCGTTTTAAGCAGTACTCCATGGGTTCAATTGACCGTGTAAATGCAGACTATACTGTAGTTTGTTATGTATGCATATGATGTTCAAAGTGTCATCATCCACATTAATTAATTTGTCTCACTTAAACTCTTTGAAGAAGGAAGAAAGCCAAGGTGGCTTGTTTAATCCCTCACTGTTCTTGATGTTTATGAGAATTTTATTAGTAATATTCCCTCATGTACATCTTTATAAGCAAATAAAGTACATATATTAATACAAATATATGGTATAAATTACCATACTACTACTATACAATACAAACACACCATAATAAAGTACTGTAGTGTGTTAAGTATGCATACAATATCTACAGTACATTCCCACCACCAGCAATTCTGTTTCACTTTGAGGTTTATATCTTGTCCTCTGCAGAATCACAATTAACTTAGCTTGACATTTACTATATCATTTGTCTGTATAGCTTCACCAAGTTTTTAGTAAGTGTTTCAGCAGCTTCTACCAAGAAAAAGATAATGAATATAGCCACTTATTAAGAAATCTGAATCACCATACTGTACTAACTAAAGTCTGGAGTGAGTGTAACAGAATGTGACTTGGTGAGTCAGTGAGAGAGGGCAAGTCTGGAGCTCACAATCTCTTGCAACAGTAAGTACTAAAAAAAATTATCTTATAACCTACCATGTATCTTATACAGTAAACCCTGATTACTTTGGTCTCCAAGTTCAAGGCTCCATGATAACAAGATAAACTAATTTAGACAACAATTTCCAATTCCACACCACCATTTGCTATTCCACAGATGATGTTGGAAGTTCAGGGCAAAATAACATAATGTTGTATTTACAGGTAACTGTAAAATAATTTCCATGGAAAAATTATCTGTACCACTGAGATATCAAGGCAAATTACCATATTAGTAAGCCTACAGCATAGAGTATTTTATTTTAGCTTAGATGTCAAAAAGAACTACAGGTATGAAGGTTAATGAAAATTATTGTCATTTCTACATTAGACAAGGGACACAAGCAACAAGATGGGTTAGACTAGCCCTAGCCAGCTCAGGGAACAGAAGGTAATTGTCATACATGATAATCATGAGACACTCACCTCATCACACCACACTACCCCTCTCTCCTCAGTGTTAACATATCACATTATATATATATATACAGTACAGTACAAAATAATAGAAAGTAGTACTACAGTACAGGTATATGAAGAACAGGAAAAAAGGATTATGAAAAGTTCAGTTAGGTTCATATGAGACAAGAAGACCAGTTTGGCAGCTGGTGCTTACCAATTCAATGTCCCAAATAAATTGAAGAATGTAGCTAGATTTCAGTACCTGTATCCCTAGAAAACTTCTAATAAATATACTGTATCAACACAAAGCATGAAACAAATAATTTTACAAATTTTTCTGGAATTTTCCAAGTTGTTAGTCACCAGATCATTGAAAATTCTCCAGGAGAAAGAGGGAGAGAAATGATGTCTGATCTGTAGTTTATGTGAATAGAAACTGATGTATGAATCTAGTTCTGATTTTTTAGTTAAGCCAAGTGATAGAAAATCAAGGAGTGTGCATATGCTTACATGTTGCGAAAGACTCAACCTTTGTCCTTAACAGGATATCTTCATACCAAGCATCTCCTTAGTTAGACTGCAATGTGAAGGTGGAGTACAGTATATTCTGATTTTTTTTTGTTTATTCCTCTTTTAAATTCCAGTCACATGTATGGGTCTCTGGGAACCTTATTTTCAAAGATATACATCTGCACTTACTGACTACCGGTATATAGACTTGCTCTAGAGCGGAAGTAGCTTAGAATGAACTAATGCAGTACAGAGCTCCATTTTACATGTGAAAAAATTGGAAGGAGCTATTGAAAATCTCAAAACAATAATTCCCTTTAAATACCACAATGTGAAATCAATCTCTGGGGTTTATATGGAACACAATATACAGAATATACAGGTACGTATATATATACCCGGTATATATATATATATATATATATATATATACACAGTATATTCTGCATTTACACGGTCAATTGAACCCGTGGAGGTCCGCGTAAACCGAGAAACGCGTAAATGAAATAACAGAACATATGGGATTAATTGAAATACAGACTAGGCCGACCCCTAAACTCCACTTTTTCCGACACAATACCTACGTTGTAGTAAAAATAATATTTTAATTTTATGATGGTATGCACACACAATTAATATTTAAGAGAAATACAGTTGCCCGGTTAATGTCCATTAAAATAATGGACTCAATTCCCCCCCCCCCTTCCCATGCTCGCTGGCTCCTCTCTCTCTGAGAAATGTTTGGGAAAAAACACTAGGCTTACATATTTAGTAATAAATAATACCTCAGACTAAAGTTAGGATAATATAATTGACATTGCTGGATTCCTTGCAAGACTGCCAATAATTTGAATATAAACATCATATATTTTGCACTAAATATAAAATTTTTGCTCTTTCTAATAAAATTCTTAAATTACATCTAAAATTTGTATGTCTAATGCAAATTTTAGGATGTTTATATTTAAATTAATCACCATCTTATAAGAATTCCAGCAATGTAAATTATATTCTGGCCGGGTAATTTCTATGAATTTTATGAGCTAAAAACAAATATCTTCAGTAAATAAACAAATTATACTTCACCCACGTAAATGATGAAATTTACTGCGTAATTAAAACATTTCATTCTGGAAAGGTGCCGCGTAAATGACCAAACTCGTAAACAAAAACCGCGTAAATGCAGACTATACTGCATACAGTTTCCTAACAATGGGATTTAATAAATTTAACTTCTAACACACTACTGTACTGCTTTCCAGTGGGTAGACCTGTAACTGTGGCAGTTAAATTAAAAAAGTAATATTTATTTTTTTATTTAAAAGTGTAATTCCCACTAACATACGGTACCAGTGTCAAAGGTATAAGTGTGGAAAAAATTAAAAAATAATAAACACACTTTACATGTGGCTTGCATTGCATACACAGTGTACATGAAACTGATGAGATATTAGTAAATATTGGACCATTATAAATTTATTATATACTTTCAACATTTTAAAATTATTTACAATAATTATAATTTGTTAGCCATGAAACCAAGCTTAAGTCAAACAACTGTAATTATCATCATCTGATAGAATTCTAATCTTATAGACACACAAAAAGTGCAAATATGAGAGAGTAAAGCAAAATATAACTACACTGTGTATTACAAAGAGGCTATTACAGTACTATAAAGGCAGCAAGAAAAATCAATAATATACTGTACTGTATTAGACAAGTTCTGTTTGTGAGGTGTCCCGTGGCTGGTGATGCTCCCCCTGAAGTTATACTGTATTGTACATCGAAAGTGAGATATGTACAGTCACCCACAGATATAGTGCTTCACCCTTCGGTGATCTTTCTGAACATGTGGCCAACAATATACATGTATTTTTTCAGTAATATTTGTACTCGAGATTTGTACTAAGCGATATGATAGACGTAATACAGTATATTCATTTACGCGGTTTTTGTTTATGCGTTTGGTCATTTACGCGGCATCTTGCAAGAATGAAATGTTTTAATTACGCGGTAAATTTCATCATTTATTTACTGAAGATATATATGTTTTAGCTCATAAAATATATAATTTATATTGCTGGAATTCTTACAAGATGGTGATCATTTTAAATATAAACATCCTAAAATTTGCATTAGACATACAAATTTTAGATGTAACTTAAGAAGATGATGAAAATTAGCAAAAATTATATCTTTTGTGCAAAATATATGACGTTTACATTCAAAATATTCCCTGTCCTGCAAGGAACCCAGCAATGCCAATTATATTATCCTAACTTTAGTCTGAGGTATTATTTATTACTAAAAATGTAAATATACTGTTTTTTCCCAAACATTTCTCTGGTTGGGAGGGAAGGTGAGGGGTAGGGAGGGAGGGAGGGCGGACCCAGCGTGGGAAGAGGGCGGAGTTGAGTCCATTATTTGAATGGACATTAACCAGCGACTGTATTTCTCTTAAATATGAATTGTTTGTGCATACCATCATAAATTAAGATGTTATTTTTACTACAACATACGTATTGTGTCTGAAAAAGTGTAGTTTGGGGGTCGGCCCAGTCTCTATTTCAATTAATCCCATATGTTCTGTTATTTCGTTTACGCGTTTCTCGTTTTATGCAGACCTCCACGGGTTCAATTGACCACGTAAATCCAGACTATACTGTACAGTACTTTACATGTAAAGAAGGTTCAACTATGATTAAAATGTTGCCACATGTTTGGAAAGGTCACAAGGGGTGGAACACTATACCTGTGGGCAGCTGTATAGCATATCAAAAAAGCATCTGCCAGGTTGGGTCCGATGACTTCCGAAATATTACATGCAACTCGTGATGTCACGGGAGGGTTGGTATGTGTGGCTATGTGGTATACTGAACTGATCCAAATACATTTGGGAACTGAATATCATATTAATTATGTCAAAGTAAATACACATTGCATTACTTATATTAAACTATATAAAAAAGTACAGTAATATCTCCCATTTTCCGGAACAACTGGTGCAGAGCACTTCCAGGAATGAGAGATTTCCGGGTAACGAGACAACTCTCTCAAAGCCGGAAAAAAAATCCCCCATCCTCGGAAATTTGCGGAATTATTCAGGTAATAGAAAAATTTTCTCAAAAGTTCCAGAATGATGCATTACAGTATTTTCTTGATTTAATGAACTAATTCGAGTCACCCCTTTCCGTTAAATTGAAAATTCTGCTAAATCGAATTTCCGTTATTTTCACTCAATTTAGCAAACTAGTTCACAAAATCGAATGATTCCATTAAATTTCGTGCCAAATGTGCCACTTGGCGCATGGGATTTGTTTACATCTGCTCAGTCTGTGTCCTGCTGCCACTACGCGTGTTGCTCACTGCTACCTCTCGGTCAACTAACTACTGTGCTTACACATCATGCGGAAAGTCTCTCGGAAGTCTCAGGAAGGAAGTGATGTGGGGGAGAATGTAAAAAGAGTGCAGCTATCAATTGGAAAAAAGTTTGGAAATAACAGAAAAAAAATTTAAAACAAACACCAAACCCCCTAGTTTAAGGTAAGCCATGAATAATGTTTCTAATGGTTTTATCTACGCATCATGTGTCTGAGCATATTAATGGAATTGATCTCGATTTAGTGAACTGGTTCACTAAATCGAGCAAAAAATAACAGAAAAAATTCCTTCAGCTAAACTGAGAGTTCATTATATTGGATTCCGTTAAATCGAGAGTATTGCACTGTATACTGTATTTCATCTCTCAAACCCAGAAAATATCCCCCATCCCCGGAATCTTACGGGTACAGGAAAAATATTCTCGGAATTTCCGAAAAATGCTCCTGATTTTCATCTCTCAAACCCAGTAAAACCCCCATCTCCAGAATTTTCCAAGTACTGGGAAAATATTCTTTGAATTTTCCAGAAAATGTTCCCCTCAAAATTTTTTTCCCAAAGTCGGAATCTTCCGGAAAATTCTGGCTTGGGAATGATTTTCCGAGAAAATTTAAATTCTGGCTATCAAAGAGTTCCGGATAACGGAGATATTGCTGTAAATGCATGTTCCAATATCTCTCATCCGTGGTCTCATAATTTTTCACACACAGAGTGTGGACAGATACTTTTTTGAGATACTGTACATAGTTAGAAAATGAGATATCAAGTAAAAGAGATGATCAATGGAAGAATAAAAACTTAAGAATTAAAAAATGAGCAAAGAAAGAAATTTTTAAAGGACAGTGAATGCATCATGTGTACAACCTATCCTTTTGTAATAATACTCAAGAACGGAGGACTGGGGAACTTAGTCCTATTTTATGATTGATGGGACTCAGTGGCGTAGCTAGAGTGTGTACTGTCCCTTGAGTTTGCCCCCCCCACAAAAATGCATATTTTAGTGACTCACTATACATATATATATATATATATATATATATATATATATATATATATATATATATATATATATATATATATATATATATATATATATATATATATATATATATATATATATATATATATATATATATATATATATTTGATGTGAAAGTACAGTGTTATACGGTATATATACATATATATATATATATATATATATATATATATATATATATATATATATATATATATATATATATATATATATATATATATATATATATATATATATATATATATATATATATATATATATATATTAAATAGTTTGTGTACCATTATAATATTACTGTACTTTCACATACTCAAATATAGTATGCTTTAAATACACACCAAACATACTTAAACTTTATAAGTAACAGTTAAACAAAAAGCAAAAACGCCGATACAAAGGGATGGATTAACGTCTCCAGTAGCTGCAGATATGGGTGATGAGCAGACCCAAAAGTGCCGCCCCCCAAGTGCCGCCGGGGCGACCGCCCCCGCCCCCTAGCTACGCTAGTGATGGGACTAGCTAGTGACCTTCATCATACACCCCACCTAGAAGCCCC
This sequence comes from Homarus americanus, assembly GCF_018991925.1. NCBI lineage: Eukaryota > Metazoa > Arthropoda > Malacostraca > Decapoda > Nephropidae > Homarus > Homarus americanus. Next base: position 17,158,364 of record NW_024716703.1, on the reverse strand, counting down.
CTGGCAGACTCTGTCATTATTCAAAGATTATGTACTTGCCTAGTGGCAAGAAGGTGCTACATTGTCATACAAAAGGTCTCGGTACTCCAGAAAAGTGTGCTGATTGGTCATAAACATCTACAGTACTAAAAGATGGACAGGGAAAGGTGATTGAATTATCTGTGTGTATTAAAACATCAATTCTTGCTGAATAAGTGGGGGTTGTATGAGGGCACTGAATGCCCCAAATGATAGCCTGTACTGTATCAATTTAAGTACAGTACCTGACTGACGAGACAAATCAAAAGCATTAATACATATCTCTAATTTATCTTCAGTACAGAACTTTATTTATATATCAACATTTTCTAGTACACACATTAATTTCTGTATATACTATACATAACCATCTATATATGTTGGTTTACATTTAAGATTCATGTTTAACCCATTCACTATAGTGATGCCAATTTTAATGTTTCATTTGGCTAATGCCAGATGAATTTATTCAGCTTTGAGAAGACCATGTACAGTCACCCCAAAAAGTCCTGTCAAGAACCACGAACCCCGATATTCAGACTCGTGAACCCGAAGCAGTAGACACTGATACATTATTCTGTCCATAAATGCTTCGGATTCAAGAGTCTGAATCTTGGGGTTCGTGGTTCGCGACAGGACTTTTTTGGGTGACTGTACACATGTGGTTAATACTAAGGATTTCACTCTGAATGATTTCTATAGTTTTATTGTCAATAGCACAAGATTTATTATAATTTTAGTTGCCTGGTTGACCTACTATCATTATGGGTAGTATATGAACCATATTTTGAGTTAGTTATTACTGTATTATGGGTGATATGGTCGACTGTCCATCCTCATCCCCAACAAAGTTTCAGCCCTCCATACCTCCAATTACTAATGTCAGACTTCACTCTCCTACTATTGTACAACTTAATGAGATGAGTAAGTTTAAAAGTATATTGATTGGCTATTGAGCTGACCAGGTGTAAAGACATACAAAGTAGTATTGATGAACTGGACCCCAACCATCCAAAACAGTAAAACATAAAAAAATTTTAACTGGCTTGTCAGCAAGCCTGCCAAAGCCAGTTGGCTTCCACCATTACTTGGATCTAGTGCCCGAATGTTTGTGCTCTTTATATTGATATACAGCTAGACCCCGACTTACGACGGGGTTAGGGACCCAAATCCAGGTCGTAAGTCCGACACAGATAAAAAAAAATCCAAAAACAAAATTTAAAAAAAAAAACAATTTTCAAAAATTTAAAAAAAACAAAATAAAAAATCTACAATGAAATACAGTACACTAAACGTATTAAATAATGAGGAATGGATACAGTGCAGTAAAAGTAATAAATAATGAGCAATGCATACAGTGTGACTTAGCACTTACCTTAAATGTAGTCAGCTGAATGCACACACAGCCCCCATAATTTTCTATTTACAGGATACATGGAGACTATATTAATTGGAAGAAGCAGAAGAGGAGACAGGGCTGGATGGGGCATCAATGTCGCTTTCTTCAGACAGGTTTATGTACTGTGAAAACTTGCTGGTTGAAGGTATTGGTTCATCTTGAGGGAGTGAAGAGGCAGCACTGGTGGGGCGTGAGGAGACAGCACTGGGGGACTTCTTGAAATAGATGTCCAATTTAGACTGCACAGTTTGCTTTTTCTTTTCATTATAAATTTCTCTGTAGCAAGCAAGTGCATCTTGGATCGTTCTGTCAACTTTGGCATAATGCTCATAATTTTGATCCATGTCATCAAACATTTGCATTGCTTTATTAATTGTAGCAAATGCCTCTGTCATTTGTTTCACTGAAAACTTTTTGGGGGGGTGCAGGTTCTTCTTCTACATTTTCTCTCTCTTCTTCCTCTGCAATTTTCTGTGCATCTAGTTCAATAAGATCCTCGTTACTGAGCTCTTCTGCTACACTTTCAACCAACTGTCCAACATCTTCATTATCAATTTCTAACTCCAGCTGTTTACCTAACTCTACTATCTTGTTACTAATATCCAAAATAACTTCATTTTCATTAAATCCTTTGAAACTGTGCACATGTCTTTTCAGGATTTTCTTCCATATTCGATTCATGCAATGTTTTGTAACCTGATCCCATGCTGTACTTATGTTCTTTATACATGACAAAATGTTGTACTCCTTCCAAAACTGTCTGAGCGTTTTCACACCTTCAGTAGCAGCAACAGCCTGAGCGAAGGTCGTGCGTAAATAATACGCTTTAAAGGCAGCAATAGCACCTTGATCCATGGGTTGGATGATAGAGGTAGTGTTAGGCGGAATGTACACTACCTTAACATCAGGGTGCATGTCGTCCAGGTGTGGTGGGTGTCCCGGAGCATTATCCAAAATCAGCAAAATCTTCAATGGAATCCGTTGTTGCAGACAATACTCCTTGACTCGTGGAATGAAACAAGTCATGAACCAATCCTCAAACAGTGCTAGGGTCATCCAGGCTTTCTTGTTACTGCGATAAAACACTGGCAATGTGTGTTTGCTGACATGTTTAAAAGCCCTGGGGTTCTCTGAATGATAGATCATGAAGGGCTTTAGCTTGAAACCAGCAACATTCCCCCCAACAGAAGTGTAATTCTGTCCTTGAATGCCTTGAATCTGGGCATTGTTTTCGCCTCTTTGTGGATGTATGTCCGCTCAGGCATGCGCTTCCACAATAATCCAGTCTCATCCACATTGAATATTTGCTCAGACAAATAATTCCCTTCCACAATCACATCATCTAACTCCTCCTTAAAAGCTTCGGCAGCACCAACATCGGCACTAGCTGCCTCTCCACTCACCTTAACATTGTGTAGACTGTAGCGTTTTTTAACTGTATCAAACCACCCATGACTTCCTGTAAAGGTTTGATCACATTCATCTCCTGCCTGCTCCTTCAGGCTTTGGAACAGGCTTCTTGCTTTAGCCTGTATGGTTAGAACGCTTAAGTGTACACGCTTCTGTATCTGGTCTTCTATCCATATCACCAATAATTTTTCCATATCGTGAATAGGACCTTGTCTTCTCTTTGATATTATAGTTACCTTTATAGGTGTTGTTCCTTTCACTACTTCACGAATACGTTCCTTGTCCTTCAGAATAGTGGATATAGTCGAGTGTGAGAAACCTAGGTCGCGTGAGATTGTTGCTACTGTTTTTCCATTCTCATACTGTGTTATTATCGTCAGTTTCATCTCAAAAGTAATTGCCTGTCTCCTTTTCCTTGGAACACCACCAGCACTCTCACTTTTACGCTTTCCAGTCATTATAAAGTCAATTAAATACGATAATAACGAAAGTTCACAGCGCGATCAGTATAGGATACGATAGCCAAGCACAAACAAAGCGCTCCACTGAGTGAGTGTACCCACGAAGCGACCCGAGACGCACCACCCTCTCGCCCGGGACGGAAACGTTTCGGTATAGAAAATGCGCGCGTCATTTGAAAATATTTTTGGTCACGACGGTCGCAGTCGTATGTCCCGACGGACGTACGGTCAAAGCAGGTCGTAAGTACCAATGGACGTAAGTCCATGTAGTCGTAAGTCGGGGTCTAGCTGTATTGTGAACATGTTCACCCATCCAACTACTTACAATGACTAGCAATACAGTATTACCCCGCTTTACACGGTTTCACTTTCTGCGATTTCTCATTTATGCGGTACCTTGCCAGAACCGGACTTTCACTTTCCGCGGTGCATCTACTCATATACGCGGTGAAGTATAATATTTTATTATTTTTTTTTATTTAGCTCATAAAATTCATACAAATTACCCGGCCAGAATATAATTTACATGGCTGGAATTCTTACAATATGATGATCATTTTGAATATAAACATCATGGATTTTGCATTAGACATACAAATTTTAGATCTAATGTAATAATTTGGTTGACACAAAGCAAGTATTTTATCTTTTGTGCAAAATATATGAAGTTTACATTCAAAATATTACCTGACCTGCAAGGAATCCAGAAATGTCAATTATATTATCCTAACTTTAGTCTGAGTTATTATTTATTACTAAAAATGTAAATTACTATTTTCTCCCAAAGCTTTTCTGGTAGGGAGGGAGGGACCGACCCAGGCCGAGTACTTTAATTGACAGATAGTGTCCTTGAAGAATATTTCTTTGTTTATTTAATGAAGATATATGTTTTAGATCATAAAATTCATACAAATTACCCGGCCAGAATATAATTTACATTGCTGGAATTCTTACAATATGATAATCATTTTGAATATAAACATCATGGACTTTGCATTAGACATACAAATTTTAGATCTAATGTAATAATTTGGTTTACACAAAGCAAGTATTTTATCTTTTGTGCAAAATATATGAAGTTTACATTCAAAATATTCCCTGACCTGCAAGGAATCCAGAAATGTCAATTATATTATCCTAACTTTAGTCTGAGGTATTATTTATTACTAAACGTTAAAATCTAGTGTTTCACCCAATCATTTCTCAGAGAGGTAGGGGCCAGTGAGCTGGGAAGAGGGGGGGGGGGATTTGAGTCCATTATTTGAATGGACATTAACCTGGCGACTGTATTTCTCTTAAATATTAATTGTGTGAGCATACCATCATAAAATTTAGATGTTATTTTTACTACAACATAGGTATTGTGTCGGAAAAAGTGGAGTTTGGGGGTCGGGCCAGTCTCTATTGGAATTAATCCCATATGTTCTGTTGTTCACTTTACGCGGTTTTCACTTTCTGCGGTACCCTGTGGGTTCAATTGACCACCTAAATCGGGGTACTACTGTACTGTACTCATCAATGAGTGGTAAATCATCAAAAAAGGAAAAACATTTCCATAACACTCTACCAGAAGATCAATATAATAAACAAACTTGAGGTGAAAAGCAAATAAATCATGTAGTATAGTTTTAAGTTTTTGATTAAGAAACAAACAACAGATTTAATGACAGAGTGATAATATTATGTTGTACAACAGTACATGCAGGATAGCAAAATTTTTATAAAGCTGAATAACCTTGGCCTACTGGATCTCAAGATGAATGAACACTGGACATAGGGTAAGTGTTCTTTTTCTGTAATACCAGGTTGAATTTATCATAATACAGTATGTATTTATTTATTTTCAGTGTTTTTATTTCTACTCTAGATGAGAATTTCCGTTTATACAGGGACCCTATTTCTACCAACAATTAATTTTATGCAGAAAAGATTCCCTATTATGCATTCTGTAGAAGATATGGCACACTAGATTTATTTCATATTACAGTATAGTATATTATATTATATTATATTATATTATATTATATTATATTATACAGTCAACCCTCACTTTAAGTGGTCCCACATTCTGCGTTTCCACGTTTACGCTGTACCCTGCCGGAACCCAGGATGCTCACATTCCGCGGTGCGTGTACCCCTTTACGCGGAGAGTGTCCGGCTCGACGCTATTTTTAGATTCGCCCCACCCGCCTGCTCCCGCCTCCTCCCTCCTCCGCCTCCGCCTGGGCAAGCCGCGCGGTAAGGTTGCGCAGTGCATGTCTCTGTTGCATTATCAGTGACGTCATATGACGTATCGGACTGTGATTGGCCATGCATCCCTACTTCCATCCGCTGCTAGCTGTAATTGGTTTAAAGTAATATGACGTGTCCACCCGGGGGAGGGAGGGAGGGAGGAAAGACGACGCTTGAGCCTAGCCGCGGCAGTTTCATCCCTCCAGGCCACACCGTGTAATCGTGCATCCATTGTTCTGTAAAATGGCTTCCGCCGGACCACCGCCCCCAAAGAGAAACCTTTCCTTGCCTGGACCCAGCCGCCCTAAGCCCAAGAAGACACGACGTTCCTTAAGCTACGAGGTGAAGTACAAGATCATCCAAGAGTTAGAGAAAGGAACAAGACAGGTTGATTTGGCTCGCCAGCATGGTGTGAACGAATCTACGATCCAGACGATAAAGAAGGATGCAGCCAAGATAAGGGAGCACATGAAGATCACAAAGTCTACAGGTGCTTCTATGATCACGTATTTCCACAACCAGGTGCTTCTCAAGACGGAAAAATTACTTGTGAGCTACTTGGTGCGTCAGGCGCGACGGAACATGGCGGTCGACACGCGCTCTGTTAAGGAGTACGCACGTGAACTGTATGCTGCAGGGTCACGAAAGATGGGAATTACAGAGCCCAAACCCTTTAATGCTTCCTCTGGGTGGTTACAGAGGTTTAAGATACGGAACAGGATCACCAATATAAACATTGGTGGTGAAGAAGCTAGTGCTGACCGTGCTGCGGCTAGGGAATTTCCTCCGTTTTTACGTGAGATTATGGAGGAAGGACAGTACACCGACGACCAGGTGTTTAACATGGACGAATCTGGTCTTGTTTGGAAAAAGCTACCTTCCAAGACCTTCGTTGTGAAAAATGCCAGCAAGATTCGGGGCCGGAAGTTGCAGAAGGAGCACATCACCGTCCTGTTTACCACCAATGCCTCCGGTACCTGTAAGCTCAAGTTATCGGTGATCCACACAGCCCGCAAGCCGCACGCCTACAAGAGCATGGAGATGACCAAGCTAAATGTCCACTGGCTGACCGCACGTAAGGCGTGGATGTTCTCTACACTGTCCCTCTCCTGGTTTGATGACTGTTTCGTTCCCGATGTAAAGAAATTCTGTGAGCAACAGAATGTGCCATTCAAGATTTTGTTGCTGCTGGACAACGCACCAGGACACTCGCCCCTACTGTTAGATCGTCACCCCAACATAAAAGTGGTCTTCCTTCCTCCCAACACTACGTCTATATTACAGCCCATGGACCAAGAGTTAATCTGCAATGTAAAAGCTGCATTCTCAACAAAAAATTCAAGCTCCTGAACGACTACACCAACACCAGGGAAGAGTTGCGTAACCTGAGTGACACCACCACCGATAGCAAGAGCGAAGACGACGAGGATCAACAGTTGGCAGAGCAAAAAATACTTTTCAAACAATTCTGGAGAATATTCAACATCAAGAAAGCTGTGGACTTCTTGACAAACTATACAACCTCTTATGGTTGCTGCATGAAATGTCAGGGCCCTTCTGGCTACTGGCACAAATGAGTGTCCTGAAAGAAGAAACACCCTTGTGGCAAAAGAGGTGGCTAGGTATAACATCGACATAGCAGCCATTAGTGAGTCCCGGCTCCCAGACGAGGGTCGACTCACAGAACGGGGGTCTGGCTATACCTTCTTCTCGAAGGCTAAGCCTGCTGCGGAGAGAAACCGCACTTATGGAGTTGGCTCTGCCATCCGCCACTACATCCTACAGAGGCACTGAAATGCTTGTTGGGATCAAAGAGCGCCTCATGACGTTCCGATTCCCACTGAATCATTTACGTCATGCCTTCTTCATCAGTGCACATGCCCCAACACTGGGTGCAGAGATGACATCAAGGAGGCCTTTTATGCCGACCTTGACGGAGTGCTAACCTCTATCCCCAGAGAAGACAAGGTTGTGCTCCTTGGTGACTTCAATGCCAGAGTTGGTAGAGATGCTGACACTTGGCAGGGAATCATAGGGAGAAATGGAATAGGCAAGTGTAATCCTAGTGGCCTACTCCTCCTCAGCAAGTGTGCTGCACACAATCTCACTATCACCAATACCTTGTTTAGGCAGACTGACAAGTTCAAGGGATTGTGGCAAGAACCACGATCCAAACACTGGCATCTCATTGACTACATCATTGTCAGAGAAAGAGATCGCCGAAATTTCCTCATCACCCGAGCAATGTGTGGCTCAGACCACTGCGACACTGATCATTGGCTAATCAGAGCCAAGTTCTCACTTCACGTCGCTCCAAAACAGCGCAGGCAACAAGCCTCCAGAAGAGGTTTTAACGCTAAGTGTCTGGAGGACTCAGCAGTAGCACATGCTTTCAGAGAGCAGCTCAAACACGGCTCATAAACAAATCGACAACAAACAACTCATATCATAGTGCCGAATGGGGTATTCTCGACACTGTCATGACAAAAAACCTGCAGAGAGAGACCCTCGGCCAGATCGAAAGAACACACCAGGACTGGCTTGATGAAAATGACCTGGAAATCAATGGACTCATTGATGATAAACGTGCTATTTTAACTGACTGGCAGAACAACCCTCAGTCTTGGACCAAACGTGATACCTTTCGCAAGAAGAAAGCAGCAGCCCAGCACGAACTTCACAAGCTAAAGAACGACTGGTTTATAAATAAGGCATGTGAAATGCAAAAACTTGCAGATCAAACAAGATGCGCAAATTTTTCAATTCCAATAAAACATTTTATGGGCCAATTTTACTCATGGCACAGCCCACCCCCATTTATCTGACTGTAACTACCTAATTAAAAACGAAGAAGGCATCCTTCAGCGCTGGAAAGAGCACTACCAGACACTGCTCAACCGAAATGCCATGTGGATGTCCTGACTACCCAGCAGGTCCTTCAGCATCCAGAGCTGAGCCAACTCAGCTATCCTCCATACCTGGATGAGATAACTACTGCCATCAAACAGATGATGAATAACAAAGTCTCAGGGCCTGATGGAATCTCATCCAAGGTGTATAAAGCAGGAGGACCTCTGCTTACTAGCCATTTCCACTCTCCTGGAGAATATATAGGGAAAGGAGGAAATCCCCAAGCTCTTAACCCTTCCGGCTCAGGGGGGTGTTCCACATGGGGGTTTTAGGAAAATCAGAAAAATATACTTTAGGTAATCTAAATATTCCCCAAAAATCAAGCAAAATTTTCTGAATAAAATGGTATATGACACAACATATGAAACATTCAATTTAAATGTCCCACGAGGTGTCATATTTTGCTGCATCACTCTCTCAGGACTGCCAGGCGTACGATGAGATAGATTCCTAATAGCCTCATAATTTTACTATGTAGGTTTCACATTTTCTTTGCATATATCTTTTTATTATAAACTACATCTTTCTATGTAATTTTGGTTCATGTACTAGATTACATAAAAATACATTTCTTTTTCAAAAAAATTTCTTGTGCAATAATTCCATCACAAGGTTATCAGCATTTGCATTTTACAATGAATGAAAAATAAAAGAAAGAATGTTACCATAATGTGAAAATGCAATGAAAAGCATCTGTAAGAGGTGTACATCAAACTTTTACTTCATAATATTTTCACAGAATAATTATTCAAGTCCGATAGAACAAAACCAGAGAAAAAAATAAACAACATGCATTGGAGACATTATGTGACTCAGTGCTCTTGTAAGGACAGTCAGCCACCACCCCTCCCCTTGAGGGTAGGACACACACACACACACGTCATAAGTCTCCTTTACTCTTAGTCAACATAAGTAGTAAGTTTCTCTCATGTTTTGTTGTGAACAAAATGTGTAAATCAGTAATTGATATATAAAGAAGGTGTAAAAGGAGATTCATCCCAGACTCACCGAGAGTGACCTTGAGCAGGCGTGGGACATGGTATAGGTACTGTAGGGGGGTTGCCGAGCAGCTCCTTGTGCCACCCGCTGACTACTATCAAAGGACTGACCATCTCCCTGACTATCTGATTGAACAACCTCTCTCTCTCTCTCTCTCTCTTTCTCTCAGTGAATGCTCTGTGCTACTGTTAGATTATTTTTTCTACCCAAGGAGGAACTTTGTTTACCACGCCGTTTCCTTTTAGAACTTGGCCCAGGCTGGGGATCATGTGCAGCAATATCACTTGAACATGATATATTATACTCCCTACCTTTTGTTTTTTTCAAAAGATTCCTCTCATAATCACATTCACTATCATCAGAGAGAGCATCTGAATCAGTATCAATACTATCCATTAGATCAAGAAAGCGAGAGTCCTCGCTGGCAAGATTATCGCCCAAGTCCTCCTAAACAGACATCTTCCTGAGGTGGAAAACTTCCTCCCAGAACCTCAATGTGACTTTAGACCATGACGTGTCACCAATGACATGATCTTTCCTGCCCGCCAGATACAGGAAAAGTGCAGAGAACAGCTTCGTGACCTGTACATGACCTTCATTGACCTAACCAAGACCTTCGACTCGGTCAACAGGGAAGCCCTCTGGCGGACCCTTAGCTGTTTTGGTTGCCCAACCAAATTCATCGCCATTGTGAGGCAACTCCATGATGGCATGAACAGCAGTCTCCTACACAATGGCACCCAGTCTGAGTTCTTCCCCATCCAAACGGGGATAAAATAAGGATGTGTACTGGCAACAACTCTCTTTTCCATTTTCTTGGCTGCTTTCCTTACTCATGCCAGTGCCAATTTAGTCAGTGGGGTGGACATTCAGTGCTGGCTGAAGGGTCTTTTCAACATATGATGACTCCAGGCCGGAACAAATTTGTCGGCAACTTCCATTACTGAACTTCAGTATGCAGACGGCCTCACCTTTGTCGCTCACACTGAATGCAACCTACATGAGATCCTGAATACCTATGCAGATGCGTATGCACACTTTGACCTTGAAGTGAATGTACGTAAGACTCAGATTCTCTTTCAGCCTGCCCCTGGTTCAGCCACACCTCCATCATTCATCCAGCTTAACGGTACTACCCTCTCTAATGTTACCCACTTTCGGTATCTCGGCTCCCACCTATCAACCACCACGGACATCAATGAAGAGATTCAACATCGGATCAGATGTGCATCTCAAGCCTTTGGCAGACTCCGTACCTGTGTCTTCAGCTGTAGGGAGCTGAAATTATCAACTAAGTTGCACTTATATCAAGCAGTGGTCCTCCCCACCCTGCTATGTGGCAGCGAGACATGGGTCACATACAGAAGGCACCTCAAGGCACTTGAAAACCTTCACCAACGTAGTCTATGTTCCATCCTCCGAGTTCGCTGGGAAGACAAGAGAACAAATGCCAGTATTCTCGCCGACACCAAATGTAGGAGCATCGAGGCTACCATTATCCATGAACAACTACGTCGGACTGGCCATGTTACCCGCACGGATGACAGTAGACTGCCAAAGCAGCTACTTTATAATCACCTAACAAATAGTAAATGCAATCGAAAAGGTATAAGGATAGTCTTAAGACAAACCTCAAAAAGTGCCAAATCAACCCCTTCACCTGGGAGACGATTACTCCACACCGTAAAGCTTGGAGAAGCACCACACGAGAAGGTGTCAATACTTTTGAGTTAGCCAGACTGCATACCGAGACAGACAAGCGCCAATGCCTGAAAGATACTGCCGTCGCCCCTCCTGCACTAGATGTGCAACATCTATGGACGACCCTGCCGGTTTTGTATCGGCCTCTCTAGTCACCTTAGAGCTCACCAACAAAGGTGACATCCTTAATAACTCATATAATTTTATCATAGCTGGATGATCGTCATACTCGATTCCAAGTGACAGCAAAGTAGTAGTAGTAGTAGTAGTGTATGTGTGTTTGTTTTTACTGCACTGTATGTGATGTCACGGGACACGGATGGAGTGATAAGTCAGCCACTCCACACACTTTCACTTTCCACACAAACACCAATGCTCTTCATATGTCTTGGTTTATAGTTTTATATTATATTTCCTTTATTTCTAACCCACATTAGAGAATTGTAATGATTTTTCCACAAGTTTTATAATATTACTGTTGACTTTTAGTAGTTGTGGAACATATCCTAATTTTCCCTATAAGATTAAGTATTCCTTATAAGCGGATTCCCATAAAGGAACCATAGCATAAAGCGAGGGTCAGGTGTATATAATTTATAGCATTTATTTAGATTCAATTTATGGGTCTAGACAGTCTTAAAACTCCATAATCAAAAAAGTTTTGGTTCCAAGCAGTTTAAATTACTGTACAGAGACCCTACTGTATGTATATGTCTTTATATATAAAATTCCTTTCAGAGAGTTGCATACGGTTAACTACTTCCTCCTATGTAACTTTCAGTGCCATCAATCATGTACAACACCAATAAAAGTCAACGTAAGATTGCCAATAAGTACACAATACATACTATATCTTGTATAGCCTCCAGATGTAACTAAGCAATACATTTGGAGTAAATATGTTTTATTTAATCTTTTCATTTGTCATTGCCATCTTCTTTTATCACAGTACAGGAGGTCCCCGAAATATATCAGGGTTATGGACCAAAGCCACGTGACTTAAAGCAAAACAACGTTAATCAGGGAATTTTCTCTCAGAAGAATACATGTGAATACAGGGGGATAGGGACTGAAAGAGTGATGCAAAGTGGGACAATTTCTCCAATAAAAAATTAATGCATAATAAGGTAGGAACAGAACCCATATTTTTAAGTCATTTTATTCCTGTAGAATCAAAAAAATACTATATAATGTATTTGTAATACTAAGCAATGACTCAAACATAATTTTAAACATTATACAAATTTTAAACTTAACCTATGACCTCTAACCTGTAAATCTGTTTTTCTTGCCTTGAGGGGAGGATGAATTCACCTTGTTTACTATGCTTTATGCCATCCAACTTAATATTCAGTGTAAAACTTATTCACTCTTTCTTCTCCTCATCACCTGTACTTGCACTCATTACTGACTGATTGCAAGGATAAATACAGATATAGTTGATACTGAATTTGAAGCTCAACCACAACTCAGTGTGATAGAACACAATGGAAAGTTCCAATGTTGTTGTTGTTTATACTAAGTCAACTGAGTCAAAAACCATGCAACAATGTTAATGCAGGAAATTTTCATGCTGCATTCCTCAATTAGTCAACGACGTCAGTGCAAAACGACGTAAAATATAGTGTGACGATGTATTTCGGGGACCCACTGTATACTGTAGGATCTCAAATTTAGCGAGTTTCAGATTCGCGATTCATATGTTTCTTGTCACTTTTAAAATTTCCAGTTATCAAGAATAGCGATTTTCATTACCAGTTTCGCTAGTCATTGTTGAGTGAAGAGCGCACATTGTCACGGTCTTTTGTTATCCGTTGACCGGCCGAGTGTTTTTTGTCTATGGCGTAATGGCAGTTAGTTTGAATGAGCAGGCGGTGCAGTGACCTTGGATTGTATAACCGATTGTGCTTACATTTTGCGAGAATCATGTTTAACTATTAACTATTCTTGTTTATTAGAGATTCTTGTGTATTAACGATTCTTGTATATTAGCGATTCTTGTGTATTAACGATGAGTGGAGTGTGTAATATAAATGTCAGAGCGGGTTTTTTACGGGCTTAGCCACCTGGGCACAGGTCACTGACCCACGGGGTTAAATAATAATAATAAAAATGATGATGATGATGATGATGATGATGATGATGATGATGATGATGATGATGATGATGATGATGATGATGATGATGATGATGATGATGATGATGATGATGATGATGATGATGATGATGATGATGATGATGATGATGATGATGATGATGATGATGATGATGATGATGATGATGATGATGATGATGATGATGATGATGATGATGATGATGATGATGATGATGATGATGATGATGATGATGATGATGATGATGATGATGATGATGATGATGATGATGATGATGATGATGATGATGATGATGATGATGATGATGATGATGATGATGATGATGATGATGATGATGATGATGATGATGATGATGATGATGATGATGATGATGATGATGATGATGATGATGATGATGATGATGATGATGATGATGATGATGATGATGATGATGATGATGATGATGATGATGATGATGATGATGATGATGATGATGATGATGATGATGATGATGATGATGATGATGATGATGATGATGATGATGATGATGATGATGATGATGATGATGATGATGATGATGATGATGATGATGATGATGATGATGATGATGATGATGATGATGATGATGATGATGATGATGATGATGATGATGATGATGATGATGATGATGATGATGATGATGATGATGATGATGATGATGATGATGATGATGATGATGATGATGATGATGATGATGATGATGATGATGATGATGATGATGATGATGATGATGATGATGATGATGATGATGATGATGATGATGATGATGATGATGATGATGATGATGATGATGATGATGATGATGATGATGATGATGATGATTCATAGTAAATAAAATTTATAATACAAAATTGAAAATAAAATACAGTCAACAGTCACTTTACGCGGTTAATGTAACCCACAGGGTACAGCGGAAAGTGAGAAACGCGTAAAGTGAATAACATAACATATGGGATTAAATGAAACAGAGACCAGCTGACCCCCAAACTCCACTTTTTCCGACACAATACCTATGTTCTAGTAAAAATAACATCTTAATTTTATGATGATACATGCACACAATTAATACTTAAGAGAAATAGAGAAATAAAGTCGCCAAGTTAATGTCCATTCAAATAATGGACTCAACTCCCTCCCCCTCTTCTCACACTACACTCCCTGGCTCTCCCTCTCTGAGAAATTTTTGGGGGAAAACCAGGTATAGTAATAAATAATACCTCAAACTAAAGTTAGGATAATATAATTGACATTGCTGGATTCCTTGTAAGACCAGGAATATTTTGAATACAAATGTCATTTATTTTGCACAAAAGATAACATATTTACTCAGAGTAAACATTATATCTAAAATTTGTATTTCTAATGCAAAATCTATGATGTTTATATTCAAAATGATCATCAAATTGTAAGAATTCCAGCAATGTAAATTATATTCTGGCCGGGTAATTTGTATGAATTTTATGAGCTAAAACAAATATCTTCAGTTAATAAAAAAAAAATATTCTTCACGACACTATCTGTCAATCAAAGTACCCCACCTTGCCTCCCCCCCTCTTCCAACCGGGCCAGATGGTCGGTCCGTCCCAACCCTCCCCCCCACCCCCCACCAATCCTCCCTTCAAGAGAAAGGTTGGGTGAAAAAACTAGATTTTAACATTTAGTATTAAATAATACCTCAGATTAAAGTTAGGATAATATAATTGACATTGCTGGATTCCTTGTAAAACCAGGAATATTTTGAATATAAATGTCATATATTTTGCACAAAAGATAACATATTTACTCAGAGTAAACATTATATCTAAAATTTGTATGTCTAATGCAAAATATATGATGTTTATATTCAAAATGATCATCAAATTGTAAGAATTCCAGCAATGTAAATTATATTCTGGCCGGGTAATTTGTATGAATTTTATGAGCTAAAACAAATATCTTCAGTTAATAAAAAAAAAAATATTCTTCACACCCTGGTGCCAGGTGGTCGGTCGCCGGTCCCTCCCTCCCTCCCTCCCACCCCCCACCAACCCTCCCTACCAGATGAATGTGTGGGAATACCAGACTGTTTACCTTTTTAGTAATAAATAATAAATCAGACTAAAGTTAGGATAATATAATTGACATTGCTGGATTCCTTGTAAGACCAGGAATATTTTGAATATAAATGTCATATATTTTGCACAAAAGATAACATATTTACTCAGAGTAAACATTATATCTAAAATTTGTATGTCTAATGCAAAATCTATGATGTTTATATTCAAAATGATCATCCAATTGTAAGAATTCCAGCAATGTAAATTATATTCTGGCCGGATAATTTGTATGAATTTTATGAGCTAAATAAAAAAATTATACTTCACCCATGTAAAGGGGTACACCCACCGCGGAATGTGAGTCATCCTGGGTTCTGGCAGGGCACCGTGTAAACGTGGAAACGCCGAATGTGGGACCGCGTAAAGTGAGGGTAGACTGTAATATAATAATAATGAGAATAATAATAATAACACTGTAATACAGTAGAACCTCGAATGATGACGTTAATGTGTCCTTCAATATTGCAGTGTAAGATGAATCGTCGTATCACGAATCATTAATTACCATTAAAATAAAGCAATAATAATGAGATGCGTTCCCAAGTGAGACCTTTACATATCTTTTGTGTGGCTTTTTACCCTCTTTTCCCTCAAGAGCAATACAACTAATGAAAATTGCAAACTACCTGTATATTCTTTAAATTATGTTTCAGAATGCACCTTATACAATATAAA
This sequence comes from Homarus americanus, assembly GCF_018991925.1. NCBI lineage: Eukaryota > Metazoa > Arthropoda > Malacostraca > Decapoda > Nephropidae > Homarus > Homarus americanus. The sequence continues at coordinate 17,142,331 of NW_024716703.1, read as the reverse complement.
TGAATAATAATATGGTCACACAAGAGGAGATGGGACCCCATTGTTTTCGTTTGTGTTTACAGCCAGGAATCCGGGACAATAGTTCTACACGAGAAAATGAAGAAAATAAGACCCTGGTTGTAGCTGTAGTAAAATTAATGTAAAGAAATGAATAAATATGTTTTAAGTTAATAAATGGAACAATAGAAGTAGCCAACCACTAATGGTAAAGAAAAAAAAAAAGAGATGGATTGGAAACGCCAACACATACATGCACATTTAAGGATACCGCGTCAGTTATCTTAAGAATATGTACAAAAGATTCATTATTGTTTATGACTGAATATTTATTTGATTGAATTAATCTTTATACAGTATATGCAAAATGAACAATACAATTCATTAATAATACGTAGAATATTAAAACACACAAGAGGATAAGAGACGGCATTGTTGTCAGTGTTTACACCCATAATGTCAGTTACCAGTATCCACCTGAAACTGAAGAAAATAAGACCCTGGTTGTTGTTGCAACAAAATTTATGTAAAAAATATGTATGTTTTAATTAACGTTATTTAATGTACAGTAGAAGTAACGACTGATATTAAAGAAAAAGTGAGACTGATAGTGGAACGCCAATGTATACGTGCGCACTCAAGGAAACATAGTCATTTATCTTAAGAATATGTACAAAAGATTCATTATTTTTTATTACTGAATATGTATTTGATTGAATTAATGTTTATACATGAGAAATGAACAATGCAATTCATTAATAATACGTAGAATATTAAAACACACAAGAGGAGATAAGACGGCATTGTTTTCGTGAGTGATGATGGTTCTACATAAGAAACTGAAGAAAATAAGACCCTGGTTGTAGCTGAAGTGAACTTAATTAAAATAAATGAATACCTTTATGTATGTTTTAAGTAATGTTATTTAATGTTAATAAATGGATGACTAGAAGTAGCTAACCACTAATGGTAAAGAAATAAGGCGAAAAGATTAGGAACGCCAACGCATGTACAGTAAGTGCGTACATGTGAAAACATATCGTCATTTCTCTACATATGAATATGAAAGCAACACTTATTTACTGTTCATATACGTTTTAAATAATATTTACAAATGTAAAACAAAAATTCTACTCACCAATGGTGGTAAAGTCTAAAACATAAGGACAGCCAATGAATATTGTGTGAGTTTTTACTCAGATGACGAAGTCATCAGGTTCAACTCTGGCTGAAGCTGTAGCTTTCCATAAAGCTGTTGCTGAAACTGTTACTGAACCTGAAGTTGATGTTAAAGCTGCTTATGATGATGAATTTGATAGTGTAGCTGAAGTTGATGGTTTAGGCCTTTGAATAATAAAGCTCTCGAAAGAACCTTGCACAGCTGCTTTCTTTTCTCATTATACATCTTTATGTAGAGGTCATTTATGTTTATTTAAATTTTAATGCTTTGTTCTATTAATGGATCCACTTCAGAAACTATGTTCATTGCTTGCTCCATATAATATCCACAAACCTCTCACCTTTTTCATATCGTTTTAACACATCTAGTTTCTCGGCTAAGCTTGGACACTTTCTTTTAGCTTTTGAACCAACACTACCATCACTTGCAATCTTGCTCATGTTGAATAGGGATGCAAAAATGCTGTAAGAAACCTGAGAAAGTTTTTCTCCTGTTCCTGTTCCAGATGCGTGAAAACAAAAGGCCCGCCAAGCTCCGACTGTTGTTTACCACTCATTAGCCAGGCAGCTTCTTTGCGCAAGGTGCTCTTAATTTTTTTTACAGTAATTATTTTTTTTTATATTACATATCGGGATTTAGTTATTATTTACAGGTACAACTCGACTTACGACCCACTCGACTTATGACCACCCGGACATACAACAGCCACAGTCGTATAAAATATTTTTCAAATTACGTATTTTCGAGTCCCAACGTTAATGATTGCGCTGTGTACTGACAAAATTTTTGTTTGTAATTCCCTTTAAAATGGCTGGCAAGCGTAAAAGTGAGAGTTCTCGTGGTGCTGAGAAGAAAAAGAGACACCCATTTTAGATTTTCTATGTATTATTTTCGCATTTTCGACTTACTACCAATTCGACTTACGACCTGGTCGTCGGTCCCTAACCCCGTTTTAAGTCGAGGACTGACTGTATATGAAAAGTTAATTTAATTTTATTTTAATTATATTTTGGTCGTAAATGCGAATGAAATAAGGACGTAAATTGAATTGGGTCCTAAATCAACTAGGGTTTTAAATGTGAGAAGTTGTGTTGGCCGAACCGTTGTTATCAGAGGCTTTACTGTAATAATAATAACGAACCATAAGAAATACATGAATGAAAAAAGATGAAAAGTGAGAAATAACATATGTATGTTGTGTTGAGACCCTGCATGGAAGCCTTTGTTCGCTAACTCCGAGATAAGTGGGGCAGAACGGACCGCGGCAAGCGGAAAGAGGCAGACCGCAGCAAGCGGAGAGAAGCAGTCCGTGGCGGCAACACTAATGGACACAGCGGAGGCAGCTTGCTCAATCCCAGCACCGGGATTTTCAGATGTTCAGGTTGAAGATTTACAAGAAATTGTTGGTCAACATCAGCAGCAGCCGACAATTGAAGAAATGTTGGAGGAGGTTGAAGAAAAAAAACAGCAACCAACCCAAGTGGATGACGTTAAGCCTGGTGAACCTACAACACATCAGCTGACTGAGTTGCTCACAAACATCGCACGTCTCAGTGAACAGCTAGAAGAATATGATACCAGGCCTCATCCTCGGAACCTTATGTGCTCTGCCCTTGATAAGGGTATGGAAGAATATAAGGCCTTGTACATGTCCCGTGTTAATGCTCGTCAGCAGGCCCTTATGACTGGGTACCTGTGCAAGGCCCAGCCTGTTAATGCCTTGGCAAACATCGCTTCAGGAGATGATGACACCACCGATGATGATATTGAAGTGTTGGGTGACTTACTGGTGGAAGAGCTGCCTCAAGACTTTGAGGGATTTGATGCTGAGGTTAGAGGAGGGAGCAGGGAGGAAGCAGTAACCAGCCCTCCCTGTCTCGGAACCCATCAACCAGCCCCGTCAAGCATTTCACTGAATCCATCAAGGTAAGTTATTCTACAGTATGAGTGTATATAAATATTGTTATCAACAATATGTACAATATAATATGTATGAATACATTACTGTAATGTCATTTTCTTGGTGGGTTTTAGGTCATTATAGGGTGGTTTGGGTGACACCGCAGAACTCATTAGTTTATTTATATGTATTTCAATGTCACTCATTTCGCGATTTTAACTTTTGTGACGCTGTAACCGGTACCAATTAGTCGCGAAACATGAGATCCTACTGTACAGCTGTTTCTCTGTTGGCTCATCATCTTAAGAACCGGGATGATTTTATTTTACAATTTCAAATGCTAGTCTCGATAATACTATCTGTAAATATTTACCTAAGTTACAGTAATATCTCTGTTAGCCGAAATCCCTCTTTGCCGGAACTCTCCGTCAGCTGGAACCGAAATTTACTCAGAATTTTCCACTAAATTCCAGTTTGCAAAAGATTTTCCGAGGAGCGCATTTTCTAGAAAATTCCAAGAAAATTTTCCAGGAAATTGGAAAAATTCTAGGGATGGGGGATTTTTTCCTGAGTTTGAGAGATGAAAATGAGGCACTTTTTCTGGAAATTCTGCCAAAAATTTCCTGGTACTAGGAAAAAATCTGGGGATGGGGGATTTTTTTTCCCCAGGTTTGAGAGATTTTATAATGTGCAGTTTGCGGAAAATTCCAAAACTTTTCCCAATACAGGGGGTCTGCGGGTTACGAACGGGTTCTGTTCCTGAGGATGTTCTTAAGTCGGAAATGTACGTAAGTTGGAAACATATACCCTATGTGCACTCTATCATAGCCCAAGTCCTTTTATACATCTCAAATCACTTAATTTAAGAGAAAAGAAGAAATTGAATGACAAAATACAGTAAAGAAAAGTAAAAATTAAAGTGTAACACATTAAAACCTGGGCCAGGCTTGCATGTAGAGATGGGCATTTGTAAGAGTGACAGAGGCTTTACTGGGACGGTTGAACTGAAACTTTCTTCTTTTTGTCATAAATCTCTCTGTAGCATCGTAGATATTCAGTAATACCTCTATGAATTTTGGTGAATCTTGCTGTGTTGACATCTTGCTGTTTAAATTTAAACAATCCTTCTTTAATAAGCCTGAAACAATCTGCCATTTCTTTTGTAATAAATCCCTTTGGTTCTGGAGTTTCAGCCTCCTCTAAATCCTCTGACAAATTTGCTTCTCCAGTTTAAGCAGGTCCTCATTGCTTAATTCTTCAGCTATTGACTCAAGCAATTGTGTGACATCATCCTCCTGAATATCAAGTTGGAGTTGGTTTCCAAGGTGTCTACCACTGTCTGTGTCACTTCCCCAACATCATTTTCAGAGTCCCTGATATCGTGGACAAACTGTGAGCAGTGTTTTTTCCAAACACCATTTGCCCTTACCTTGAACCGGTTAAACCAGCCCCTGTTAGCAACAAAATCTTCCCCATCACTTTCACCTTGGCCTTTAAGTCAGCATGCAAGCTTCTCATTTTTCCTGAATCAAGGCTAGACTTAGAGGCAAATCCCATTGATTTTGATCTTCCACCCATATCACTAACAATCTTTCTATTTCAATTAACATTCCACTTCTTTGTTTTGTTATCACAGTTGACTGCATTGCTTGCATTGCTATAGATCTTTTATATATTCAGGAATTTTATCTTTGTCTTTCAAAATTGTTCCGACCGTCGATCAACTGAAGCCCAATGCCTTACCGATCACTGAGGGTGTTTCACCTTTTTCAGAACGTTTAATTACATCAACTTTCACTTCCGTCGTAACTTTTTTCCTTTTCTTGGATGCACTACTATCACTTACATCAGGTTTGCATTTGGGAGCCACGATGAGGGCCAAAAGAGAGAGTTAATAAGCAGAAAACAACAGTTTGCACTGGATCATGCACATTAAGGCAGTGAGGATAAAGCGAACTGACACTCTCTCTCCCTCAAGGCGCATGACTGGTGTAATGCATCATTCCCGACACGCCGCTCCGCCTCCCCTCTACGCCGCGCAAACCAGTTCTCGTATGTAACTGCTACAAACCAGTTGTACTTAGGTCAGATTTTAAAATAATTGACCTTATGGGACCTTGAACATATCAGCGGTTGTTTGTAAGTTGGACGTTCGTAAGTCAGGGGCCCCCTGTATCTCGAAAAATTCCGGGGATGGGGTATTTCTCCGGGTTTGAGACAGTCGTCTCGTTACCCAGAAATGTCTCATTCCCATAGTGCTCTGCACCAATTGTTACGGCTAATGGAGATATCATTGTACTCTAGTCTGGTAATTATGACATTCATCTTCAATACTGAAATGAAATGATAAGGAAATTTTCAATTGCCCTTCTGACAGGCTCCTAAACTGTAGCCTCACTGATTCAGGAGTTTTGAAGATGATGATGATTACAGATATGCAGATGAACACAAACACGCTAAAGGTGCACATACCATGCCAGATGCCTCCCCACCTTTTTTTGTATTAATTGGCATAAGAAAACTGTTCCACCATAGCAGACTTATCTGTTAGCAATGTGCTCCCTGATTTTCATAATTTTTGACTAGGTAAATTAATGGTCTATTTAAAATAATTTTGCAGAACACGGTATAGAAGTGGTGGAGACAATACAACAGGGTGGCTGTTACTATTGGATTTAGTTGAGAACTACTGTAACAAAGTGAAATAATGTATTATGTGAAATACAGTACAGTACAAAGACTGAAATACTGTACATACTGTACTATAAGAACTGGCTAAACAATTATAGAAAATAGCCATGGAAAAGTAGAACAGTGGTGAGAAAGAGGCTGGTACAAGTGAAACATTAAAGTACAGCAATAAGAATGGTGACCAAGCACTAGAATAGACCCAGCTGAACCTACATTATAGACAAGGGTGACTCTTAAGAGCAGTGTGTCTTCAAACAACAAGCAATGTGTTCTACAGTGCTCATTTTAATGAGTGGCTATCTAGGTTATCTATAACCTATACAATCATGTGTCCACAAGTTTTACAAATTATTTTACCAAGTACTGTATACGTAGACATAATTATTTTTTTCATGCTTTACTATCACTTAACTTGTAGTTTGAAGGTTGAGTCACCCCATTTAGCAGTATTCTATGTGTTTGAAAGACACTGTACTCCTGCACATGGCTTTCAGCTCTAAGACTGCTTACCAAAGACAAAGATTAGCTGATTCAATGCTAAGTTAACTCCAACTCTATATTTGTTCATAGATAAGCCTGATAAGCCTAATAATTAAGAGGATTTAAAATTCTAGTGGATAACTCTGCAGTTATAAAACACAATAATTTTCAATTATCCTTTTAATTTCAAAATTAGTTAACATTTATAAAAAATACTTTGAATAGGTATAAGCTGAACCAATAACATTAAACAGCCAAGTTAATTAGATACTCTACTGACATACATCAGGCAAGCATAATGTACTTACACACACATATACAGACATTGTGACCTGTTTACTGTTTATATCTGGCATATATAAAGTATACAGCACAGTTTATGTGAGCCACTGCAATTTTCAGCCTAAGAAAGTAATTTTCTTTAATAAAATAATGTAACTAAGGTTGAGTTAGAAGGATTATCACTGAGAATGTATAATTTAGTGTGTTATACTGTAGGTAGGGGACATTATATTTACAGGTGGTAATTAGCAATACTGTATTAAGCATAAAAATGTGCAATTCCAATGTATTTGATTTGCTGCTACATCTTAGTAGGAAGTCAGTTAAGAGTTCTGACTGACTGGTTGTATATATTTAACTATTGCTTATGATGGAGAATTGAACATCAATGAACAATTAGTGTTCATTTAATACTAATACAAAGACTTAAATAAAACTAGTTTTCCAATTTCCATGAAAGTGAAATGATGCCACATTTCAATACTTTCTAAGGCAAAAAATATGTCATCATGATAACACCTATTGTACAACCTCACTCAGAGCCTCAGCTTGACTTGCCTGTGTGCTAGGTGTCTGTGGGGGTGTTGGTGCCCTGTAGGAGACAGTAGTAGTGTGACCTGCTGCCGTGGGGCCCTGGGGGGTCCCATACATCCCTCCAGACATACCTTGCATGCCCCCCATTGTCTGGTACACTCCACCACCTGGCATGCCGCTCGCTGTGTAGTAGCCCATGCTGCTACCCATTCTGAGGTAAAAGCATTAATATTACAAAGATGGTGTTGATTCAACTGTAAGCACTTAATATTAATAAAGCTATGGATGACTGGCAAGCAAATAGAGGACTTGATATGCCTTTACTTGGTTAAAATATACCTATCTCCTCAATGGAAAATAAATCCAGTAGTAACTATATAAATAGAGAAATGGAATACTGGGCACCAATACAGTAATAATGAAGTGAATCTGAAATCACATTTTCTGGCTCATGTTCCAAAACCAGGTGACTCTCATAACACAAGCCTGCTTACTGGGGGGTTTGTGTAGTCAGATAATCCTCTGTAATGTTAACCAGGGTTGACTTGTTAATCTCTTTAATAAACAATCACCTGTCCCTCCTTACTAAACCAAAGGCTAGGAGATCTTATTAGAACCAAATCCGCCTAATCAGCATATTACACAGGAAAATATGCTGTCTGTCATGTCTGATTTAAGTCAATTCACTACTTTATAATTCATTTTCTAGTTGACTTCCTGATAGGACAGTAGCAACAGACTGGTTTTCCCCTACTCTACTTATATTTTACAAAAGCTAAACAATAATCTTTTTTGACACTTCAGGGATCTGTTTGCTACAGCTACCACAATTCAAGGTTTCATTAAATAGAGCAATAGAAATATTAGCTTTTACAAACAGAATTCAGTAAGGTTTGTTGTGTTAGCAAGTTAACATGCCAGAGGTGTCCTGCTTAGCAATGACATTTGTTGATAAATTTTCATGAACACAATTCTTCACACCACATGTGTGGTTTAATGATTTGCAGGAGCTGGAATACAGTCTGCAGTACATAGGTTACTGCAGACATGCCAGCACATGACCACAGAAATGCCACAGCTCAAATCAATATTCCTTGTATGCCCAGACCAATTAAGTATCGGTCTCCATTATTATTTAATGAAAAAAAAAAGTACTGTACGTACAATTATTTTCATCGAGTGATACTTTGCTATATTTTATATCTTATCATAATACAGTAAATGTTTTCTGTATTATTGAAAGCTTTCATTAGCCTGAAACATAACGGGAGGGTGAGAAGTGATGATTTAAAAAAAAAATTATCCTTTTATTTTCAGGTCAAATTACCAATTACATACTGTAGTATACAGTACAGTATTATATTTTTTCTGTTAATGAAAATGTTATATTATTCATGATGAATTGTACACCATAAGAGGTTAATCATATAAGAATATAACATTGAATCAATAATAAAAACCAGTCCAAAGCTACAGCATGCAGCAGCTCTCCGATCCCCCCCACCTCCCACCTGGTCACATACAATGTATCCTCTCTCCTGTTGTTTGTGGCTCTCATTAGGTGTACAGAAAATCTGATTACATCAATGTATTCAGCAAGCAAATCTTGTCATTTTCTTAAGAAAATTTTATAATCATATCCGTTTTTTAATACCCTCATCATTCTCCATCAGAGCATAATTTATAGTCTATGACAAAAGCTTATCATCATTTCAGAGTAAAAGGTTTTTGTGGTTGAATAACATTTTAGGATACAGTATAATGACAGAGATACTGGAGTCTTACCTCCTAAACTTTTAAAGTTTCGGGAGTACACTGGATTTTCTTATACTGTATGTCAGACAGTTTATCTTTATATATACATCATCTGCCAACTTTTAACAGTTCTCCAAAGTTTCCTTGACTTTGCTGCATAAACTATAACATATTCTCATGAGAGAATCGGATTGGACTTCAATGCTCCATTCTAACATGACAATCAAATCAGAAACCCATGTTAGAGTTAGATATTATGACTTTTAGAAAACCAAGGACAACAATCCTGGGTTCTCAGGTAATTATGTATAATCATAAATGGAAAATAATAATTCTGTCTACACATAGGGAATCAGAGATCCTTTGAACTAAAAATGCTAGGTGGGGAGATTGTTAAGGCTTGAATGTGTCTTTCTGGTTGAAAGTTTAAGGTAAATACTTCAAAAGGCTATACTGTACAGTACTGTACCAGTTTGATAAATTAATATGAATTCTCAAAATTTACTCACTACCGGTAAGTCCAGATTCAAGGACTCATACAGCCTTTACTAAGATAAGTTGCAGTTTCAACAGTTATTAAAGCATTATTAAACTGACACCCTCACAAGGGTGATAAATCCTCAATGGCTCTTGTCATTCTTATAATATTTATCACTTATGAATTGACTCTTTATTAACCTTTAACTAGGGGTTAAAGGTTCTCTACTTTCCACCCATATGCACAAAAATGTAACACAAGGAACATGAAACTTCTACAGATGATGACTGCTGTACCAATTGCTAACTTCTACTGACGATGGCTGATGTTTAATTGTTAAGTAACTCACTGAACTCTTAAATATTTTTTTTTTTTTTTTTACGGGAATTAGCCAACCCGGGCACAGGTCAAACGACCCACAACGGGGCCTGGGGGGCGAAAAAAAAAGAACAGAAAGAAATTTAAAATAGAGAAGAAAAAGATTATACTGTGTTAACCTACACCACGAAGATGCCGGAAAACCAGCTTTTTAAAGTGAGACATTGTATAAGTATGGAAACACAGAAGGAGGCAGAGCATTCCACAGTTTGGCTGTGTGAGGAAAGAAGGAGGTACTATAACGGGTTATTCTCGACATCCACAGAGAAATGGTGGGCACCGCGGGAAAGACGTGTGTTAGGAGCCCACGGCCTTACCAGCGGTACAAAGGATGCCAAATCCACCGAACATTGCCTGTTAAAGTACCTGTAAAAGAGAGAGAGTGAAGCAACATTGCGGTGAAGAGAAAGGGAAGAGAGTTTCTCGACTAAAGGAGGAGAGTTAATAAGACAAAATGCCTTTCATTCCACCCTATCTAATAGTTGGACAGAAGAAGAGCCACCCCAGATATGAGAGCATTACTCCAAGTTAGGACGAAAAAATCCCTTATATACTTGGAGCAACTGCTCAGGAGTGAAGTTGCTACGGCATCTGTACAGCATTCCCAACTTTCGGGAGGCGGCTTTAGCTATATTAAGGATGTGTGATTTCCAGGACATATTGGAGGAAATGGTGAGGCCTAACATATTTATTTCAGAATTTGGCAGGATGATAGCGTCCTGAAATGTAATTGGTGGGAGATCGTCTAATTTACAAAGTGTAATTGGTAAATATTGAGTTTTATTACTAATGAACTTAACCAAGTTTGTACCTCCCCATTCAGAGATGCTGCACAGATCCACATTGATAAAAGTAATGATATCAGCTCTAGAAAGTAGAATCATCAGCGTAAGAATGGATAGAATTAGCTGTAGTGTGAAGTATATCATTGATAAAAAGAAGGAAGAGAGTAGGCAAAAGAACAGAACCCTGTGGGACACCACTACTGGTAGAGAAAGAGCGAGAGATCGATCCCTCGACAACAACTGCCATGGATTGGTTCTCAAGGAAGCTAGAGATTAAAAAACAAAGTGGGGGAGAGAAACCAAAAGAGGGAAGTTTAGATAGCAAAGACTTGTGCCATACCCTGTCAAATGCTTTGGAGATGTCGAGGGCCATGACGAAAGTTTCCCCATAATCCCTAAGAGAGGATGACCAAAGATGGGTGCAATAGGAGAGCAGCTCACCAGTTGATCTCGCCTGGCGAAAGCCATACTGGTGATCCAACAAAAGAGAAAGGCGTTCCAGGTGACGGAGAAAATGGGAGTTCAAGATAGTTTTGAAAATCTTAGAGAAGGATGAAGTTAGGGCAATGGGGCGATAGTTGGAGGGATTAGAATGGTCACCCTTCTTTGGGATGGGCTGAACCAAGGCATGCTTCCAAGAAGAAGGAAAAGTTTGGGTTTTGAGGCAGAGGCAAAAGAGGCGAGCAAGCACAGGGGCCAGAGCTTCAGCACACTCCCACAGAAAACGAGGGGGTATTCCGTCTGGTCCATGCGCCTTACTCACATCCAACCTGGATAACACACCGGCAACCCTGCGAGTGGAGATTATATGAAAATGCATAGGTTCAGTAGGAGGTGCAGGGGTGGGAGGGATAGAGTGGGAATCGTCTAAGGTGGAATTAGAGGAGAATAAGATGCCAAAGAGTTTGGCTTTGTCAGGGGGAGAGTTGGCAATAGAGTATTCAGATCAGAAGAGGGGAGGAAAGAAGGAGTGCAGAAGTTGTTGCAGATGTTTTTGGTTAAGGACCAGAAGGATTTACTAGAGGAAGAATTAGACAGGACAGTGGTCTTTCTTTTTATAAAATTCCGCTTGGCCCTACAAAGAATAGCCTTACAATGATTCCTAGAAGTAACGAAAGAGGTGTGGGTAAAAGGAGAAGGATATAGTTTCATAGCTCGATATGCCCTATCTCTCACCCTGCAAGCAAGAGAGCAGGAGTTATCAAACCATGATTGTAATGTGAAAGTCTTGGTAGAAGATGGGATAAATGCACTCATACCACCCTTTATAACCCCAGCAATGCTGTCAGCACATACCGAGGCATCCCGAGTGGAAAAGCAACATTCATCCCAAGGAAAGTCAGTGAAGAATTCTCGCAAGGATTGCCAGCTTGCCCTCTGATAGTGCCATAGTTGACGTTTAGAGGGGGGTAGGGGAGGTGGTCGTGCCCAGTTTGATTTAATAGAAATAAGGTTGTGATCAGAAGACCCTAAAGGGGCAGAAATTGAGTATGAATAGTGTGAGAGGTTAGAGGTAAAACAAAGATCAAGAATGTTAGCAAGTTGATCGTGTCGATCAGGAACGCGTGTAGGGTGTTTGATTATTTGTTCCAAATCATTAAGTAAGGAAAAAGAGAGTGCTTCGGCTCCACCTGGGTCATCCCTTGCAGAGCCAAGCCACTCTCTGTGATGAGATTCAGATTCAGATTTGCCCCCGAGGGGGCTAGTTTATTGGGCACCCCCTTACATCCTGTGCAAGGTGAAGCGCAGAAGCGTTTACAGCACCCATCTGGGAAGTATGCAGAGTTCATACTTGCCTTTATGACTCGTCCATTAAGGGCGTAAAAGCCTGAAGGGTCATAGGTTTTGTCAAGTTACGTAAAGTGAGAGAATGATGAGTGTGTGGGGGGGAAAGTTCCCGGTACATTTCATCTGTTTATAGCAAAGCGTGGCAGGTCCCTAATAATGTCAAGTGACAGGCCTGTCACTAGGAGGAGGGATATCTGGTCAGGGAGGGAAGAGGTGTTGGTAACAGCTGGGGACCTGTAGGAGGAGGTCATAGGGCTCTCTGTATGTACATTGAAATCCCCTAGGTAGAGGATCTCGGTGTTGGGGTGTGTGGATAGCAATGACTCATGGCAAGGAGTGAGATAGTCAAAGAGTTCGAAATGGTTGGTAGAGTTGGGAGAACAGTATAGGAAACAAAGAAAAATAGTCACAGTTGGTAGAGATATTTTGAGCCAGATGACATCATAAAGGGAAGATTCAAGATCTGTGAGTCGAGCTATAGGTGTACGTGTGTTGCAGTAGGCGCATACACCTCCCTTAGAACAGAAGGAGGCATAAAGGTTGTAGTTGGAGACTTGAAAACGTTTGGGTGAAGCTGCTTTGGAAAAATGAAGTGTGAAAAAAGCCGATCCTCCAGCAACCGAGGCATATCCCATAAATTTATTCAAATACATGAATCAATTACAATTTAAATAATTCAACATTCATACAGAGAAAGCCAATACAGAGTCAGGTTAAATAAACACTGTAATAATACTTAACTCACTTTACTTAATGAATTAATGAAATAAATGTACATAATAATCCTGAAAAGGAAAGAAATTTAACTATACACATTGACTCTACAAATTTACACAACCAAGTCAAAATGAATCTATAAATATGCATCACCTCAATACCAAGTCCAGAGGGTCTCTGATTTTCCATATAAATATTTTCATTTTCCATTCTTTCATATTCCATACAACTGTCACTGTTTATTGTATTTCAGCAACATTATGGGTCACAGTACCACTTGTTACAGTACATACTTATACCTCTCTGGTTGTGGGACATTTTGATGCTGTATGAGTTCGCTGGGAAGACAAGAGAACAAATGCCAGTGTTCTCGCTGACACCATCTGTAAGAGCATCGAGGCTACTATTATCCATGAACAACTACGTTGGACTAGCCATGTTTCCCGCATGGATGAAACATAGTGATTGATTATGGGAATGATGATGTACTGAAGAAATGTTGACAAGTGATGGTGTTGATGATGTACTGACTGACGAGTGTGTTAAAGAAATGCTGTAGACATAGACTATTGTTGACACCATAGATGTTGAATAACAATGCATTGAAAAAAGGATGTATCCTATACTGTAGATGCTGACTAATGATGTGTTGAAGATATGCAACACACATTGAAGATACATCCAGTGTTGAGTGTAAAGTAAATAAACCAGGAGCAACAGCAGAGCTATGAAGAACCCTCAGGGTCGAGTGAAGCCAAAGTTTAGGGCCACTGCCACTGTGGCTCAAGTGAATCTTACAAGTGACTCACCCTTGAAGATTTAAAGAACTACACTGGTAGCTGGACTGGACAACTTGACTCTGATTCATCCTGAACTAAACTGGACTCTAACTGTATACAGGAAAGCCTCCGATAATGACGGTTCTACTAACAACAATTCATATTTAACACCCTGGTTAATTTAGGACCCAATTAAATCTACATCGTTATTTTCTTTGTATTTACAACGAAAATAGAATAAAAAATAAAATATAATTGCATGTTCATATAAACAGTAACTAAATCCTGATATGTATTATACCCCCCCCACCCCTCCCCCCTCCCCCCCAAAAACATGCCTTGCTCACAGAGGCTGCCGGGCTTGTGAGTGGTGATGCCAGCACCACTAGTATAAACAGTCACAGTTTGGTGGGCCTTTTTTTTCACGCATCTGATAAGGAAAAGGAGAAAAACTTTCTCAGGTTTCTTATGGCGTTTTTGCATCCCAATTATATGGAGCATGCAATGAAAATATTTTCAGAAGTGGATCTATTAACAGAACGAAGCATTAAAATTAACAGGGATGTGAAAAATGCAAATGACCTCTACATAAAGATGTATAATGAGAAAAGAAAGCAGCTGTGCAAGGTTCTTTCAGCAGCTTTATTATTCGAAGGCCTAAACCACCAACTGATGTGGGTCAGTGACCTGTAACCGGGTGGGCTAATCCCCGTAAAAAAAACTAAAAATTAAGCTACACCATCAAATTCAGCATCAGCAGCAGATTCAGCAACAACTACATGTTCAGTAACAGTTTCAGCAACAGCTATGACATCTTTATAGAAAGCTACAGCTTTAGCCAGAGTTGAACCTGATGACTTCGTAAATTTTTTTTTTTTCAATTTCAATATTTTATTCCTTGATAGAGGAAGTGGGATCCTAGTGCTGTCACTAGGTACCCCTGTACAATAACACCAGAAGCATCTGGCAAGTGTCACAAGTATATACAGTACAGTGATCCCTCGGTTAACGAAATTTCGGTTAACGAATTACCTTCCATAAGAATATTCAATTCGGTTAACGAAAAAAATTCGGTTAACAAATTCCTTACGAATTTTTCCCAACATGTTTTCGCCTGCTTTTGCCTGTTCACCAGCTGTAGTATTAGTCCGCCAACACAGTAATCGGTTCTAGGGCTTAAATTCGTAACCATTTGAGTAAATATCAAGAAGGTTGTACTATTCAACAATTTTCCAAGTCTTATATTAAAGTTTTTAGTCATTTTAACAATTATTTAACTAATTGAAGTACAGGGAACTAGTTTTTAGCGCGCCAAACAGCCACTTGACTCACCCAAAATGGCGTCAGTGTGTGTCCCTGCTCGGTGGAGGAAGCATCTTGCTTGAGACTCTCTTGAACATAAACTATTTTTACGTTTTTACAGTACAGATTGACAACCCTTTATCCGAAATTCCCAAAACCGAAAAGCTCTGAAAACCGAAAAAAAAATTATGGGGCAATTAATTTTTTTTTTTTTTTTTTTTAACAAGGATCAGCCCATCCGGGCATAGACCACTGACCCACATCAGGCCTTGGGGTGGTTGTTGGTTGGGGTGGTTGGGGGTTGGCGAAAATGTAATTGTAATAATAATTATAATAATTATTATTCATAGAAAATAAAAATTTTAATAAAAATACACCAAAATAAAATAATAATGATAATAATAATAATAATAATAATAATAATAATAATAATAATAATAATAATAATAATAATAATAATAATAATAATAATAAATAAAACAAAAAATTAATAATAATAACTATAATACTGTAATAATAAAATAATTATAATAATAATAATAAGGAAATACAAGAATGAAAAAAAGATCAAAAGTGAGAAACACGATCTAGACCTATGAATTATAATTATTATTATTACTATAATTTTTATTATATTTTCGCCCCCCCAGGCCCTGATGTGGGTCAGTGATCTATGTCCAGGTGGGCTAATACACATTAAAAATATAAATAAATAAATAAAAATCTGAAAACCGAAAAATTCCGAAATCCGAAATGCCTCTGGCCCCAAGGATTTCGGATAAGGGATTGTCAACCTGTACTGTACAATTATTGGTCATTCTGAAGTTTATTTTACATATTGATAATATATAATGCAGTGCAGTGTTGATTTGAAGAAAATAATCTTGAATTACACCAAGTGAACTAAAACTTTATGGGTGAAATGGCGATATGAAGCATGGGGTGTCTTCTCTTCCACCCCAATGCCTTCTCTTCTCCCTTCTCCACCCCCACTTCTAATTCCCATCATCATCATCATCAACCAGGAGCCTTCTACATGCACACCTCAAAGTAAGTGTACTTTACTGCATTTATTTTTAGTTTGTATGTAATTTTCGGTGAGCTGGAACCAATTACCCATAATCCCATTGAAACAATGGTTTCGGTTAATGAAATTTTCGGTTAACGAACGACCTTCTGGAACGAATTGTGTTCGTTAACCGAGGGACCACTGCATAAATATTATAAAGGGGCTTACTAAAGCCGAAGGAAGGAAGGATATTCCTTTAACACATTATCAATATTATTTACAAAATATCTGGCCAGTTTGGGGAGGATCATCGTGTCTCCGTCAGGGGGTCGTGGAGTGGTGGTCCAGCAGGCGTCACGGAAGCGTTGTGTGTGGGGACATCTTAGGAGGTAATGGATAAGGGTGCGGCTGTTGGGTCTTCTGCATAATGCACAAGAGCATTGCTCAGGGGATACAGGGATACCAATCTCCCAAGCAAAGTCATACCCAATGATGATATGGGCAGCAATCACGCCCCTTTTCCGAGACCCTTTCCCATAGACATACGAGAGGTCAGGAAGTTTACGGAGGACATCGTACCAAGTGGGCGGGGAGTCCAGGGGGATGGCTGCTTCCCGAGCTTCTCTGTTTGCGGCGAATTTGGGTCCTAAGCTGTAAAAATGTTTGAGGAACAACGTAGTCAGGTGTGGCCTTGTTGCAGCCAGTCTTGGCAAGGCCGTCTGCTGCCTCATTCCCCAAGATACCGACATGACTGGGTATCCATAGGAATGTCACAGGACGGCCTGCATCCTGAAGTGTGGATGTTAACCCTCGTATTCGGAGGATGAGGTCCTTATTTTCCCCTGATCCAAATGCGATCCCATTGAGAGCAGACCTGGAATCGGAGCAGACAAGCAAGGGGCAGAAATCATCTGCTTCTTCCTCAGCGAGAAGGGCAGCAAGGAGGGCTATCAGTTCAGCCTGAGTGGAGGGTGCCCCGTCAGAAACTCTGAGAGAAAGTTTGATAGGCTCAGGGACATCAGGACAGGAGATGTAGACACCAGCCCCGGCCCGGCCTGTAGCGGGGTCAACAGAGCCATCAGTGTAGAAGACGACCGTACCTGGGGACCAGTGGGCGACCCTGGAGAGGTGGTATTTGCAGAGACTAACAGGGTTCACGTGGGACTTCGGGAGCAGTCCACCGAGAGCAATCACTTCAGGTTGAAAATCCAGCCAGGGAGAAGGAGATGAACCAACAGCAGGGGTGACAACAATATCAGGCAAGAGGTCATGTTCCTGAAGGGCTCGGATGAGTGACCCTCGCCACTGTCTTCTTGATGGAGGTCGGCCTCGGACAGCAGGAGTCAAGTTGGCTTGGACATAGTTGCCCTGAGGATCCCGTAGAATGGAAACGGTAGTTTTTAGGTAAAACTCCTGGACACGATCCTGTAAGGGGGAAAGACCAAGTTCGGTATATAGAGAAGTAGAGCGTGTCCACTGAGGAGCCCCAAGGATGATACGAGCAGCTTTCCTCTGGATAACTTCGAGACGGTTGACAGCAGTCCGACTAATGTTGACGAGGGCAGGGGCGGCATAGTCAACACAGGAACGGACAAAGGACTTGTACATGGTGAGAAGTACAGGGATGGTGGCACCAAGGGAACCCCTGCACATGGTAGAGAGGGGAGCGAGACGTCGAATGCATATGTCTCGAAGATAGCGGACTTCAGGGATCTGACAACGTGTGCGAGTTACATACGGTACACACCCAGGTATTTTGTCTCATTAACCCAGTCCAAGGGCGTTCCTGATAAGAGAAGGGGTGGAGGTACAACACGACCGTGCCACATGGCTTTTGTTTTTGCAGTTGAAAGAAGAAAACCAAGTGAATCACACTCTCTGGAGACCAGATCAAGGGCTTCCTGCATGCTGAGGTAGTCAGGGGCTTGGAGGAGAACATCGTCGGCATATCCTGAGTGGACAACTTCTGTCGGCCACGGGAGAGATGCAATGGAGTGCATGAGAGTGTTAAACAAGGTGGGACTCAGGACTCCACCTTGAGGGGTGCCGAGGCTCATCTCTTGAACAGGAGATATAGACCCTTCAACGCGAACCCGGGCTTGACGTCCAGTGAGGTAAGAGGCGATCCATTGAAGAAGGATCCCTTTAACCCCTAACCATGCAAGTTCAGCTAAAATGAGGGCAGGCTGAGCCGTATCAAAGGTTCCCTTGATATCAAGGAAGACGGAGACGTTGGCAGTCTGATTGCAATAGAAGGAAGCAATGGAGTGTGCTGTGCTGCGATGTTGTATGAAACCATTGAGGGAGTTGTGGAAGCCGCCTATGGTGTGAAGAAGGCGACGATGGAGTATCCTCTCCATCATCTTGCAAACACAGGAGGTAAGACTAATGGGTCAATATTTCCCAGGATCTCCTGGCTTAGGGATGGGGATAATAGTGGCATTTTTCCAGTTAGACGGGAGAACCCCATGTTCATAAGACATATTGTAGAGAGCGAGCAAGAGGCTGTTAGGAATATTAGTACAGACGTTGAGGACGGAGTAGGTTATCTGATCATCCCCAGGAGAGGTGTCTTTTCTAGAGCGATGAGATGATCAGTGAGGGCAGGGGAGGTAAGAGCAGCATGAACAACAGGCTCAGACGCATCAATGCGAGCCTGCACTGCCTCCTGCATCGGATCTGGAAGTGCCTCAGGGGAGGAAGCTTGTGCCCAGTCCTCCATTAAAGAGCAGGCAAGGGAGGCGGGGTCAGGGTGGGAAGGAGGCCTCCGTCGAGTACCCCGTATAGCATTAATCCGATTCCATACATAAGAGGGTGACGACTGGAACGATAGAGACCCCGTGAAGGACAGCCAGTCCGCCTCACGAATCTGACGACGCTCCTGAGTTGCAAAGGAGCACCAGTTTTTTAAGTCTTCCCAGTACTCTGGTGAGCGAGACCTCCGTATGGCAGAGATCACGGGTTACCTGCCGGAGATGTCTCATGGCAGGGATACGATACCAGTAGTTGGTGGCACTTCTGGGGCGTGGAGGGGCAGCGCGATTGACAGAGTCATACACGGCATCAACAAAATCAGCGCTGTAAGAGTCAAGGGACTGGGGGACAACATAGGAATCCTCCCAGGTAGAAAGGTATTGGGTAAAGGAAGGAACAGCATCTTGTGTGAGACGAAGGCGAGGGGATCTATAAGGAGCTGATGTAGTGGAAGAGAAGGAGAGCCTGAGATGGGTAGTAACGGCAAGATGGTCACTATACAGATCAGGCTCGGTGCAGACGGTAGGATGAAAGGAGGTATGACCGTTCAATAGTAAGCCAACATCAAGGAAACTATGGGGGAGGCGAATAGGATCGTCAGGACAAAGAAAGCAAACATCATCATCCCCATTAAGAAACTGTGAGAGATGTGATCCATTAAGGGTACATGGAGTGGGATGATCTGGAGTAAGAGTGGGATGGCGGGCATTAAAGTCGCCAAGAACAATAGTGGGAACCCCATCATGGAGGTCGTGAAGAACCTGGGGGTCCAGAGAATCACTCTTGAAATGAACATTGACTACACGAAGGGTCCGGTCACCAAGAGTAAGGGAGACAGAAAGTAATTCAGACGGGGGTCCATGTGAGTCAGGTGAAGGGAGATGAACAGATGGAATGGTGTTACACACAAGGGTGAGGAGGCCACGAGCCTGCCCACGGTACCGAGGCAGGGTGTAAACAGTATAGCCAGATAGGCGGAGTGAAGTAACATCGTCTGTGATGGTTTCCTGAAGTAGAGCAACATCTACTTGATGGGAGAGCACAAACTGGGCGAGGTCTGTCCGGTGAGGTCTAAGTCCCTGGATGTTCCATTGTAAGAAGGGGAGGGAATGGCCTCCGGTGTGAGATGAGTCGGTGGGGCTAGACAGAGCTCCGGAGAAGGTACCAAATTCTGTTGAGGATATTAGAAAGGGAGGAGTGGGAGAGCGAGGATGGATCCTCCATCTCGTGAAAAGGAAGGAGGCGGGTCACCAGGGCTTGCAAAGTGCGCCCCTGTTGGGTCAGGGTGTCCAGAATGAGTTGTTGTTGCCTCTGCAATGTCGCAATTATTTTCACAAACGAGTCGAGTTGGGCAGAGAGAAGGTTGATTTGCTTGGAGTGGCGATCCAGACGGAGAGTGATAGTTTCCATAGAACAAACTTGGTGTACCTGTGCAGGAGCTGGAGGTGGTGGCGAGGATTGCCGAGGGCCCGACTGGGCAGGTGGTGGTGGTTACGACGGAGAGGGACGAGAGGGACGGTGAGGGTTCAGGTGAGCAAAAGGTGCTGGTGCTGGTGAGAGACAGCGGGGGGAGGGGGGGGGGGTACGGGTGGGCAGGAGGTGGTGGTGACTGTGTGGGCCGACTCCCAAACTCCACTTTTTCCGACACAATACCGACATAATACCTAGTTGTAGTAAAAATAACATCTTAATTTTATGATGGTATGTTCACACAATTAATATTTAAGAGAAATACAGTCGCCAGGATAATGTCCATTCAAATAATGGACTCAACTCCGAGGCACCCCCCCTCTTCCCACGCTCGCTGGCTCCTCCCTCTCTGAGAAATGTTTGGGTGAAAACACTAGATTTTAAGGTATAGTAATAAATAATACCTCAAACTAAAGTTAGGATAATATAATTGACATTGCTGGATTCCTTGCAAGGCCAGGAATATTTTGAATATAAACGTCATATAGTTTGCACAAAAGTTAAAATTTTGGCTTTGTAATCAAAATTCTTAAATTAGATCTAAAATATGTATGTCTAATGCAAATTCCATGATGTTTATATTTAAAATAATCAAAATCTTATAAGAATTCCAGTAATGTAAATTATATTCTGGCCGGGTAATTTGTATGAATTTTATGAGCTAAAACAAATATCTTCAGTAAATAAACAAATTATTATTCACCCAGACACTATCTGTCAATCAAAATACCCCACCTCTGCTCCCCTCCTCTTCCCACACTCACTGGGTCCCTCCCTCCCTCCCTGCCCCCCACCCCCCACCTTCCCTCCCTACCAGAGAAATGTTTGGGAGAAAACAGTATATTTTCATTTTTAGTAATAAATAATACCTCAGACTAAAGTTATGATAATATAATTGACATTTCTGGATTCCTTGCAGGTCAGGGAATATTTTGAATGTAAATTTCATATATTTTGCACAAAAGATAAAATATTTGCTTATTTTCATGATCTCCTTAAATTACATCTAAAATTTGTACGTCTAATGCAAATGTTAAGATGTTTATATTTAAAAATATCACCATCTTGTAAGGATTCCAGCAATGTAAATTATATATTTTATGAGCGAAAAACATATATGTATCTTAAGTAAATAAACAAATTATACTTCACCCGCATAAATGAGTAAATTCACTGTGTAAATCGGGCATCCCGGTTCTGGCAAGGTACCGCGTAAATGACCAAACACGTAAACGAGAACCGTGTAAATCGAGGTTCAACTGTAATTAATGATTAACGATACGATGATTCGCCTTACACTGCAATATTAGAGGACACATTACCATCGTTATTCGAGGCTTTACTGTACTAGACTGCACTTAATTCTGATTTCAAATCTCCCCTATATTTTTTGGTGGAAATGTAAGCACTGCCCACACTGGGATGTGTTGCTAACAGAGTTGTAAAGTAACTAAGTAAATTTATTTGAGTACTGTACTTGAGTAACATTTTTGGTTATTTATAAAAAATAAAAAAATCTGTACTTTTATTTGTATGGTTTTCTAATATTTTTACTCCAATAAAATTAAAAACATAAAACAAAAATCATTACTCATTACATACCCCAAACAATATAGATTTAAATATCCAATCACAGGACACAGGACAAAGCATTTCTTCACATCTGGACCAATCACATGCACTCTTTCATATTTATCTTTGTACCCAAGCATCGAACACAGAGTTTAAGAACCCAAGCCAGCCTTTCCTTGCTTGGTGCTACAGAGGCAACAATCATCCACAAGCTCCTCAACTAAAGGAGTTTGATAGCTACTTGGCAAGTCCTAGGGATGGAATGGAGCTACTGAGGTCTTTTCCGACATTGTTACTTATTTCTCAAGGTTAACACCACACTACCTGCATCTGCTGCTTGTGAACATCTGCTTAGCCATGCTGGGCTTATATTTAGGCCTAAAATATCCCTAATGGACAGCCATATTTTTGAGATTCGTTATTGACAAAATTGTAAAGTAACTATAAATAAATTTACTTGAGTACTATACTCAAAAAACATTTTTAAGGATTTACTTTTTAAAAAGTACTCAAAATCTTTAGTGCTGTACTTTTACTTAAGTATAGTTTTCTAACATTTTTACTCCAATACAATTGAAAAAACAAAAATCATAAGTCATTACATGCAAACTAATAACATATAATTTAATTAATTAATTAATTATTAACCACAGTAAAAGAGTATGGTGAAGGGTACAGCGTGGGTGTGGGGAGACCACGTAGTCACATACCTAGAGGTATTGTGAGGTGAGGTGACGTAGGTCAGGTCAGGTGGCAGTGGCCATGACAACAGACTTTCCCTTTGATTTTCTTGTGTCCATTAGCACCTTGACCACCCACCCACCTCACCTAGCCAACCCTCTTATCCCCCCCCTCACCCATCGAATCCCCTCTGTTCTCCCCCACCTTTCCTTCAAGGTTTTGTTCTTCCCATTATACGTCAATTGCTTTTTGCATATATCTGTACCTAAAATTAATTTCAAAGAGGCCGTGATTCTAAAATGCTTTACATAATTCTGTCTTAGATTTAAAGTCACTATCTATACATATGTGTGCGACTGAGTGTATTTAAAATTCTGCTTAAATAACTACCCCCAGCACCCGCCAGATGTTCCATGGTGTGAAAAATTCAGCCACTTATCTATTAGAATTGAAGAGTGATGTCACCAGACCTACTCCCCAATTAGAGGGACAGTTCACGGTAAGTCTTAGACAGACTCAGTCACTATGGAGGCAACATTCATCCACAAACTCCTCAAATGAAGGATCTTGATAACTACCGGTACTTGGCATACTCACGGGATGGAATGGAGCTAATGAGGTCGTTCCCAACATTATGCAACTTATCTCTCAAGCTTAACACCCCACTACCTGCATCTGCTGCTTGTGAGGATCCATATTAATGCTGGGCTTATTATTTACTATTTAATTAATCTATTACACCCCAGGGGGTGACAAGCCTAGTCACACGACCATGCGGTCAGACACTAATACATTGGTACTCGTGTCTCACAGGACACGCTATGACTTGCGATATGATGACAAAATTGATATGATTTAATGACAATGGGAGTTATCACCCAACAAAGCGTGGGTAGTGTACAAGAATAAAATCTAAATTACAGCTCCTCCCCGACTTACGACCTACTCGACTTACGACCACCTGCACTTACGACCTGCCTCAGTCGTACCAAAATTTTGTCAAATTACGTATTTTCGAGTCCCCAACGTCAGTACACACACAAAATTTTCGCTTGTAATTCACTTTAAAATGGCTGGCAAGCTTAAAAGTGAGAGTTTTGTGGTGCTAAGAAGAAAAAGAGACACCCATTAAAAAATTTTCTATGTATTATTAAAGTATTTTCGCCTTACGACCTGAATTTGGGTCCCTAACCCCGTCATAAGTCAGGGAGGAGCTGTATTACAAATATAAGTATTGTAGGTGGTGACACTTAGTGGTTAGCGACTCTCCCTGTGGTAGGAGGTCCCTGACAGTGTGACAGCACTGTCAGTCAAGGCAATGGTGTTGAAGGGTGTTAGTGTTGGGACAGTTACAAAGTTTACAGGAAGAGATATGCGGGCTCATCCCCACCTCAGACACTTGCCAGATAAGTCTGTATCCGAACCTAATGCGAGCAGAGAATGTCTGCGGATCATAAGTCACGTCGACGATATTTGTGTGGATAAGGAAGAAAGTGATCAAAGTGTTGGATGGATATATTTTCAGCTCGTTCACTCTCCCTGCGATGGATTGTAGGGAGGAAAGTAGCTGAACGTACTCTCTTTTGGTAGGTCATGCTGGGCTTATACAGGGTGATTCAGCAAAGAGTACATTAAATTGGAGGATGAAATCCTTGGATAATTCTAAACCACAATATCTCTATGGTAAAATGACAGATCCTGCATAGTTTCCATATTACAATACATTTAAGATGTTGTATTATGAGAGTGAATTTGAAGTGAAACGCCCTCCCCCTGTGACTGTCTTTATCTCAATCGGTCATACACGGTCCATCTGTGTCACGCTGTACTATTGTATATAAGACATCTGTGAATAAATGATTACAAATACCTAGGGAGGGTTTCACATCAAATTCACTCTCATTAATACAACGACCACGGCAGCCGTATGTCTGGGTTGTCGTAAGTCGAGGAGTACCTGTACATCAAAAGATAACTAATCAATCATACAATGTGCTCATTAACAAGAAACTCCCCATACTCTGTTTAATATTAGCTTCAAATCTTGCATTTGAGTGAAAAGAAACTCAAAGAACTAGACTGTTTTTAAACAAACACAGTAAAATCTCTTTAAAGCATACCCCACTAAGGCAGATATAGCTTAAGCCGGACAAAATTATTTGCCCCCCAAATAATTAAAATTTAAAATAATTAAAAAATTTAAATAAAAACAACAACAAAAAAATAGGACAAAATTTGTCCTCAGATGACATGTCCATCTTGACCCAAAATTTCAAGAGACCAAGGCATCAGAGCGTGGGAAACAGGTGCCCGAGAGTTATCAATTGTTGTTTGTGGGAATATTATTTCATTCACTCTAGTAATGATACAATGTTTCTTATTATGTTATCATAGGTAAATGCATGGTTTATATATTTTTGTTTATCACTGTACCCATCACCGTTTTCAAATTATACTACAAGATATGCATTTCTTCCAAACATATTTCGATCGTACACCTGGCAATGGGAGAGAGTGAGTGACCACTAATCATAGCGTCGTCTGCTCTTGTAACTCTCCTCACTCCCTGCAATATTTCACTGGATACACTGTTATTATTAGTGTTTACTGATATAATAATGCTTAATAGTGATTAATCATGGCATTGTAGCCAGGTTAGACTCATCATTGCAACCACCAGGCTACTGGACCAAGGTGTGAAGTGTTATGATTGTTTTCAACTCGCATTTTTGGGTAGATATACAGTATTACCCCGCTTTACACGGTTTCACTTTCCGTGATTTCTCATTTACGCGGTACCTTGCCAGAACCGGACTTTCACTTTCCGCGGTGCATCTACTCATATACGCGGTGAAGTAAAAAAATTTTTTATTTTTTTTTATTTAGCTCATAAAATTCATACAAATTACCCTGCCAGAATATAATTTACATTGCTGAAATTCTTACAATATGATGATCATTTTGAATATAAACATGATGGATTTTGCATTAGACATACAAATTTTAGATCTAATGTAATAATTTGGTTTACACAAAGCAAATATTTTATCGTTTGTGCAAAATATATGAAGTTTACATTCAAAATATTCCCTGACCTGCAAGGAATCTAGAAATGTCAATTATATTATCCTAACTTTAGTCTGGGTTATTATTTATTACTAAAAATGTAAATATACTATTTTCTCCCAATCGCTTCTCTGGTAGGGAGGGAAGGTGGGGTGTGGGGGTTAGAAAGGGAGGGCGGGCGGAGGTGGGGTATTTTGATTGACAGATAGTGTCCTTGAAGAATATTTCTTTGTTTATTTACTGAAGATATTTGTTTTAGCTCATAAAATTCATACACATTACCCGGCCAGAATATAATTTACATTGCTGGAATTCTTACAATATGATGATCATTTTGAATATAAACATGATGGATTTTGCATTAGACATACAAATTTTAGATCTAATGTAATAATTTGGTTTACACAAAGCAAATATTTCATCTTTTGTGCAAAATATATGAAGTTTACATTCAAAATATTCCCTGACCTGCAAGGAATCCAGAAATGTCAATTATATTATCCTAACTTTAGTCTGAGGTATTATTTATTACTAAACGTTAAAATCTAGTTTTTTCACCCAAATATTTCTCTGGTAGGGAGGGAAGGTGGGGGGTGGGGAGGGTTGGGACCAACCGACCCAGCTGGCGTGAGTGTGAGGAGGGGGGGAGGCAAGGTGGGGTACTTTGATTGACAGATAGTGTCGTGAAGAATATTTTTTTTTTATTACCTGAAGATATTTGTTTTAGCTCATAAAATTCATACAAATTACTCGGCCAGAATATAATTTACATTGCTGGAATTCTTACAATATGATGATCATTTTGAATATAAACATCATGGATTTTGCATTAGACATACAAATTTTAGATCTAATGTAATAATTTGGTTTACACAAAGCAAATATTTTATCTTTTGTGCAAAATATATGAAGTTTACATTCAAAATATTCCCTGACCTGCAAGGAATCCAGAAATGTCAATTATATTATCCTAACTTTAGTCTGAGGTATTATTTATTACTAAACGTTAAAATCTAGTGGTTTCACCCAAACACTTCTCAGAGAGGTAGGAGCTAGTGAGCTGGGAAGAGGGGGGGGGGGGATTTGAGTCCATTATTTGAATGGACATTAACCTGGCGACTGTATTTCTCTTAAATATTAATTGTGTGAGCATACCATCATAAAATGAAGATGTTATTTTTACTACAACATAGGTATTGTGTCGGAAAAAGTGGAGTTTGGGGGTCGGGCCAGTCTCTATTGGAATTAATCCCATATGTTCTGTTGTTCACTTTACGTGGTACCCTGTGGGTTCAATTGGCCGCGTAAATCGGGTACTACTGTATGTAACTTTCTTCATTTAATTTTACTAGGGTTACGTGCACACACCATCCTACATACATATTGTGAAAAAAAAAGAAGATATAATTGTCCTGAGGGCAAACACGTAAAGGAATACAGTATACATTTATTTGCACACGAGTTAGGAGGCTGAGTGAGGGAGGGAAGGATGGTTGCAGTGTAGGGGTGGGAGACATTGCTAGGGAATCGGCATCCCAGCTGGTCTTTGTTATTATGGTGAAAAAGGGAATGTATGCAAATGGCAACTGTGTTAAACAATCATTTGGCTTTTATTTACTGATTTGGCAATACGTACCTTTAGACTAATTTTGTTGTAACTTATTTATTGCCATTATTTTTATTTAAACTTATTTATTGCTATAATTTTTATTTATTCTTCACATTTCCTGGTACTGTCTACATTATTTTAATTAGACTAATTGCTACAGGCGGAAAATACACAGAAAAGCTTTTACCTAAATATGTATATTAATTTTTTTACATTAATTTTACTACAGCTACAACCAGGGTCTTATTTTCTTCATTTTCTTATGTAGTACCATCGTCCCGGACTCCCGGGTGTAAACACTAGCAAAAACAATGGCGTCCCATCTCCTATTGTGTGACCATATTATTTTTCATTTATATTGTATAAGGTGCATTTATTAAACATTATTTAAAGAATATAGTTTGCATTTGTCATTAATTTTATTGTTTTGGGGGAAAAGTGGGTAGAAAGCCACACAAAAGATATGAAAAGGTCACACTTAAGAACGCACCTCATTATTATTGCTTTATTTTATTGGTAATTAATGATCCACGATACGATTCACGATACACTGCAATAATGGAGGACACATTACCGTCATTATTCGAAGCTTTACTGTATGCACCAGTACACAGTGGCCATGACTTGGAATGAGGACATGTCTGAGGCATGTGGTGCATTTGTAGAAAAGTCACAGTATGAGTAACATTCAAACATGAATTTTTGCTTTAAGCTTGGCAAGATGGCGACAGAAACACACATCATGCTTGTAACATTTATGCAGATGAAGCTGTGAGCATGAAGACTGTTTTCAAGTGGTTTCAATGCTTTCGGGATGGAAATAAGTTGCTGGATGATGAGACAAGAAGTGATTGCCCATCAGCACTCTCATCCAAGCAGACTGACGTCTAACCATTCGTGAAACTGCAGAGGAGACCAGTCATCCATTTGGTTCCATTCAGGTTAGACTGACAGGGAAAAATATTCCTCTCATCACATACCCATCCTATTTGCTTGACTTGACACCTTGTGGCTTCTGGTCACTTTTGCTCTAGCCATCACTCTTAATGACCAACCCCTGTTGCACATAATAGGACCCACCACAGAAAAAAAAAAGTCGGTTCTTGGATCTCCCACTACTTGTTCCATACTGCTATGACATTACTTACTTCACCATGTGAGTGACCTCAGAAATAGTGACAGTGCTCAGTGTGATGTGGGGTTAAAGGGTTGAATGATACTATGTCACTTGTGACATTTTCTTGTTAAAATGACAACACAGGCAGTCCCCGAGTTACGAAAGTCTGTACTTATGACAGGATCTCAATACCCCACTGTACTGTACATTCATCACAAAAATCTGTAATTAAATTTATCGTTTTTACAATACTGTATACTGTTTATCATAATATTATTTACAGAATTTACAGGTGATTACATTATTTATTATGTATGGGATATTACTGTTGTTTCATATGGAGATGGTTGTGTTTTAACTTCTGGAAATAACACTGATCTGACTTACGAACAGATCGATTTACGAACAGGGTCCAGGAATGTAACCCGTTAGTAATTCGGGGACTACCTGTAGTTGGTAATCATGCAGTTATATAGAATTTTCATCTTAGGGTATTTTTGCCCTTTACCTCGGCCATGAAGTCAGTGTGCTAAACACTCGGACTTGGATCAATATAGTTTTCATTATATGCCTAGATGCCTGAATACTTTATTTAGGTGAAAGAATAAAAGAGAGAAGCAGATTCTTAAATTACATGAAAGAATCCATAACTTACTGAGGGAAAGTGGTGGTGGAGGTTGAAGGGGTGAGAGTATACTGCTGCAGACTTGTGGCAGGCTGACCTGTTGGTATAGGCCCAGTTAGCCCTGCACCAGCAGCTGTCACAGGTAACTGGTAGTAGTAGGTAGTGCCACCTGTCTCTTGGCCATTACTCGTTCCCCCTACACTACCACCTGCTGGATATGTCACAACTGTGTATCCTCCAGGAAGATAGCCTCCACCTGAAGGAAAATAAAAAAACATAGACATACAACTAAACACAGAACATACAGATATGCAGTTACAAAAGAGTGTGTGTGTGTGAACTAGCATCCTGCCAAAGGGGTGGGGTTGTCCACGAGCTGCTAAATGCAAGGACTAAGTAGATCAGCACCTGGTTGAGCACCCTGTACCACAGCAAGAAAAAGGCTTCTATAGAAAATAAAAACCAGGAGTGGAATCCCATTTTATAATGAACTAGGATTAGAACACTCATGTACTTCTGCTGATAAGCTTCCATGCTTAAACCCAAAAGCTTTCAGAACCATAACTTGTTTAACTCAATTGCACCCAAGAAATTTTGAAAAGCTATTAAACTAAAGATTCTATCTCTTCGAGTTTGACTTCAGCTCCTATAAATTAGGGATAGCTCTGATGAAACAGCTGCCTGGAGGTGAAAGCTATTATATGCATGCATCCTGCAATCTATGCAGGCTATCAAACAAGTCCTTGGTTCAGCTAACCTTCAGTTCCTATCTTAGCATCCCTTGGAAGGAAGATCCATATCCTCATAAAATTGGAGTTTTGAATAAATTCCTTATATGTAAATGATACATTGGATCAAGTAAATCATATATGGTTAACACATTTGGTATTAAGGAGAGGACAATGGCATGAACTCCATGTAACAGCATAACAATGGTAACATACATATCTCACCCTAAAATGTCAAGGGTTCAAATCCTGCTTGTCCCAGACACACATGAGAAGGGCATTATCCAGTGTAACCCTACCAAACATCACAGGTCTCCTGGAGTCCAGTTTCCTCCTGTACTAACACTGAATGGCTAGTAGCCCCTGGTTTTCTATAAATGATGTATTGATCCTGAAGTCCCATGTTATAACCAAGCCTGGATTGGGTGACTCAAGTTCTTTCCTTTCTTTCTATAAGGGCTGTTAAGGTTTGTTGAAATTGTAGCCAAGCAATGAGGTCATAGGACACATTAGTACTAATACACTGGTGATACAGGTATACCACCGACTTTCCAGGAACTGATGGACGAGCACCGCATTTAGTCCGGACAAAATTACGAGAGGACACTTAACTTCCCTTCCTCCCTGCTATATTTCACTGGATTTTCTGTTATTATTAGTATTTACTGATAAAATAATGCTTAATTGTAATTAATCATGGCATTGTAGTCAGGTAAGACTTGTCACTGCAACCACCAGGCTACTGCGCCAAACTGTGAGTTTTTATGGTTGTTTTTCGACTCGTATTTTCAGGTAGATATACGTAATTTTCCTTATTTATTTTCACTCATGTCCATGCACTCACCATCCTAAATATATATAATACATCTTGTGAAAAAAAGTAAAAGAAATAATTGTCCTAAGGGTAAACCTGTACTCAAATGCACTAAGCTAATTACTAAAATGTTTATGTCTAGTGCAAACTATGAGATGTTTGTACTTAAATTAATCACTATCTTGTAAGACTTCCAGGCATGTGGGTTATATTTTGCTAAGTCAATTCAGTAAAATTTTACAGTAGAAGTCCAAAAATCCGGACTGCTTGGGGATTGGGTCGGTCCAGATTTTCGGATTTTCCGGATTCTCAGGCAGTACTTTTAAAATTCAAATTTCAGGAGAAATAAAGAAGAGATGAACAGGTACATTTTGATAGTTTATTCATTAGCAAATATAGCATGCTTCATTTATCAAAACGAGCAGTTTTAAAAATAAAGCTGTGAATTCTAAAAATTTATTCTTTGCCTTTTTTATATCATAAATTGTAGACTTTCCAATGTCATATGTTTCCATTAGAACAGTATTGCTCACACCACATTCTAGTTTCTTAATTATTTCAAGTTTGTCACTCAATTTCAACATGTTCTTCTTTCTCTTCACACAACGAAGTTTATCTACTTTAGGAACCATTATTATGGACTTGTACAGTATTCTGTAAATGGAAAGAGTACCGGTAGGCCTCAAAATTACATATGTTGTCACAGTTTGATTGCTCGTTTTAAAGTGGCGACCGCATGGTCACTTGTTGTCGCTGTGCAGCTGTGGCGCTCACGCATGCACACATACCGTATATCACGGCCTATAAGACGAAATTTGAACATTAAAAAAATCTGCCCAAAGTTAGGGGGTCGTCTAAACCACCAAGTTTAAAATTCTTACCTCTTAAATATTGTGGTTTAGTGTGTCAAGAGTGGTGATGAAAACATCGTAAGCCACTCACAAGGTCTTACCACTAATTATTTTATACTGAAACTTACGTTTGGCAAGCTGGATTCAAATTAAGATTACCGGTATATTAAAATAATAAAAATGTATTATAAACCTGTCTAACATACCGTAAAAGAGATTTATACCCCTATAATAAACACAGCTATCATCACACACCCCTCCCCACGCCCCCCCCCCCATTTGCCAGTGAGGAGCCGTGGAGGTGGTCAGTAATGCATACCGGTATCGGTATATTTACTCATAATAATATTTATCTCCTATAAGTAATTGATTTAAATTTTATTGTTTTACAAAGAATATTCAGTAAATGAGTGCATTAATTCTTGAAACTATCGACGGTTAATTACAGACGCTCAAGTGACGTCACTAGTGTTTACACTACACCAGCTGGTAATATTTGATGCCATTACTTGAAGTGAATTGGCCTTATTTTAAGTAACTAACTATAAATAAATACAAAAATTAAAAAAAAAGATCAAAACTGAGAAATAATATACTGTATGTATGTTGTGTTGTCAAAGTAAGAGGAACAATTGTGTAAGTACGTAATATTTTTTCACTCAAATCCTAATGAAACACTACTGGAGAACATTCCTTTGTCGCAAAACAGTTTATAAATTAAAGAAAATAATTACAGTGTGTTTAATATATTACAGTATATTATAAATAAATAAATAAAACAAATAATTCGGTAAATCTATTTAAAGTAAATGGAAAATAAGCAAACATGTTATTTACCAAGACCCTTCCGTCTGGCTCAGGGTGAGATGGAGGGGAGATAACAAAGCTATTTATAGCCCATCAGAAGTGACCAGTACCCTAATGCACCATAAATAATTCATTGAACATTCATTTTTTGTACATAGTATATTCAGTATATATATATATATATATATATATATATATATATATATATATATATATATATATATATATATATATATATATATATATATATATATATATATATATATATATATATATATATATATATATATGTGTAATAAATGTATGTAGTAAGTACATACTGGTAACCTTTTTCACTCAAATCCTAATGAAACACCACAATTAGAATACGGTGGTTGCTGTTGAACCACATGTTGTATAAATAGTCACACCACCGAGACGAGGGAACACTCCCACCACGCTTCAGTGACGTCACTAGTGTTTACACTACACCAGCGGGTATAATTTGATGACATTACTTGAAGTGAATTGGCCTTATTTTAAAAAATCAAGGATGGTTGGTAAAGGACTACTGAGTCAGTGGGTAAGTGTCACATTTGGGGTACTGGTCTTATACAGCAAATAGAGCTCAAAAGCTACTTTTTAAATGGAAATTTGGGGGGGGCGTCTTATGCACCCCGCCGCCTTATAGGCCGTGATATACGGTACACATAAAAGCCAGCTAAAAAAAAAATAAAATAAAATAAATGTTAAGTTTGAGTTTTCGAAAAGTCCGGATTCTCGGGTGGTCCGGATTTCTGGCATCCGGATTTTTGGACTTTTAATAAGCACAAAACTTAAACTCTTTCTATTTGACTGATAACTACGCACTTAGTTATCTCCCCGCTGGCTGTCAACACATCACCCCCCTCCTCCCAGACAGGGTGAAGGTAGTTTTAGGCCTAAAGTTTTTATCTTATAAAATGTCACTGACTAGACTTAGCAGAATATAACTTGCATTGCTGGAATCCTTGTAAGACAGTGATTAATTTGAGTGTAAATATTACATAGTTTGCACAAGAGATGGAAATGTTAGTCCTTTAGTGTACAGTAGTACATTAGAGTACAAAGTGTGTACAGTAATATGTGGCTTTGCACATTTAATTTACATTTAATATTTGTTTAATTTAAGTTTCTAGCAGTCCATTGTGCTTTAGAGACACAGAACTTATATAATTAGTGGGTCAGAGGTGTATTGTTGAACTACTATTATGTGACCTCGATCGGTCCGGCAAAACAGATAATCCTGCAAGGCTTTGGAACCAAGGGTGCCGGAAAATCGGTGGTGTACCTGTAGTCACTACCTTCAACTTTTGTTCCTATGTTTTATATCCATCAGGCATCTTTTGGAGACCAATATATGAAGGGAAGATTAATTTTTGGAATAATTCTAGTAATGAGCTGGATTGTCAGAACCAAGGGCTTTAAATTGTAAACTTGTCTGGCTGTATGTGAGTTGCCAGAGCAAAATAAAGAAGATAAAACAAGAAATGCATAAAACCACATGTTATTCACAAAGATGCAATATCCATTCATCTATCCCAGATCAAATTTTACAAAATAAATTCCATAAGAAATTAACTTTAGTAAACAATTGGTTTGTGTAATTGCAAACCGTCATGTGAATGTTTTACCTTGGGGAAGTGCAGGGTTGTGGTCCATGGATGGATGATGGGCAGTGGGTGGAACTGGTGCTGCAGGAACAGCTCCAGCCACAGCAGGAACTGCTGGAACAGCAGGCATGCCTTGCACCTGTTGCATACCTGCAGCTTGAACTCCAGTTGGGGCCTGGACACCTGCTGGGGTTGCCTGTACTGGAGCCATTTGGTACTGAGGGTAGACATATTTGAGGGACCCACTCATATTGCCTACATTTCCAGATGGCATGTAGTACACAGGCTGTAATTTAATGTAAAAAAAATAGAATACACATCTAAGAGAAACACACACACACACACAGAGGCACATATATACAAAGTAATATCTCATTAATCGGAATACCTCAAAACCGGATTTGTCTGATAGCCAAAATCAAAATTTTCCAAGGAGCACATTTTCTTGAAAATTCCAAGAAAATTTTCCCAGTACCCGGGTAATTCCAGGGATGGGGGATATTTTTCTGGGTTTGAGAGATGATGTAATGCGCAATTTCTGGACTTCCGTTAGCCGGAAAAGTTGGTGCAGAGCACTTCTAGGAATGAGAGATTTCCAGGTAAGGAGATGAATCTCTCAAAGCTAGAAAAAAAATCCCTCATCCCCAGAATTTTCTGGGTAAAGGAAAAATATTCTCAGGAGTTCCAGAAATTGGGCATTATATCATCTCTCAAACCTGGAAAAATATCCTCCATTCCCAGAATTTTCCAGGTACGTACCAGAAAATTTGTCTGAATTTTCGGAAAATGCACCTAATTTTCATCTCACAAACCGGGAAAAAACTTCCCTTTTCCTGAATTTTCAGGGGATCAAGAAATTTTTTCCGAATTTTCCGGAAAATGTGCCCCTCAGAAAATCATTCCCAAAGCTGGAATTTTCAGAAAAATTACAGTTTTGGGAATGAGTTTCCGAAAAATTTAAATTCTGGCTATCGGAGATATTAACCCTTAGGCCCCAGGTGACGTTCCAGAACATACGCCTATTCCCGCCAATTTTTTTTTTTTTTAATAATTATTTTTGGAAAAGTTGATTTTTCTTGAATTATCCCCGCATGGGGAGGGGTGGGGGTGGGGGTGGGGGGGGGTGTACTGCCAGCAGCACCCTAACCCGGGGCTTAAGGATTAATGTGTGTGTGTGTGTGTGTGTGTATATAGGATTGATTTACAGAGGTTTTTCAGGAACAGTGAGGGATACCTGTATCCCATTACACAAACAAGCACATTAGCACATATGTAGTACCTGTACAGTACAATACTGTAAAACAAAAGACTTCAAAACAACATGATTGGATTATAAATAAACTGTACTGACACTCTTTATACCTTATAAGCTAGGAATTATACAATATATTATAGTTTTACAAATATCACTGTCATTTTATAACTAAGTTACCTGTGTATAGTGCTGTCTAGGAACAACATAACTCTGGGGAACAGGAGCAGCTGGTGCTGGCACTGCTGTAAGATCACTGCCACTGTCCCCCCCACTGCTTGGCCCACTTAAACATAAGCCTCGCATTTGGTTCGTAACCTCATTTGCATGTCCCTCCTGCAAGTGATGTATAGATTATGGCTCCACTATTGTAGATAGGTACATGAGTGATGTGAAGGAAGATACTGTTACAGAATAAGACTGAAAATGAACTGTACAGGTGAGGGGAATCAATGTGGATAGGCCTAAGGAGATGCATTAGGACACTGTAGGTTTTATTACAATAAATACTGAATAATCAATATTAATGTTCAAGCCCCAATAGTTAACAAGTATCATAACAAAATCAGAATTTCACTTCCGTCTGTCCTGAACTTGCCTGAGAGTATGATCTGGACTCTATCTGGTAATACTGTGGGTAGATTACTTGTGGTGCCTGCTGTACAACACCTTCATTTGTTCCTCCATTACCTGTTCCAGTGCTGCCTTCTGTTTCTCTCACTTCTCCATTGTTTGATACACCACCACTCACCACATCTGAAATAAAATACTGACATCAGATTTGGTGACACTAAAATAATGACTTAAAAAATCAACAAAACAAAATAAGGGACTGATCTTAAAATACTGAAAAGATGGTCACTGGGGTATGGTGGTCATTTAAGCAAGGATGTCACTACATATACCCTTGTTAAATCGGATTTCAGCTGAATTCATAATTTTTTTTTTATGAAATAAATGATTTCAATTCGGAATGAATCTAAAATAATTAAGTGGTTCCGAAAAGTTGATTATTATAATAAGAATATACTATGAAATAGATTAAGACGAATGAATTATAGGAATAGAATTTGAATTACAGTACAGTCAGTTCTGCTATAATGCGATAGTTGTGTTCTTGTAAAATATCGTGTTATAGAAAATCGCGTAATAGAAATAATAGGGCTTATGGAGAAAATAGGGTTAGGTGCAGATTACTACTCGAAATCGAAAAAAAAATTAGTAGTTAGCCTAACACAAAGGATAGCACAGTCTAAATAAATGTTACATTCATATCTAATAATGAAATCATACAGTAAATGTAACCCTTTACCTTGAAAAAATATGAATATAACTTGATGGGGGAGAAGGGTGATTTTGAGGTTGATAACATCGAGCTTCTCTTCAAGTGTTATATCCTTTCTTTTACGATCATCACCAGGAATTCAATCACTAGAACGCTTCTTGGAGATATTCTTCTTTACCATATTCACAGTTAATACCACAAAGTTGGAGAAATAGTAAGCAAAAATCGCGTTACAGCAAACAAGCGTTCGCGTTATACAAATATCGTTCCTCTATTCATAAATCGCGTTAGAGCAAATTCGCGTTATCAAAACACGCGTTATAGCAGAACTCACTGTATTTTAAGATACTTGGGCTACATTTGGCATGTACAGTAGCTGGGAGAGGTGATGGAGGGAGGGAGGGAGGACAACTCACCGCCTCCTGCTCTGCAGTCCGTTATCCCTCTATAACAACAGTATGCAGTTCACCATAACTCTCATATTATTTAGGTTCATTTGGTGCCGAGTTACTAAAACATCTTATGGGGAAATTAGGATATGTTCCAAAACTACTAAAAGTCAACGGTAATGTTATAAAACTTGTGGAAAAATCATCACAATACTCTAATGTGGGTTAGAAATAAAGAAAATATAATATACTGTAAAACTATAAACCAAGACATATGAAGAGCATTGGTGTTTGTGTGGAAAGTGAAAGTGTGTGGAGTGGCTGACTTATCACTCCATCCGTGTCCCGTGACATCACATACAGTGCAGTAAAAACGAAAACAAACACACATACACACACTGTGTCACATTTCACAACCGTTTCTGGAGCATTAATGCTATAAAAGTTGTAGAGAAATATTCAAAATACTCTAATGTGACTTAAAAATAGATATTATAGCATATAACTATAAAATAAGAAAAAATAAAGAACATGGGTGTCTGTGGGTGGGTGGAAAGTGAGGTACACGTGTATGTGTGGTGGCGGCTGTGGCTTTGAGCCGCCTGATAACTGAGCAGCCCTCCCTCCCTTAATGTGACATAACATACACACACACATCATTTATATAGAAGTTCGGTGTTAATACAGTAAAACAAAAAATACAGTACCTGTACTGTATTTCAAGGCAGGTAGTATTTAGGAAAATCTTTTATGTGTATTTTCCTCCTGTAGCCAAAGTTTTCTTAAAATAATATACAGTGGTCCCTCAGTTAAAGAACGGTTCGGTTAACGAAATTCTTACGACAAACACTTTTTGTTGTGAGCATCAGCTGATCAACTGATCGGCTAGTCCACCAATACAGTAATCGGTTCTATGTTACATTCGTTTCCAGTGGAGTAAATATCAAGAAGGTTGTGCTCTTTAATATTTTTGCATTTTTTATATTAAAATTATTATTAATTTTAAAATTTGGTTAATATATTGATAATATATGCAGTACAGGGAACTAGTTTTTTGAGCGCCCATCAGCCACTTGACTCAGCCACCAGGAATCAGTTTAACTTTGTTTACAGTGGAGGAACATCATGTTTGTTGCTCTCTTGAATATTTTTGCATTTTTACATTAAAATTATTGGTCATTCTGAAATTTAGTTAATTTATTGATAATATATAGCACAGTGCAGTGTTGATTTAAATAAAATTATCTGTAATTACAGCTAGTGAACTTAAAATTTTATTGGTGAAATTACTGCTTCAAGCATGGTTCAAAGTTAAGCGATTTCTCCTCCACCCCCACTTCCTTCTCTTCTCCCTTCTCCTCCTCCACCCCCCACTTCTAATTCCCATCATCATCATCATCAACCAGCAATATTCTACATACACACCTCAAAGTAACTGTACTTTACTGCATTTTGTTTATACTTTGTATGTACTTTTCTGTGAGCTGGGACCAATTATTCAATATCCCATTCAAATCATTGATTCGGTTAACGAACAACTCTGTGGAACGAATTGTGTTCGTTAACCGAGGAACCACTGCAAATAGTAATAAGAAATGTGAGGAATAAATAAAAATAATACCAACAAAAATAATATACAGTGGTCCCTCGGTTAACGAACACAATTCGTTCCACAGAGTCATTTGTAAACCGAAAATTTTGTTAACCGAATCCATTATTTCAATGGGATATTGGGTAATTGGTTCCAGCTCACAGAAAAGTACATACAAAGTAAAGCCAAAAAATGCATAAAGTCAGAAACACTCCTAAAATTCCCCTAAATCGCCCTTAAATCACTATACAGTACTGTCCAGTATATATACGTACATATACACTATAACTCTTAAATCACTACAGTTGTCCCTCGGTTAACGAACGGTTCTGTTAATGAAAATTCGGTTAACGAATTACCTTCCATAAGAATCTTCAATTCGGTTAACGAAAAAAATTTTATTGGCGAAATCCTTACGACAACATGTTTTGGCTTGCGCATCGGCTGGTAGGCTAGTCCGCCAATACAGTAATCGGTTCTAGGCTTACATTCGTTTCCATTGGAGTAAATATCAAGAAGGTTGTGCTCATAATACTTTTGCAACTTTTATATTAAAATTATTAGTAATTTTAACATTTATTTAACATAATTTATAATATATGCAGTACAGGGAACTAGTTTTTGGTGCACCCATCAGCCACTTCACTCACCCACCAAGGCGTCTGTTTAACTCTCTGTACAGTGGAGGAAACATCTTGCTTGTGGGTCTCTTGAACACAGAGTATTTTTAAGTTTTTACATTACTACACTTATAGGGCATTCTGAAATTTGTTTAACATAATGATAATATATAGTGCAGTGCAGTGTTGATTTAAATAAAATAATCTTTAATTACAGCTAGTGAACTTAAGATTTTAGTGGTGAAATTACTGCATTGAATCCAGCATGGGTCCAAAGAAATCTAGAAAGGCAAATTCAATTCAAGTGAAACAGGAAATTATTAAGAACATGAAGAAGGCATTAGAACAAATGTACTAAGTAAAGAATATGGCATGTCGGCATCAACTGTGTCGACAATTCTTACACAGAAAGAAAAATTTAAAGAAGTGAAAGTGAGAGATAAATCTACCAGAGTGTTCAAAGGTAGATCACTAATTGCAGAAACAGAGAGGTTACTTCTTATTTGGATTAAAGAAAAACAAATGAAAGGGGATTCAATTTCTACGGAATTTATTTGTGAAAGAGCCAGGGAAATATACAAACATTTGAAGGAAGATCAACCTAGTTCTTCTGAAACTGATTTTGAAGAGTTTAGGGCCAGCAAGGGCTGGTTCGATAAATTTAAGAAAAGAAGTGACATTTTTAGTGTTGTAAGGCATGGTGAAGCTGCCAGTGCAGATAAAGAAGGAGCAGCAAAATTTGTAGTGGAGTTCAAGGAACTGATGGATGAAGAAAATTATCTTCCACAGCAAGTGTTCAATGTGGATGAAACTGGGCTGTTCTGGAAAAAGATGCCCAAAAGGACATTCATCACCAGAGATGAACCCTCTTTACCTGGGCATAAACCCATGAAAGACCATCTCACTCTATTGCTTGGTGCCAATGTTTCAGGGGATTTCCGACTGAAGCCTATGCTTGTATACCACTCTGAGAACCCCAGGGTGTTCAAGCAACAAAAGGTGGTAAGAGGACAACTTGGGGTTTATTGGAAGTCCAACCGTAAGGCATGGGTAACGAGACAGCTCTTTAACGAATGGGCAGTTGAGGTGTTTTGCCTTTCTGTGAAGAGTTACCTAACCACCAATAAACTTCCTTTAAAGGCTCTTCTCCTTCTGGATAATGCCCCTGGTCATGACCCTGAACTTGCCAGCACTTTGGAGGCTCGATTTGACTTTGTCAAAGTGTTGTTTTTGCCTCCCAACACTACATCAATTATGCAGCCAATGGACCAGAATGTAATCAGCAACTTCAAGAAGCTGTACATGAAGAAAATGTTCAGAAGGTGTCATTAGCCAACTTCCATTGATCCTGATCTAACACTGACACAGTTCTGGAAGACGCAATACAACATCCTGGGGGCTGTAAAATTGATGGTGTCATCATGGCAAGAAGTCTCCATTCGATCCCTGGATTCTGCATGGAAGGCACTGTGGCCAACAGTCCATAATTGTGAGGGATTTGAGGAAGAAACAGAGTTGGACAAGGAGATTGTGTCCATTGGTCAGGCAATGGAACTCGAAGTGGAGGAGGAGGATGTTGAAGAGCTTGTGATGTCTCATGAGGACAAAGTGGTCTCCTTCAAGAACCAGCTAATGATCAGGAGGAGAAATGCCCCAAAACCAAAAATTGACAGTTTCTTCTCTAACAGGCAGTGGGAGAAAGATGCTTCCCCTCAGCCTTCCACTTCAAAAAGAAGAGAGGATTTTCCTGTTGGAGAATCTGTCAGTCTATAGGTTCCTGACATTATTATAGAAGGTGACTCACCTTCCAAGAAGGATTAAAATGCTTCTCCTCCACCCCCAATTCCTTCTCTTCTCCCTTCTCCTCCTCCACCCCCACTTCTAATTCCCATCAGCATCATCAACCAGGAGCCTTCTACATACACACCTCAAAATAAGTGTAGTACTATATTTCATTATTTTTTACTTTGTATGTAATTTTCGGTGAGCTGGAACCAATTTCCTAATATCCCATTGAAATAATGGATTCGGTTAACGAATGACCCTCTGGAACGAATTGTGTTCGTTAACCGAGGGACCACTGTACTGTAATGTGATATAGGTTATTAATTTTTCTCTTGTGCAAAATATATGATGTTTATATTAAAATTATTTGCTGTCTTGCAAGGATTACAGCAATGCAAATTATATTCTCCTAACATAAGTCTGTGATATTATATAAGATACAAACTGTAAGCCTAAAACCTTGGCTGGGCAGATGGGGGGAGAGGGAGGGAGGGAGGGGGGGTAGAGGAAGGGAGGGGGGGAGAGGAAGGGAGGGTGGGAGAGGGAGGGATGGGGGAGGAGCGGGAGGTGAGGTGATATAATTGACAGTTGGCGCCGAAGGTCTAATGTGTGTTTATTTATCAGTCCTTAAGTGTGACTAAGCTTTTCTCTTATAAAATGCCAATGAAATGACCTGGGAGAATATACTTTACATTGCTGGGATTCTTGTAAGATAGTAATTAATTTAAATATAAACAAGCTATAATTTGCACTAAGCATAAAAATTTCAGTACCGTAATCATTTAGTACATGTACAGTACAGGTTTGCACTTAGGTCATTTATTTCTTTTACGTTTCTTTTAGTATGGTGTGTGCATGTAAATGAATAAAAAATATATGAAGAACTTTATGTAACTTTACCCAAAAATAAAGTTGAAAAACTGTACATTATTAAAATGTACAGAACTCCACTAATGTACTAAAATTTTTATCTTGTGCAAAATATATGACATTTATATTCAAATTATTCACTGTCTTGCAAGGATTCCAGCAATGCAAATTATATTCTCCTAACTTTAGTCTGTGATATTATATAAGATAAAAACTTAAAGCCTACTGTATAACCACCAAACCCTGGCTGGGAGGAGGGGGGGAGAGGAAGGGGAGGTGACAGTGACATGTTTGACAGTTGGCGCTGAATGTCTAGTGAAGTACTGTATTTATTTATTTATTTATGTCCTTTAGATTGAGTTTTTGTTTTTTGCTTATAAAATGTCATAGAGGTGCCTGGGGAGAATATAATTTACATTACTGGAATTCTTATAAGATAGTGATTAATTTGAATGTAAACATGCTTTAGTTTGCACTCGACAAAAATTTTAGTAATCATTTTGTACATTATTTTGATTACATGTACAGTACAGTACAGTACAGCTTTGCCCTTAGGACAGTTTCAATAAATTAATAAAGTTATATATATCGAGCCAAAAATATTAGCTGAAAAACTTTATGTAGACACAGCTTGGATGGCAAAATTTTAGAATGACCAATAATTTTAATATAAAAAATGCAAAAATATTCAAGAACACAACCTTCTTGATATTTACTCCACTGGAAACGAATGTAAACATAGAACAGATTACTGTATTGGCGGACTAGCCGATCAGCTGATCAGCTGATGCTCACAACAAAACGTGTTTGTCGTAAGGATTTCGTTAATCGATGTTTTGTTCGTTAACCGAATTGAAGATCCTTATGGGAGCTAATTCGTTAACCGAAATTTCGTTAATCGAACCGTTCGTTAGCCGAGGGACCACTGTATTGCCAAATCAGTAAATAAAAGCCATATGAAAGTTCAACACAGCTGGAATGTCGATTCCCTATCAATGCCTGTGAGGGAAAGGTAATGGTAATCATAATAATAATAATCATAATAATAATAATAATAATAATAATAATAATAGTAGTAATAATAATGTACAATATTTGCCTAGACACAGGTACACAACTCCATCTATTGAATAAAACCCATACTAGCCAGTCAGTCGGCCAAGCTGGTGGGAATGTCCAGCCAATCAGGTGTCAGTGAGTCGGAGTGTCATCCTTGTAAAGCAGTAAACTGTGGGTAAATTTGGTGATAGGTGTGGTTTGGGGTTGTTTGCTTGTGTCTAGTCAAAGTGTTAGGTTACTCAACCCGGAAGAGAGGTGATGAACGCTGGGAGGGTGAGTGGAGTGGTCACAGGACTTACTTCCCTCAGCCAGAGCACATCAATAAGAGAACCCTTCATTTTTATTACTGATTTGTCTAAACTATATTCTGTTGTCATTTGATTATGTTTTGTTGGTTTAGGGTACATGTCTATGTTGATTGTTGAGATGTTATGTTAATACTGTAGGAATTTTAGTGGAATATTATGTTGACATGTTATTTAGGAGGACTCTACCCATGTCAAGGGCTGGGCATGAGAGACGTCACTGTCAGTGTTTGACAGTCCTTGTTCTCTCGGGGAAATATATCAACTGACTTGTCCAGTTGTGGGGACTTGTGGAAGCCAGCACACTTAAGTCTAACCCCATCCCTTGAGTACAGTATGCTGTTTGGGGGAGCTGGAACTCCTCTGTTCTCTGGTTGACCTCACGCCTCCATACACCACTACTGACAGACTCGTCGGCAGAACTATTTTATTGTACCTACAGTACTGTTCAGGTGTCGACAGATAATGATACTCCCATAGTACCTTAATTATCATACTATTGTTGTGTGTATATTATTGTAAATAAATTTATATATTTTATGGAAAATTTTTCCTTTAGCACCTCAGAATAGATTGGTCTACCATCAAAGATCCTATTTGGCCTTTTTGGCCTTTACAACGCCCATCCCTACACTCTGCAACCGTTTTCCCCTCCCTCACTAAGCCACCTAACTCGTGTACAAAGAAATGTATATTCCGTTTATGTGTTTACCCTTAGGACAATCATTTCTTTTACTTTTTTTCACAAAATGTATATAAGATGGTGTTTGCATGTAACCAAGTAAAAATAAATGAAGAAAGTTAAGTATATCTACCCAAAAATACGAGTTAAAAACAATTATAAAACTACAGCTTGGCCCAGTAGCCTGGTGGTTACAGTGACGAGTTTAACCTGTCTACAATGCCATGATTAATCACTATTAAGCACTATTTTATCAGTAAACACTAGTAATAACAGTAAATCCAGTGAAATATGGCAGAGAGGGCAGAGAGTTACAACTGTAAACGACGATCTAACTAGCAGTCAGTCACTTGCTACCAGGCTCCCGTTGCCAGGTGTACGATTGAAATACACATAGGAGAAATACATATCTTGTAGTCTAATTTGAAAACAGTGAAGGGCACAGTGATAAACAAATTATATAAACCATGCATTTACCTATGATAACATCATAAGAAACATTGTATCATTACTAGAGTGAATGAAATAATAATACCAAAAACAACAATTAATAACTCTCGGGCACCTGTCTCATGCGCTGATGCCTTGGTTCCTTGAAATTTTACAGATATTTCATTGGAGGGCAAATTTTGCCCCCCCCCCTCTTTTTTTTTTAATTTTGTCCGTTTATTAGCGAGTCAGAGAAGTCGGCGAGACATCATACAACAGCACCCCTCTAGCAGTTCTCGCACATCTGGGTGTGAACAGTGGTGCAGTACCAACTCACTCCATGGTCTTACAACTTCACAACACCTTCACATGGTTCCTTATTATTACGCTATATACAGTACACTACGGTACATATGGTACATTCACCACTCTGTGGCTAGGGCTTGTGAGCTGGAGTTCTAAGTGGATAATCCAGAGAGGTAGATACACGACCTTCCTCCATGGTGACAACTGTTATACTGATTATTTGCTGAAGATGTGGTCAAGGAGAAGTGTGGGTGAGCGGGGATGAGCTATTGCCACATAATAGTCACACTACTCACGTGGAAAAATAACAAAATTAAGTGCTAAATTGATGACATCAGACCCCTACTACGTCGGGTGCTCTGGGACAACGTCAGACCTTTAAGGGTTAAATAACTATGTGTCACTTCCTCCCCACCCACCAGATGTTACGGGGTGCGAAAAATTCAGCCACTCATCAATTAGAATAGAAA
This sequence comes from Homarus americanus, assembly GCF_018991925.1. Classification (NCBI taxonomy): domain Eukaryota; kingdom Metazoa; phylum Arthropoda; class Malacostraca; order Decapoda; family Nephropidae; genus Homarus; species Homarus americanus. The sequence goes on along the minus strand of NW_024716703.1, from coordinate 17,097,508 downwards.
AGTGACGTCACGATAGCCACACCCCAATTAGAGGGGCATTTCACGGCGAGTGTTAGTCAGACTCAGTCACTATGGAGGCATGCCCAGGGGATGGAAAGGAGCTACTGAGGTCTTTCCCAACATTATGTGACTTATTTCTGAAGCTTTACACCTTACTACCTGCATCTGCTGCTCATGAACATCTGTTTAGTCATGTTGGTCATATTATTTATTATTTAATTAGTTTATTACATCAGCAGGAGGAGATAAACCTAGTCACAAGACCATGTAGTCAGACACTAATAAATTGGTACTCAAGTCTCGCAGGTCACACTATGACTTGTGATATGGAGACAATATTTATATGATTTAAGGACCCAGCAAAGCGTAAGTAGCGTACAAGAATTAAATCTAAATTATTATGAGTAGGTAGGTGATATATAGTGGTCAGTGACTACCGTATATCTCGGCCTATAAGGCGTCGGGGTGCATAAGACGGCCCCCTCCCCCAAAATTTCCATTCAAAAAGTAGCTTTTGAGCTCTATTCGCTGTATAAGACCAGTTCCCCAAATGTGACACTTACCCACTGACTCAGTAGTCCTTTACCAACCATCCTTGGTTTTTTAAAATAAGGCCAATTCACTTCAAGTAATGTCATCAAATGTTACCCGCTGGTGTAGTGTAAACACTAGTGACGTCACTGAAGCGTCTGCTATTTACCAGTAACTGGAACTAATGTCTGTGTCGAGTAAAATTTTTCCATTTACTTGATATATATATATATATATATATATATATATATATATATATATATATATATATATATATATATATATATATATATATATATATATATATATATAATATATATATATATATATATATATATATATATATATATATATATATATATATATATATAACAACAACAATATATATATATATATATATATATATATATATATATATATATATATATATATATATATATATATATATATATATATATATATATATATATATATATATATATATATATATATATATATATATATATATAGTGATGGGTTGTCAGACCACAGCTTACATCTCAAAAACAGTCCAGACTTGACCCGACATTAGGGGGGTCATATGTAAGGGTACCCCTCGCAACCACTCAAGGAGTTACAAATCAACTGGCTCCCCTCCCATGTCACACGGCCCCAACAAACATGTAAGAAGGCACCGGCCGACTCTCTCCCAATGTACACAATAACCTACACCGCAGAAGAAGTCCAGACCTGACCTCACATTAGCCAGGTCAAATGTAACCCTCGAGCCCAAGTCAAGGGGCCACAAATCAACCAAGGCCTCTCATGTCACACGGCCCCATCTGAAGATTTCTCCAGAATATACAACTTATAGTCTCTGAAAAAGTCCAGACCTGACCCTACATTAGCGAGGGCAAATGTAAGGAGACCCTTCGCCGCCCCCCCGATCAGCTCAACCTGACGGCTCGCCTCCCAATATATAGGACGTCCTAGTCCTCCCTCTGCCCAGAGAGAGACAGAGAGAGAGTGTGTCTTGTAACCAAGAAGGGCCAGCTACCACGTCCCCAGTCCTGCTCGAGAGAAGTCAGGGGCCGGAGGCAAGCCACCTCCGGTCGGGAGCGAGTTGCCCTCGACACACCGGTGCCCAGCTAAGCAGTCTCCCATAGAGACAACCCAGGACCACCTGCTAGGCCTCCCCTAGGTCACATGAGTTATTTATGGTGCATTAGGGTGCTGGTCACTTCAGACACAAAGACGGGCTATAAATAGCCCATCTCCCCCTCTTCTTACAGCTGCCAATGGGAAGCGTCTTGGTAATTAAATTTGATGTTTATTTTCATTGTCTAATTTATCATGTATCAAAGTAATATTACTAAAAATTGTGTAGGTAGTAGGCAGCTACCAAACAGGTAGATACTACCGCCTGGGAAGATATTGGAAGCATAATGTGTTGTCTAATGGTAGACCCTGCTGCCATATGGCATCACGAAAATTGTGACCAAGTCCCAGGTTCAGCGCTGACCTGACTTTCTGCCTCATTTACACACAATTGCAGTTTGAATTGTTCCTCTAACTTTGAAAACACAACATACATACAGTATATTATTTCTCACTTTTGATCTTTTTTTTACTTTTTGTATTTATTTATGGTTAGTTACTTAAAATAAGGCCAATTCACTTCAAGTACAGTACTCCCTCTTTATCGACGGATTTTTTATCGACGGTTTCGATTATCGACGGATTTTTATTTTGGCTTTATTTGAACTCTGCGGGCCTTGTTTGTACTTTCGCCGCTAGGCGGCACTAGTGGCGTGACTAGCGTCTACCCGCAGCCCGCCTTCCCTGAACACAGACATCAGCCAAGCCGCGTGGGCAACAGTCTTTGATTTTCAACTTTTGCTGGTGGTTCATCACATCAACTTATATCACCATGCCTCCCAAACGACCTGCTGCTCCCTCTGGATCTACACCTAAGAGGGCAAGACGAGTGCTGACGCTGAATGAGAAGAATGAAGTGCTGAAACAACTCGACAGCGGTATGAGCTACGCAGCTGTTGGCCGCCACTTTGGGCTCAACGAATCCAGTGTGCGTGGAATTAAACGACGTGCAAAGGATCTGAAGCACGCTTTAGCTTCAAGTGCACCAGTGACATCAAAAGTGACAAGCCATGTGCGTGATGATGCCCTCATTAAAATGGAAAAAGCACTGAACATTTGGATAGAGGACCTAAACCGCCGCCGCATACCACTTGACTCGAAATTTATTAGGCAGAAAGCTAAGGAACTTTATGATAAGTTTTCTAAAGGTGATGATCATGGTGTTGGTGATGGTGATGGTGATGATCAGGGTGATGGTGATAATCAGGGTGATGGTGATAATCAGGGTGATGGTGATAATCAGGGTGATGGTGACAATTTGAAAAAATTTGCAGCTAGCAAAGGATGGTTCGAGAAATTCAGACATCGTTATGGGCTGCATAATATAAAAGTGACTGGCGAAGCAGCATCAGCAGACACTGTGGCAGGGGAAGCATACCCTGCAGAGTTTGCTAACCACATAGAACAAAAGGGTTATAGGCCGGAACAAGTTTTTAATGCTGATGAGTCAGGCCTATGGTGGAAGAAGATGCCATGCCAAACCTACATCTCTAAAGAGGAAAAAAGTGCCCCTGGATTTAAAGTTGCGAAGGAATGAGTGACAGTGATGCTATGTGGGAATGCGGCAGGGCATATGATTAAGCCCATGTTGTTATACACTGCCGCACGACCTCGGGCTCTCAAAAATAAAAACATGAACTTGCTACCAGTTTTCTACAGGAACAACAAGAAAGCGTGGATGACATCTGATTTGTGCGTGGATTGGCTGAAAAACTGCTTTGCTAGAGAGGTGAAAGATTATCTGGATGAACTTGGCATGGAGTTCAAAGTGCTATTATATCTAGATAATTGCCCTGGCCACTCTGAAGAACTCAAGACTGCCCACCCCAACATTGAGGTGGTTTTCCTGCCAAAAAACACCACCTCCATCATCCAGCCAATGGACCAGGGAGTCATTGTCGTGTTTAAGGCTAAATATGCAGAGAAGACTTTCAGCATGATTCGTGAGTGCCTTGATAAGGATGCTGATGTGACACCCAGAGAAATGTGGAAGAAATTTGATATTGCACAGTGCATAAACTTCATCGCTGAAAGCCACAATGAACTGTCGCAGAACTGTGTCCGATCATGTTGGAAAAAATTGTGGCCTGAAATTGTCCCAACATTCACAGGGTTCCCAACAGCCGAGCCTCAGTTACGCAACATAATAACTATGGCAAATGAAGTTGGAGGTGAAGGGTTCTCTGACTTAACAGCGGCAGAGGTGCAAGAAGAGTTATTGGGAAATGTTGGGGATCCATTTACAAGTGATGAACTAGAACAATTAGTGGAGCTGCAGGATGAAACAGAAGATGAAGTGAGTGATGATGAAAATAAGAACTTAACTTTAGATAATCTTGGTGAAGTAATAAGAATGAGTAAGGCCCTCTCTGCTCGTCTCTATGACATTGATCCCTCCCTTGATAGGTCCCTTAAAGCAAAGAGAGCTATTGAAAATGTTATGTTGCCATATATAGAACTGCAGAGGGAAATGAGAAGCAAGAAAGCACAGACCACCATCACCAACTTCTTCAGTCGCCGAGTGCCTGCCATCGCCGAACCTGCCGGCATCCTGCAACAGGAGGCAGAAGCTGCCGACACCTCACAACAACAAGACGTAGAAGCTGCCGGCACCTCACAACAACAAGACGCAGTACCTGCCCACACCCCTCAAGAAGATGCAGACCTTGACTCATCATACTCATCTGACTGGTCAGGCTTTTAATAAGCCTCAATCATCACACTTGTATATACTGTACACTGTATTGTTTACTGTAAGGACCGATGTTCACTTCAATAAATGAAATCGTAAGTTTGCTAGTATTTTTGTCCACTTATTATATTATTATTTATACACTATTATTTAAGGTTATGTGTAAAGGAAACGCATTAATGCTTAAAGGTACATTTATTCAACATATGCTAATAATAGTTAGAAAAATTACGTAACCATCACGGTATCGACGGTTTCTTTATCGACGGCCGTCTACAGAACGTAACCCCCGTCGATAAAGAGGGAGTACTGCAATGGCATCAAATGTTACCAGCTGGTGTAGTGTAAACACTAGTGACGTCACTTAAGCGTCTGTATTTAACTGTCAGTAGTTTCAAGAATTAATGCAGTCATTTACTGAATATTTCTTGTAAAAAAATAAATTTTAAATTAATTATTTATAGGAGAAGTATTATTATCAGTAAATATACCGATATGCATTACTGACCACCTCCACGGCTAAAAATAGCCCAATCTCGCGGTCACTTTCCCTTTCTTGTCTCCTCACTGGCAAATGGGGGGGGCGTGGGGAGGGGTGTGTGATGATAGCTGTGTTTATTACAGGGGTATAATTCTCTTTTACGGTATGTTAGACAGGTTTATAATACATTTTTATTATTTTAATATACCGGTAATCTTAATTTGAATCCAGCTTGCCAAACGTAAGTTTCAGTATAAAATAATTAGTGGTAAGACCTTGTGAGTGGCTTACGATGTTTCCATCACCACTCTTGACACACTAAACCACAATATTTAAGAGGTAAGAATTTTATACTTGGTGGTTTAGACGACCCCCTAACTTTGGGCAGATTTTTTTAATGTTCAAATTCCGTCTTATAAGCCGAGATATACGGTATCCATGTGGTAGGAGGTCCCTGACAGTGGGACAGTGAAAGCAATACAGTTATGTTGAAGGGTGTTACAGTTGGGACAATTACAGAGTTTACAGGAAGAGAAGTAAGGGTCATCCCCCATCTCAGATAGATCTGTATCCTAACCTATTGCGAGCAGACAACATTATGCCTGTGGACCTTAAGTCCACGTTATAGTCAATGATACTTGTGTGGATAAGGAAGAAAGTGATAATAGTGTTGGATGGATATACAGTATTTTCAGCCCATTCACTATCCGTGCGATGGATTGTAGGTAGACAACTTGAATGTAGTCTCTTCCAGTAGGTCATGCTGGGCTTATATTTAGGCCTAAAAGATCCTGATTGAACAACCAGAATTTTGAGAATCGGTTATTGATTAATCTCAATAAAAAGATTTGCAAATAAACATGTGTAATGTTATATGTCTTTTATTTTTATATTTAGTTAACTTTTTTTTTAATTTATTGTGGATTTATTTTAACCCCTACGCCCTGGTTGACATTCCGGAAAGTCCAACTAGGGCGCCCCGGTTGACGTTCCGGAATGCGCACCTTTTTCCCGGCATTGTTTGAATGCCTAGTGTGGGTTATTGGGTTCCAGCATGACTATTTGCGTGTCACGCCACACGCTCGGCCACAGGGAAGCTTCCTGAATGTAAGTACCTACTTTTGTTTGTTTCATTTTCATTGTTTGTCTATTTTATCATGTTGTATCAAAGTAATATTGCTAAAAGTAGTGCAGTTGAATTGTAGTGTAGTATTACTGGAAAATAATGCTATGATTATGTTAATGTATTTATCTGTGGAATTATTATTCCGGTAATTATTTATATGCATTACTTGGTCTACCAAACACAAAGACAGCCAGACAGCCTGGCGACAGACAGCGTGTGTATTGCCGAGCACTTTTTATGAAAAATAATGCAAATAAAGTATTCTAAATGAATTATTTATCGGAAATAACTATTATCAGTAAATACAGTACAGTCAACCCTCACTTTACGCGGTTAATGTAACCCACAGGGTACCGCGGAAAGTGAGAAACGTGTAAAGTGAATAACATAACATATGGGATTAAATGAAATAGAGACCAGCTGACCCCCAAACTCCACTTTTTCCAACACAATACCTATGTTCTAGTAAAAATAACATCTTAATTTTATGATGGTACATGCACACAATTAATACTTAAGAGAAATAGAGAAATACAGTCGCCAAGTTAATGTCCATTCAAATAATGGACTCAACTCCCTCCCCCTCTTCTCACACTACACTCGCTGGCTCTTCCCTCTCTGAGAAATTTTGGGGGGAAAACCAGGTATAGTAATAAATAATACCTCAAACTAAAGTTAGGATAATATAATTGACATTGCTGGATTCCTTGTAAGACCAGGAATATTTTGAATACAAATGTCATATATTTTGCACAAAAGATAACATATTTACTCAGAGTAAACATTATATCTAAAATTTGTATGTCTAATGCAAAATCTATGATGTTTATATTCAAAATGATCATCAAATTGTAAGAATTCCAGCAATGTAAATTATATTCTGGCCGGGTAATTTGTATGAATTTTATGAGCTAAAACAAATATCTTCAGTTAATAAAAAAAAAAAATATTCTTCACGACACTATCTGTCAATGAAAGTACCCCACCTTGCCTCCCTCCCTCTTCCAACTGGGCCAGATGGTCGGTCCGTCCCAACCCTCCCCCCCACTCCCCATCAATCCTCCCTTCAAGAGAAAGGTTGGGTGAAAAAACTAGATTTTAACATTTAGTATTAAATAATACCTCAGATTAAAGTTAGGATAATATACAGTAATTGACATTGCTGGATTCCTTGTAAAACCAGGAATATTTTGAATATAAAAGTCATATATTTTGCACAAAAGATAACATATTTACTCAGAGTAAACATTATATCTAAAATTTGTATGTCTAATGCAAAATATATGATGTTTATATTCAAAATGATCATCAAATTGTAAGAATTCCAGCAATGTAAATTATATTCTGGCCGGGTAATTTGTATGAATTTTATGAGCTAAAACAAATATCTTCAGTTAATAAAAAAAAAAAATATTCTTCACACCGTGGTGCCAGGTGGTCGGTCGCCGGTCCCTCCGTCCCTCCCTCCCACCCCCCACCAACCCTCCCTACCAGATGAATGTGTGGGAATACCAGACTGTTTACCTTTTTAGTAATAAATAATAAATCAGACTAAAGTTAGGATAATATAATTGACATTGCTGGATTCCTTGTAAGACCAGGCATATTTTGAATATAAATGTCATATATTTTGCACAAAAGATAACAAATTTACTCAGAGTAAACATTATATCTAAAATTTGTATGTCTAATGCAAAATCTATGATGTTTATATTCAAAATGATCATCAAATTGTTAGAATTCCAGCAATGTAAATTATATTCTGGCCGGATAATTTGTATGAATTTTATGAGCTAAATAAAAAAATTATACTTCACCCGTGTAAAGGGGTACACCCACCGCGGAATGTGAGCATCCTGGGTTCTGGCAGGGCACCGTGTAAACATGGAAACGCGGAATGTGGGACCGCGTAAAATGAGGGTTGACTGTATATGCATTACTGGCCATCCCGGACACAAAGGCAAGCAGAAAATGGCCGCTAAGTGTGTAGTAACCACGAATGCTCGCCGTCAAAACAACACTGTCCCCTTATCTCACTCGCCACTGCTGCCCCAGGGAAGTTTCTAGGGGGTCAATAGTTTTGTTACTTCTTTTTGATTGTTTTATTATTTAAAAAGGTTAAAAAATATTTTTGGAAAAGTTGATTTTTGTCAATTTACGGCTAAGGGCAGCGGCACCCTAGCCCTGGGGGTAGGGGTTAATATTTGAGGCAATTAATAATTTTGTTTTTACATCTTACTTTCAGTACTCGAGTACTTTATGAATGAGATACATTTTTACTTCTACTTTAGTAACATCTTGCCAATGTAACAATACTTTTACTTAAGTAACAAAATCTAGTACTTTTTATAACTCTGAGTAGTTGTACAAAGGGGACCTGAATATATGCCAGGAACATAACCCTCGCATACTCTGAGACCCTTTTATTGAGACATCTATAATAGATATACAGTAGAGGTAAAATTTAATAAAATATTGGAAAACATACTTTGTGCAGGTTCAGGTGAGGATTGCTGAAGACTATGTTGTTTACTGGGTGGACTCCGGACACTATTTGAGGCTGGTGGAGTTATATCATGTGGAGAGGACGGGGATACAGCCGGAATTTGAGTTATACATGTAGTTATACTCCCATTTGAACCACCTATAACAAAAATAATAATGAATAGTTACATCTATTTCAAAAACACTTATATATCTATATATGATTTCATATTTACTGCAACTTATGAGCTCATAAAACTCTCAATAAATTAGCAATTTGCATTTGTAAGACTTTGTTCTAGACATGCACCATATACTCTTCCTTAAATAAAAAAATGAGTGAATCTGTCTGTCAACTTAGTGAGGTAGTCACAAATATTTACATAAACAACTGTTAACCCTTAGGCCCCGGGTGACATTCCAGAACGTCCGACTAGCACGCCCCAGGTGACGTTCCAGAACGTCCGCCTATTTTCCAGCCCCTTTATATATATACAGTATATATATATTTTTTATTATTTTTTTTTATTATTTATTTATTTAATTTTTGTTCTCGATTTATCCCCGCAGGGGGAGGGTTACTGCTAGCAGCACCCTAACCCGGGGCTTAAGGGTTAATGCATAATGCATGAAAACCATTTCATACCTGAAGGTTGACTAGTAGTTGTATTCTTTTCAGAGGACGAATCTTTATCACGAGAGTTGCCCCCACCAGAGCTGCTGCCATTCACACTAGGACTAAGTTGAGGCGGATTATTTGGGTCAAAACGATACACAGATCCATCTGAGTTCATGTATGGCTGCCCACTCTAAAACAAAGAAAAATTAAAATAAGATCACACAAATGTAGTTTTCTATTTAAAGAGGGCAACTCCCAAGTACACTTGAGTGTGATTCTATTTGCTGAGTCACATCTGTAACTGTGTTTATAAAATGTGTCAAATAGAAAGGTTTCACCATACTCAACACTGTAAAACAAATATTCAATCCTTAACAACGATGTTCCTTAATAATCAAGACTTAATACACTACATGTACATCATCCAGATTATTATTATGATATATACTGTACTGTATATATATATATATATATATATATATATATATATATATATATATATATATATATATATATATATATATATATATATATATATATATATATATATATATATATATATATATAGCCTATATATATATATATGTCAACCCTCACTTTACGCGGTTAATGTAACCCACAGGGTACCGCGCGTAAAGTGAATAACATAACATATGGGGTTAATTGAAATAGAGACCGGGCCGACCCCCAAACTCCACTTTTTGACGACACACAACTATGTTGTAGTAAAAATATTATCTTAACTTTATGATGGTATGCACACACAATTAATAATTAAGAGAAATATCAATAATATTAGGTTTTTTAACACTTACATTAGTAGAAAAGATGGCTGGGCACACGGGGATGGGCGGTTGGTTCCGAGGCAGAGGGCAGATTATTGGCCCTCACCTGTATCACTTGTATCAATTGTATCACTATCCACCACAGAGGCTTGCAGGGCCTCTTTGTCAAACCCCCCAAAGTCCATATAAGTCCATATCCTCACCATAATTATCACTATCACTGACTTGGGCCGGCTGTGGTGGGTGGCGGGTGAAGAACTGGTAATGTTTTGATGACTGGGCGACCTTGTGTGCACCATGTTCGCGCCGCTTACACAACATGGCGGATGGCAGGGGGTTTTGATCCAAAAATGGCGCAGCTCGCCAGCAGCTCTCCGAGTAAAGGGGTACACGCACCACGGAATGTGAGCATCCTGGGTTCCGGCAGGGCACCACGTAAACGTGGAAACGCGGAATGTGTGACCGCGTAAAGTGAGGGTTGACTGTATATATATATATATTTTTTTTTTTTTTTTTTTTTTTTGAGGGGGAGAATTATTATCTTTATGGTAAATGGAAGTTATAGCATCTGTACTTTAAACTTAAATCTGTATATCTACTACTAATTGTGAATAAGCTCTAAAATTCCATAACGATGAACCGTCTTACCTGTGGATTTATTAACATGGCCCCTGGAGGGACTGCTTCCATGTCTGTAACTGCCCACATCACTGCCTGGCTATCCCCTTCACCACCCCACATACCAACCTGTAATATGAAACTTTCATTATTTCTATACTGTAATTTAGGGAAAAATTATTTCACAATTTGCACACATTATGCATAAGCATGCGCAATTGACCATATCACGTTGTTTATTTTTATTTTTCATGAATACAAGACATTTCCTGTTGTAATATAAAGATGGTTGGACAAGTGCTGATCTCCTGATTCTTACTCAGCTGCTATGTATTACTCCAGTCTCTTGGTAGCATATTATTCCACCAAAGGGTTGTTCCAACATGTGCAGGTACACCTGACAACATACTCATTTTACTGCAGTATGCAAGAACTTGTGTATAAAGAGGGAACTCATATCTCCACTCTAGTTGGGTTTAAAACAAACTTCCTATACTTGGCTAACATCAATTTGCCTTCCATACTAGACAATCCCTTTTAGTTTGATTCATATTATAAAATCCTCCCTGAAAAAGCTGAAAATGTAAAATTACTGTACAGTCAGCCAAAGATCCAGCAACTCCACCCTGGGTCTCATACCAGCATTTTTACCTGGCAATACTTGATAAAGTAAGGCTATATGTAAAGGTGATTGTGATTGGTGGATCTATTTTTGGCTGTATCAATGTCAGGATAAATATTAAACAAACCAAAAGTAGAATTTTTAAATAATAAACTATTCATCATTATTTTAGATTATGAGAACATTTCCAAATGTTTGCATACAAGTGTTTGCTTAAATAATGAAAAAACTCGATCTGAGAATCTTGTGGCAGCCCTCATTGTAGTTCAGTTGCCAATTTATTATATATTTTCTTCATTATTTAAGCAATTACAGTGGTCCCTCAATTAACGAACACAATTGGTTCCACAGAGTCGGTTGTTAACCGAAAATGTTGTTAACTGAATCTATTATTTCAATGGGATATTGCACAATTGGTTCCAACTCACAGAAAAAGTATACATACAAAGTACTGTATACCGGTAATAGAATTAATAAAGCATTAAATATAAACTAAATACAGTACTGTACTATACAGTATACAGTATAGTCTGCATTTACGCGGTCAATTGAACCCGTGGAGGTCCGCGTAAAACGAGAAACACGTAAATGAAATAACAGAACATATGGGATTAATTGAAATAGAGACTGGGCCGACCCCCAAACTCCACTTTTTCCAACATAATACGTACGTTGTAGTAAAACAGTATCTTAATTTTATGATGGTATGCACACACACATAATATAGAAGAGAAATATCGATAAGAGAATAATATACTGTACCAGGTAAAAGAAAAATCAAGGTTTAACACTTACGCTAGTAGAAGAGATGGCTCGGCATACGAGGATGGGGGCTGGTTCCGAGGCAGAGGGCAGATTAGTGGCCCTCAGGTGAATCACTTGTATCACTATCCACCACAGATGTCAGGCCTCCCTGACAAACCCCTCAAAGTCACCATCACTGTCACTATCACCAACTTGGGCTGGCTGTGGTGGGTTGCGGGCGAAGAAGTCGGTGATGCTACGCTGACGGCTAGTGTTGATGTGGTCGTGATACATCTGGATGTACTGCTCCATACTTTGGTCTAGAAGGTTATTGAAGACTTCATACTTGTGATTGACATGGTCTTTTGAAAGGGTGAGCTTTAGTTTCTCGGCAAACTCGATGGCATCCTTTACATCACCATGAGTTAACTTCTGTTCTCTTGCTGCTGCACCACCTGCCTCCTCACTGACGTCATCGTCTTCCAACATCTCGTCGGCAGTCACCTCAGGATCCCTGCCCCCATGCCTCCACCAAGAAATCAACAGCTTTCTTTAGGTTAAACATTTTCCAAAACTGTTTAACTCGCACTTCATGCTCCGCCAACTCTTGTTCTGGATCCTCGTCGTCGTCACTCTCGCTATCTGTACCACTCAGAAGGTTACGCAACTCATCCTTGGTGTTGGTGTAGTCGTTCAGGAGCTTAAACTTCTTTGCGGAGAATGCAGCCTTAACGTTGCATATCAACTCCTGGTCCATGGGCTGGATTAACAAAGTAGTGTTGGGAGGAAGGAAGACCACTTTTACACTGGGGTGACGATCCAACAATAGGGGCGAGTGTCCTGGTGCATTGTCAAGCAGCAACAAAATGTTGAATGGCACATTATTTTGCGAGCAAAATTTCTTCACGTCAGGAACGAAACAGTCGTCAAACCAGGAGAGGGACAGACCAGTGAACATCCACGCCTTATGTGAGGTTAGCCAGTGGACATTTAGCTTGGTCACATCCATGTTCTTGTAGGAGTGTGGCTTGCGGGCTGTGTGAATCACCGACAACTTGAGCTTGCAGGTACCGGAGGCATTGGTGGTAAACAGGACGGTGATGCTCTCCTTTTGCAACTTCCGGCCACGACACTTGCTGGCAGACTTGACAACGAAGGTCTTGGAAGGTAATTTTTTCCAAAACAGACCGGATTCATCCATGTTGAACATCTGGTCGTCGGTGTACTGTCCTTCCTCCATAACTTCTCGTAAAAATGGAGGAAAATCCATGGCGGCAGCACGGTTAGCACTGGCTTCTTCACCAACAATGTTAATGTTGGTAATCTTGTTCCGTTTCCTAAGCCCTGGCAGCCACCCAGAGGAAGCAGTGAAGGGTTTGGGCTCTGCAATTCCCATCTTGCACGCCACTGATGAGTACAGTTCACGAGCGTAGTCCTGCACTGCCCGCGTGTCCACAGCCATGTTACGTCTTGCCTGACGAATTAAGTAGCTCACCAGTAAGTTCTCAGTCTTGAACAGCACCTTATTCTGACAATACTTCACCATTGAAGCACCTGCAGACTTTGTGATGCTCATGTGTTCTCTAATCTTGGCGGCATCCTTCTTGATCGTCCGGATCGTAGATTTGTTCACGCCATGCTGGCGCGCCAAATCAACTTGTCTCGTTCCTTTCTCCAACTCTTGCACGATTTTGTACTTAACTTCGTAACTTAGGGCACATTGTATCTTCTTGGGCTTGGGGCGGCAGGGTCCAGGTAATGCAAGGTTTTTCTGGGGTGGTGGGGGTCCAGCGGAAGCCATTGTTGAACAGATTAGCGGGCACAAGAGAGAACAGTATACGCGGTGACTGAGAACAATGAGACTGACGCGGCTAGGTCAGTAGCTTCTCTCCCGTGCCAGGCCACGTCATATAACATTAGACCAATCACAGCTAGTGGCAGAGGGAGGTAAAGATAAGTGACCCAATCACAGTCCCATACGTCATATGACGTCAGCGATAACGCAACAACGACATACTGCCCACCCATATCCGCTCCGCTTCCCGCGTATGGTCAAGAATGCACCGCGTGAATAAAATATGGCGCGGCGCGTCTGGACCTCCAGCCGCTCGCCGCGAAAATGACCAAATTTACCGCGTAATTAAAACATTTTCATTCCGGCAAGGCAGCGAGTAAATGACCAAACGCGCAAACAAAAACTGAGTAAATCCAGACTGTACTGTACTGTACAATAATAAATAAAAATCAATAGAATACTACTGTATTTTAACTTACTTTGAGGTGTGTACAGTGACCCCTCGGTTAACGAACTCAATCCGTTCCAGAAGGTCGTTCGTTAACCGAAAAGTTCGTTAACCGAAACCATTGTTTCAATGGGTTTTTGGGTAATTGGTTCCAGCTCACCGAAAATTTCCTAAATTCAACAAAAATGGTAGAAAAGTTCACTTACTTTGAGGTGTGTATGTAGAAGGCTCCTGGATGATGATGATGATGATGGGAATTAGAATGGGGGTGGAGGAGAAGGAAGAAGAAAAGGCATTGGGGTGGAAGAGAAGTCACCCCATGGCACCATTTCATCCATAAAATTTTAGTTGTCTTGGTGTATTTCAAGATTATTTTCTTTAAATCAACACTGCACTGCATTATATATTGTCACTATGTAAAATATATTTCAAAATGACCAATAATTTGCTTGGAAACACAGAAAAAAAGCGTTGAGTTGAAGAGAGTCTCAAGCAAGATGTTACCTCCACTGAAAACAGAGAGAGACTAACGCCTGTCTGGTGTGTTAACAGGCTGGATGGCACGCCAGAAACTAGTTTCTTTACCTTCAATTATGTTCAATAATTGTTAAAATGACTAAAAAAGTTAATATTAAACTTTTAAAATTATTGAATAGTATAAACTTCTTGATATTTACTAAAATAGTAAGGAATTTAAGCCCTAGAACCGATTAATGTATTGGCGGACTGATACTAAAGCTGGTTGCCCGGTCAGTGCAAGCGAAAACATGTTGAGGTCGGTTCGTAAGAAATTCGTTAACCAAATTTTTGTTAGTTAACTGAATTGAAGATCCTTACGGAAGGCAGTTTGTTAACCGAAATTTCGTTAACCGAGGCGTTCGTTAAACGAGGGGTCACTGTATGTCGTATTCCGGCAGCTTTGCTTACATATCAAACCCCTGATTGTTGAGGCAGTCGATGATGACATGTCATATTCTTTACAGAGTGCATTGGTTCTAATGCTTCTTCATGTTTCATAATAATTTCTGCACTGTATCTTATCAATATGTAAACTAAATTTCAGAATGTCCAATAATTTTAATGTAAAAATGCAAAAATATTCAAGAGACCAACAAACTCGATGTTCACTCCACTGTAAACAAAGTTAAACTGAGAAGCGTTGGTGGGTGATTCGATCAGCTGAAGGGCACACAAAAACTGTTCCCTATACTGTATATATATTATCAATATGTAAACTAAATTTCAGAATGACCAATAATTTTAATATAAAAAATGCAAAAATATTCAAAAGCACAACTTTCTTGATATTTACTTCACTGGAAACAAATGTAAACATAGAACCAATTACTGTATTGGCGGACTAGCCGATCAACTGATGCGCACAACAAAGTATGTTTCTCGTAAGGCTGTCGTTAATCGAAGTTTTGTTCGTTAATGGAACTAAAAATCCTTATGGGAGCTAATTCGTTAACCGAAATTTCGTTAATTGAACCGTTCGTTAATCAAGGGACCACTGTATACGAACATTTGGAAACTTCCCAAGATCTTAAATAGCAGTTATTTTTTTTATTTTTTTTTTATGGGATTAGCCCAACAGAGAACAGGTCAATTACCCACATCAGGGCCTGGGGGTAAATAAAAAAAAAAATAATAATAAATAATAATAATACAGTAATAATAATGAATAAAAACAAAGAAAAAAATGAAAAAATATTCAATAAAAATTTAAATAAAAATATATAATAATAATAACAATACTACTACTACTACTACTACTACTACTACTACTACTACTACTACTACTACTACTAATAATAATAATAATAATAATAATAATAATAATAATACAGGACCATAAAAAAAAGATCAATAGTGAGAAACAATATATGTATGTTGTGTTCTCAAAGTAAGAGAAACAATTGAGACCCTGCAATTGTGTGTAACTGTGGCAGAAAGTCAGATCAGCAACCTGGGACTTGGTCACAATTATTATTATTATTATTATTATTATTATTATTATTATTATTATTATTATTATTATTATTATTGTTACAAGTGTCGGAATAAGAACCAATGAATAGATAACTGGTCGGCATATGAACTTCGAATGATTCGTTGTGTGGACACTGAAGCAGTTAAAATTTAAATATTATATGTTATATTTACAATGTAGTAACATTAGTTTCGATGTGTTAGGTAAAACAAAGTATTGTTTATTGTATTAGCCTTGAATACTAGTGAATGAGTGAGCGTTTGATAGTTATTTGCGGATTCGCAACTTGAACGTCTTTTGTTTGTGACGTCATTTCTGCCCACCTCTGCTCACTTAGTTTTACCTCTCAGAGCCAGGTGGCTTTAGTATTGGGCTGGCAGTCAAAAGATAAGTATCTCCTCTCCTATTGTATATTTCTAGTGGTATAATGTGTAAACCTTGCTCAACTTTTAAGAACACCAAGTATTATATAGTGATTTATATGAAAGAGTGTGGGTAGTCATATTTTAGAATTCCACGGTAAAATAACTTACTTGTTTATGAGTTACTTGTGTTGGATAACCACGTTGTCCACAGTAGTTTGTTAATTTCAATAAGTGTTTAGTCATTACTTTTATGAATATTATTTTGACACTCGGTTGAGTCACTTGTTTGATCAGATTTAGTTTGTCTTTGTTTTATTTTAGTACATAACTGATATATTTATTTTTTGTTTGTTAATATATGTAATTAAATGTACTTCATGATTTTCAATATACCCCATAGTAATGAGGTGATCACTGTGATGGGATCTATTGCTTGGACCTTCGATACAAAGATAACTATAATGATAGAGTTAACTCAACTTTAAGAATAATACAAAGTGGAGTTGAATTTGAATTGCATTGTTACAACCTCAGAGGCCAAAGTCGTAACATTATTATTATTATTATTATTATTATAATAAAAATTCTACCTTTGGATTGTTTAATTTTTATCCTGACAGTGATACAGCCGAAAATAGCATCAAACACAATCACCTTTACATACATCCTTACTTTACCAAGTATTGCCAGGTAAAATTGCCAATATGAGACCCAGGGTGGGGTTGCTGGATCTTTGGCTGACTGTACATTGTTTTTAAGTGCACTGCCATTGAAGCTTATGTAATAGACCAGTGGATGTCTGTAGTCAAAATGTAGCTTGTAGCTATAGTAAGAAAGAAAGAGAAATCCTTTACCAGGCAATCTTGTTGCTTTTTATTAAAAATCAAACCTACCTGACTGTTAGAGGACTGCTGGTGCTGACTAGTGGTTGGAGAAGGAGTAGTGGAGAGAGTATTGGAGACATTGGTGGAGCTGGTGTCCTGTCTTTGTGATTTATATCCTGAGCTCATGCTCTGGTCACTTATCCGACTACTGGTTGAGTCTGTTGGTAAATAAAACAAATAGCATTGTATAAAATCTTCTAAAATGTTTCCATAATTAGAGTACTGTACAAGTACCCCCCCCACCCCCCCCTCACCAGCATTAAGGGAGTCATGCAAAGTACTCACTAAGATTGCAGATTGGAGATCCAGATGACCTAAACATTAGTGGCTACGAACGAATTTAAGTGACACTTGTTGCATGAGGTGAGTGTTCTTGTGATTACTTCCAGTAGCACAAGGTTTATGAGTTTACTGGGAAATTGTAAACTTTGGCTGGCTTATCAACAGGTCATTCTAAAGTAGCACCAGGTGATAAAATATTTACAGAGTAATATCTCCTTTAGCCGGAATACCTCTTAGCCCGGACTCTCCAATAGCCGGAATTGAAATTTGCTCAGAATTTTTTTGGAAAATATTTTCTCAATTCCAGTTTTGTGAACTATTCTCTGAGGTTGAAAATCAGGTGCATTTTCGGGAAAATTCTAAGAAAATGTACATAAAGTCTCTCCAAATCACTCCATTCTGGGCCTGGGAATAAATTTTCAGGGCATTCAGAGAGATTGCATCATGCTCCAATGCATCCCCGCGTACCAGGCAATGTGGGTGGCCCAGCTGTTTCGAGTGCTTAGTTCATACTCTGCTGCCATTGTAGAAGGTCGTTCTCTCGCTAGCTGCTGAATTTGTGTACAATTTGTGTTGTGCAGTACTAGGCAGTGTTAAGAACATAAAAAAGTGATTACAATTACATATACTGTACTGTACTGTACATTCAGTACGTGGGAAACACTGGAGCACCTTAGCTTTCGTCTTTATTCAAGACCTCTTCAGGTCATAAGCCCCATTAATCCCCCCCTGATATTGCATCAGGTCAGATCAGTAACATGAAACACTAATCTCCCACTCAACCTCCATCGCAATGTTAAGGCATGATTACGTTACGTATTACAGTGGTCCCTCGGTAATTGGTTCCAACTCACAGAAAAGGTACATACAAAGTACTATATACCAGTAATAGAATTAACAAAACATTAAATATAAACTAAATACAGTACTGTACTGTACAGTATACTGTATAATAATAAATAAAAAACAATAGAATACAGTACTTTAACTTACTTTGAAGTGTTTATGTTGTATTCCCGGCAGCTTTGTTTACATATCAAACGGCTGATTGTAGAGGCAGTCGATGATGACATGTCATATTCTTTACAGAGTGCATTGGTTCTAATGCCTTCTTCATGTTTCATAATAATTTCTGCAGTGTATATTATCAATATGTTAACTAAATTTCAGAATGACCAATAATTTTAATGTAAAAATGCAAAAATATTGAAGAGACCAACAAAATCGATGTTCACTCCACTTTAAACAAAGTTAAACTGAGAAGCGTTGTTGGGTGATTCAATCAGCTGATGGGCGCACAAAATCTATTCCCTGTACTGTCTATATTATCAATATGTTAACTAAATTTCAGAATGACCAATAATTTTAATATAAAAAATGCAGAAATATTCAAGAGACCAACTTTCTTGATACTTACTTCACTGGAAACGAATGTAAACATTGAACCAATTACTGTATTGGCGGACTAGCTGATCAACTGATGCGCACAACAAAGCGTGTTTGTCGTAAGGATTTCGTTAATCGAAGTTTTGTTCGTTAATCGAACTGAAAGTCCTTATGGGAGCTAATTCGTTAACCGAAATTTCGTTAATTGAACCATTCGTTAACCGAGGGACCACTGTACATTCAGCTGAGTGAACAGTGTCTGCCTACTCAAGGTTCAAGTCTACAGCATCAGCTGGTGAGTACAGTAAATACAGCATAGCAGTTGTATACATTATTTTGTTTTCAATATTAACAATATTGTACATGCACAGTGGCATTTGTGTAAATAAATACAGCTGCTGCAAGATGCGTCATTTTGACTCGGGGAAATCTTCCTGTTAAGAGTGGAAAATACTACTGTCTTTACTGTAAGACACAGCTTCATTCACACCCATATATTATACAGACCTTTTGTTTTTTTAAATGTATTTATTTAACCAAATTTTTAGATAAAGTATTCAGGATATAATGGTGTGGTTAACTTAATTAGAACTGATTTTATTGACTGCCGTATCAGCATTTCTTACATTTCTTTATAAAAGAATGGAATCCCTATCATTGTATCATGTCCAAATATTTTGTTTAAGGATATCTTATTGGAAATGTCATGTAGAGGTTTTATTTAGGATCATTATGGTAAGGAGGGAAATTGGTAAGTGACTGATGGAGGTAAAAGTGACTGGATGCATTGCTTGTCACCGACTCCAGCCTCACTCAATTTGTCATTCATGATACAATATTGTTTCTTTGTTATTCAATAATTAGTAAAGATACGTTACAGTAATAATCTGTGCTTATTTACACTCATGGGTTTGGGGACGTGCTCTCCCTTGAGATGCTTGGGGTCTGGCCTGTTACTCACCTCACTGCACTTGACTGCGCCACACGATAGATAATTGTATGTAATAATCATAGCGAGCTTGCTATTTGTGATAAAAAGGTGGGATTTTTGCATTAGCATTGGAAATAAATAATCTACAAATATTTTTACATAAATAATCACAATAAAATAATTATTTCTATACATAAGTGCGAGTAGAACACAAATTTTATGTTTACGCTTAATGAAAATGTTTATACAGTACATCACTTTACACCATTGTTATTTCATGTGATTGCAATATGAATTGTATTCCACCATAAAAGTACATATTTAGGAAAAAATACTAATAGAAGAAAACTTGCAAAAATTAATATTTTGCCAGGGAAAGGCATCAGGAGGCACTATACTATTACCACGTGGTGTTGGTACAATCTCATTGCACTTTTTACTTTTTCCCACCCCTCCACCCTAGCCAGCAACACAAGGCATGGTTCAAAACTCTCACAATACTGTACTGCTACAAATCAATTAAATCACTGTGAAGTACAAGAAATCAACACCAGCCGCAAGAAAATGCGTTGGATATGTAAGTCAACATTATATATCCTGGGTCATTTAAACACAAAAGAGAGACTGGTGTGATCTTGAAGTATAGTCAACACAGTTGCCAAACTGCACTGGTGTTATCAAATGTGATTCTTTGCATGTCTAGCATTCATACACAAACATAAAATTATTTTATTTAAATTTTTTACTTCATACGCAAATTAAGTATGAAAATCCTAAAGCGATAATTTAGACCAGAAGCAATTTTGCATATGAAAACTACAAGAGTTTTAATACAGGGGGTCCCCGACTTACGAACATCCGGCTTACGAATGCCCGCCGATATGAACAAGGTTAAACTTTAAATTTACAGTATTATATTTACTTGATGACTTATTTTTTACTTTCATTAACTATATGTTGTCATTCTATTTCTTCTTTTCTCTTAAATTAAGTGATTTTAGATATACAGTATAAAAAGACTTAGGCTATGATATAGTGGGATTTTAAACATTGTTTTGTAAGTACAGTATGCATATAGCATGTGTTTAGACTTATGGAACCAGTTCATAACTCAGGGACCCCCTCTACCTGCACCTTTCTTATACAATACAGTTACAGTATATGTATATCTCATAGGTAAAAAATTAAGTCATCAGAAATGTGTCTCCATATATGCAATGGTACAAAAACCACTTCTCTAACACAATTAGAGCAGATGTTGTGAATAAAATTTTATATACTTTTTTTGCTAGCAGCCTTGAACCTAAAAACTACCTTAGCAGGGGCAGATCCTGGAATATCAAAACAGGGGGATCCAAGAATTTGTGGGTGGGGAAACATGGCAAGCAAAGCAAGCCCAGCCAGTTGGGGGTTTTGGGAGGCGTTGTAAGCCCCCCAGAAATTTTTTCTAAATCTGATCAATATCATGGGCATTTTGAGGCCATGTGCACTTGATATTAGGAGATATTCTGAGGTCAATAGTAATTACTTTTTACTATACAAAAAATGCCCAAGTACAATACAGTACTATATAAAAGAAAAAGTATTGGACTTTTCTGATGAAAACCGGGAGGGCGGACCCCCAGGACCCCCCTGGATCCGCCCTTGCTAAGCTTTCATCTCTATTCAAGACATCTTCAGGTCATGAGATCCACTAATCCCCCACCCAACAATGGATGGCCTGACATTGCATCAAGTAACATGACCCACTAATCCCCAACCCAACCTCCATTGCAAGTATTTAGATATGAGCAGTGTCTGCCTCAAGACAACAGCTTCTGATGGTGAGTACAGTACAGTATACAGTCAGTCCTC
The DNA here is from genome assembly GCF_018991925.1 of Homarus americanus. Lineage (NCBI taxonomy): Eukaryota > Metazoa > Arthropoda > Malacostraca > Decapoda > Nephropidae > Homarus > Homarus americanus. The sequence goes on along the minus strand of NW_024716703.1, from coordinate 17,075,731 downwards.
GACTTACGACGGGGTTAGGGACCGACGACCAGGTCGTAAGTAGAATTGGTCGTAAGTCGAAAATGCGAAAATAATACATAAAAAATCTAAAATGGGTGTCTCTTTTTCTTCTCAGCACCACGAGAACTCTCACTTTCATGCTTGCCAGCCATTTTAAAGGGAAATACAAACGCAAATTTTGTCAGTACACAGCGCGATCACTAACGTTGGGACTCAAAAATACGTAATTTTAAAAATATTTTATACAACTGCGGTGGTCGTTTGTCCGGGTGGTCGTAAGTAGAGTAGGTCGTAAGTCGAGGAGTACCTGTATACAGAATAGTACCATAGGTAGTACAATACATATTGTTTCCAGTATTAACAATATTGTATGTGTACAGTGATGTTTGCTTAAATAAATACAGCTCCGGTATCATTTCTTATTTTTTTATTTAAAAGAATGGAATCCCCATCACTACAGTATATCATGTCTAAATACAGTAATATCTTTGTTAGCCAGAATCCCTCAATTCCGGAACTCTCCAATAGCCGGAATTGAAATTTGCTCGTAATTTTTCCAGAAAATTCCCTAAATTTAGGGTTTGGGAGCAAATTCCGAGGTTGAAAATTAGGAGCATTTTCTGAGAAAAAAAAAGTCCAAATTTTTATTCTGGGTCTGGGAGCAAATGTCGATTATGAAACAATGCGCAATTGCGAGAAAATCTGAGAAAATTGCGAGAAAATCACTCCAAACCTTTCTGCTCAGGGCCTGGGGACAAAGGTTCCCAGTGTTATGAAAGATTGCATCATATTAAGCAGCATCCTCACATGGTTGATGAAGGGTGGGAAGACCAACCGCTTGGGTAATGTTGGATTTTTCTGCTCTTGGTTTATTTATAATTACAGTACTAGGCAAATATAAACATTTCTTTAAATGTACATACAATACTGAACTAAAAAAGTAAAATTATACAGTAATAAATCAATGTACAGTGAACCCTCGCTTTACGCGGTTTCACTTAACGCGTTTCTACATTTACGCAGTACCCTGCCAGAACTGGAATTCCCACTTTACGCGGTGCATCTACTCATATACGCGGGTGAAGTATAATTTTTTTATTTAGCTCATAAAATTCATACAAATTATCCGGCCAGAATATAATTTACATTGCTGGAATTCTTACAATTTGATGATCATTTTGAATATAAGCATCATAGATTTTGCATTAGACATACAAATTTTAGATCTAATGCAAGTATTTTGTTTACTCAGAGCAAATATGTTATCTTTTGTGCAAAATATATGACGTGTATATTCAAAATATTCCTGGTCTTGCAAGGAATCCAGCAATGTCAATTAAATTATCCTAACTTTAGTCTGAGGTATTATATATTACTAAAAATGTAAATATACTGTTATAACCCAATCATTTCTCTGGTAGGGAGGGAAGGTGGGGATGAGGGGTAGGGAGGGAGGGAGGGAGGGACCCAGGGAGCAGGTGGGAAGAGGGAAGGAGGTGGGGTATTTTGATTGACAGATAGTATTTCGGTAAGTATATTTTGTTTATTTATTGAAGATATTTGTTTTAGCTCATAAAATTCATACAAATTAATGGGCCAAAATATAATTTACATTGCTGGAATTCTTACAATTTGATGATCATTTTGAATATAAACATCATAGATTTTGCATTAGACATACAAATTTTAGATCTACTTTAAGTATTTTGTTTACTCTGAGTAAATATGTTATCTTTTGTGCAAAATATATGACATATATATTCAAAATATTCCTGGTCTTACAAGGAATCCAGCAATGTCAATTATATTATCCTAACTTTAGTTTGAGGTATTATTTATTACTATACCTTAAAATCTAGTGGTTTTCCCCCAAACATTTCTCAGAGAGGGAAGAGCCAGCGAGTGTGAGAAGAGGGGGAGGGAGTTGAGTCCATTATTTGAATGGACATTAACTTGGCGACTGTATTTCTCTATTTCTCTTAAGTATTAATTGTGTGCATGTACCATCATAAAATTAAGATGTTATTTTTACTAGAACATAGGTATTGTGTCGGAAAAAGTGGAGTTTGGGGGTCAGCCGGTCTCTATTTCATTTAATCCCATATGTTATGTTGTTCACTTTACGCGTTTCTCGCTTTACGCGGGCCTCTGTGGGTTCAATTGACCGCGTAAAGTGAGGGTTCACTGTACTGTAATTCCGAGCTGAGCCAACAAGGCAAAGTGTGAGGTGACGGAGTCAGGTGGTGAGGTGACATGCCAAGACACTAACACAGCACACACATAAACAGCAATATAAATTGTCTTATAACATTTTACTTTAAAATTTCTATTTTAAAATTAACTGATACATGATGGCTCGATTTGGCTACTTTTGTGCTTAGACATCACTAGTGATGTCACGAAGCTTCGCAACTGCAACCACAACTGCTGAGCAACCACATAAATTAATAATCACAACCTGTACTGAAATGTACTAAGTTAATTACTAAAAATTTTATCTTGTGTAAACTATGAGATGCTTATAGTACTCAAATTAATCACTATCTTGCAAGATTTCCAGCAATGCAAGCTATATTCTGCTAAGTCAAGGCAGTGACATTTTAAAAGTGAAAAATTTAACCCTTTTGCTGAGTTTCATGCACTTGCCATTTTATTCAGGCTACTGCCAGGCGATTTTATTCAGCTTAGGGCAACCTCCCGCAGCAAAAGGGTAAAACTCCATCTGTTATAATCCCTGACAACTACGTACACATTGATCTCCCCTACTGACCCTCCTTCCCCCAGCCAGTAGGTGAGGCAGATGGCTGTGGGTGATAACGATTAATAGGATGAAGGTTGTTTTAGGCTTAAAGTTGTCTTTTACAAAATGCCACTGACCAGACTAAGCAAAATATAAATTGCATTGCTGTAATCCTTGCAAGAATGATTAATTTAAGTAAAAACATCTCATAGTTTGCACAAGAGATAAAATTTTTAGTCCTTTAGCTTAGTACATTTGAGTACAAAGTGAGTTCAGTAATGTTGCTCAAAATTATGGCTTTTTCACAGGGAAAAGTCTGTATAATTAGCCCCAGTGGTCAGGATATTATGGTATTGAATGCTAAAGTATTTCCAATAAAATATTTGTTTAGTTCTGTACATAGAAACTTGGGGATAGAAACTGTAATAATTTAAGCTTATTAATACCAGTACCCTTCATATACAGTAAAATACTTATTTTTACCTTATTATTTGGCTTGTCATTTAAGGATATCATATTGGAAACTTCTCAGAAAATTTATTCAGGATCATTATGGTATCAAATTCATCTAACACAAATAGATGTTTATAACAAATGCTGTGATGAAGGGAGGGAGAGGGGGAAGTTTCCATTGGAGGGTAAATGTGATCGTGCCACTTCCCCCCCCCCCACCCAAAGGGTCTCCTCTTACTGATTGTTTGTCACCAACTACAGGGGGTCCTCGCTTAACGTCAGGGTTACGTTCCTAAAAACGAAGTTAGTACTGTGAATAGTTATTATTTAATCGCGAGTTTAATAAGAATAACTACCCGTCTTGTACAGTTGTTTGATCTTCAAACCAACACTAATCGCGTTTTTCTGCAAAATTTTCTTATTATTGTGGGCTAATACTGTAAAACAAGTTAATGATCACCAAAAACAACACTCGTCTTACACCCAACCCCAATAAACCCCCCGACCCCCCCCCCAAAATGAAATAATAATAAAAAATTAATTTGCCTATCAGTATTTATCTTTCCGTCCCTGTTATTAGCCAAAGATTTATAATATTGTTTTGTATAATAGTGTGTAATAATAAGGAAACACCACTACACCCCCCCCCTCCCCAACATAATTAACATACGAATACAAAATGGCGGAGAAAGTTTGCATAATCTTGGGTAAAAACAGTACAGTATTATGATAATAGTATTACAATCTTACTTTGCTTAGTTCCTTCATTTTATTATGCCTGACGCTTGTAGTAAGTTGAAGTTAAGTATATCCTGAGGAGCGCGTATAACTTTAATGGTCTCGTCATAATCAATCACGTACTGTTCAAAGTCTTTCTCTGCCCTCTTTAAATATCGCTCCTCACACTCTGAACGGGATGTGACCACCTTTACTTACTGAGCACCACAACCAGATACGTAGCTCCCGGCCTGAGGCAAAATAACACCCCATATTTCAAGAACATTTTAACCATATTTCTAGTCTACCTAGGGGGTTTACATCCAACGCCAACAAGTAGAGGAAGGGTGAAAATAGTGACATCCACCAAAAAATGCATTTTGCCCGAGGTGGTGCTTTACCCCCGTGTAATGCTGAGCACCTCATATACAGTGCAGGTATAGTAGTACAGTAATATACATTATTATTTATAGTATGAACAATATTCTACTTGTACAGTTGTGTTTCCATAAAGAATTACTGTCTTTGCTGTAACACACAGCTCTATTCATGCCCATATCATATAGATCTTTTGTTTTTTTAAATATATTAATTTAACCAAAGTTTTAGATACAGTATTTAGAATTATTTTTATAAAAAAATGGTGTGTCTAACAAAATTAGAACTGATTTTATTGACTCCGGTATCAACATTTCTTACGTTTTTTATAAAATAATGGAATTCCCATTGTTATATCAAAATATTTCGTTTAAAGTATCATATTGGAATCGTCTTGTAGAGAATTTATTCATCTCCCTATCACAATTAGCCATGCTTGAGTGAGGAAGGAGGAAGGAGGAAGACGAAAACTGACCCTGCCCCCCCCCCCCCAAAGGTTTCCCTCTGCCAACACACACACACACACACACACATATTCCAACAACCACCCAAACACACACACACACACAACCTCCATCAATCACACACACACACCCCTCACACACACCCTCCAACACCACCCTCACCCACATCACCCACACCATCATCACCCACACACACACACATCCCAACACACTCACACACCCCCAAGAAGGGAATTAAGACAGCAAGCATGAGGAGTGAAGGTCTTATTGTATGACATATCTGTGTGTGTGTGACTGTATGGTAGCGAGTTAAATAGCAGCTGTTGAGGAGCGCTTAGCAACACTCTTTTCCACTCCATCTCTCTAATTACCCACACCTTTCAGATTTTTTACTCCATATTTTAAAATGTTATGTAACATAATGTTGAAGGAAAACAACTTTGCTCATTTATACATATACTTATCACAATCTCCCTAAAAATATATCAGGTTTCGTGTTTATTCAAGACATCATCAGGTCATGACCCCCACTAATCTCCCACCCAAGAAAAGGTGACCTGACCTTCCATCAGGTCAATAATATGAGACCACTAATCCCCCACCCTACCTCCACCTGACATTGCATCAGGTCAGGTCAGTTACACAAGACCCATTAATCCCCCACAGCTCTATGGGAGTGGAAAATAACAGTCTTTGCTGTAACACACAGCTTCATTCATGCCCCTATCTTAAAGATTTTTAATTTTTAAATATATGTATTTCACCAAACTTTTAGATAAACTATTCTGAATTATTTTAGTAAAGAAATGAAGTTTCTAACTTAATTAGAACTGCATTTACAGATTCCGGTAGTTTAGACTCAAGGAAAACATTCCCAGCACCCAGAAATGTTCTGGGGAAGTGGGCTAGTGTCTGTGTGTGCAAGATGTCTAGCAAAGACACTCGGAACTTTTCCCAGTAACCAGAAAAGATTTTGGGGATAAGAAATTTTTCCGGATTTGAGAAAGTCATCTGGTTAGCCGGAAATCTCTCATCCCCGGAAATGCTCTGCACCAACTGTTCCGGCTAACGGGAATACAGTATTACATATTAGATTTTCTTTTTTTATGATTTCACCATCGTCTTCCTCATGAGTTAATCTTTCTTGCCATGTGCATTTTATACTGACTGGTGGAATGATGTGGGTACAGCTCAAAGAGGGATCAATAGTAAACTCTCACTTTTCATTTATACAGTAAAACTTTGTTGAGGCGGACCCCACTAAGGCGGATATTGCTTAAGCCAGACCAAATTTGTCCCCCAATGGCATGTCCGCAAAATTTCAAGGGACCAAGGCGTCAGCGCGTGGGACACAGGTGCCTGAGAGTTATGAAGTGTTGTTTTTGGGAATATTATTTCAATCACTCAAATAATGATACAATGTTTTTAATGATGTTATCATAAGTAAATGCATGGTTTATATAATTTGTTTATCACTGTTTTCAAATTAGACTACAAGATATATATTTCTCCCATACGTATTTCAATTGCACGCCTGGCAACAGGAGCCTAGGAATGAGTGAGTGACCGCTAGTTAAAGTGTCGTATGCAGTTGTATCTCTCCTCCCTCCTTGTCATATTTCACTGGGTTTACTGTTATTATTAGTGTTTACTGGTATAATAGTCATTAATCATGGCATTGTAGCCAGGTTAAACTCATCACTTAACCACCAAGCTAATAGGCCAAGCTGCGGTGTTATAGTTGTTTCTCAACTCGTATTTTCGGGCAGATATACATAACTTTCTTCATGTATTTTTACTCAGTCACATGCACACACCTTCCTACATACATGTTGTGAAAAAAGTCAAAGAAATAATTGTCCTCAGGGCAAACACATGAAGGGAATATACATTTCTTTGCAAATGAGTTAGCTGGCTGAGTGAGGGAGGGGAAGACGGTCGCACAGTATAGAGCATTGCCAGTTGATCTTCATTACTATTGTGAAACAGGGAGTGCATGCAAATGGCGACTGTGTTGAACTTTCATTTTGCTTTTATTTACTGATTTAGCAATACAGTATTACCCCGCTTTACGCGGTTTCACTTTCAGCGATTTCTCATTTACGCGTTGCTTCGCCAGAACCGAACTTTCACTTTCCGCGGTGCCGTCTACTCATATACGCGGGAAGCGGCGCGGGCAGGATGCGCACAAGGTCGCCCAGTCATCAAAACATTACCGAGTTCTTCACCCGCCACCCACCACAGCCGGCCTAAGTCAGTGATAGTGATAGTGAGGATATGGACTTTGAGGGGTTTTGCAAAGAGGCCCTGCAAGCCTATGTGGTGGATAGTGATACAATTGATACAGGTGAGGGCCAATAATCTGCCCTCTGCCTCGGAACCAACCCCCCATCCCCGTGTGCCCAGCCATCTTTTCTACTAATGTAAGTGTTAAAAAACTAATATTATTGATATTTCTCTTAATTATTAATTGTGTGTGCATACCATCATAAAATTAAGATGTAATTTTTCTACAACGTAGGTATTGTGTCTGAAAAAGTGGAGTTTGGGGGTCGGGCCAGTCTCTATTGGAATTAATCCCATATGTTCTGTTGTTCACTTTACGCGGTTTTCACTTTCCGCGGTACCCCATGGGTTCAATTGACCGCGTAAATCGGGGTACTACTGTACAGGGTACAATATTATAATTTTTTTTTTTTTTTCCTCACATTTGCTGTTATTGTATATTTTATTTTAAGAAAACTATGGTTACAGGAGGAAAATACACACATTTTTTTTTTCCTAAATACTCCCTGCCATAAAATACGGTACTGTATTTTTGGTGTTTTTATGTCATTATTTATCGTTTTTATACATTTAATACATTCACCGTAGGCTGAAGTAGCATTCATATTTTTTGCATTATTATTGAAAAAGTAAACAATAACAATGGCCCCTAGGAAAGTGTTTGGTATCCATAAGGGTGATGAGAAGGTTAAGCCTAAGACCTTATCAGTGAACTAAAAGTAAGTGTACAGTACTTTATGTACATTACTTTTTAAAATTAATTTTGATTAAAAAACATGTATTTCTTACATAAAACTTGGATACATTGGTGTTGTACTTGTTTTTTTGTTTAAAATGGGGGTATTTTGGGAAAAATTTGCTCTAAGGTAAACAACCTCTTATTCCGGACACCCCTTCCCCCCAATTAGTCCCCCTTAGCGAGGTTTCACTGTACTCGCCAATATGGTCACACAAGAGATGGGACGCCACTGTTTTCGTTTGTGTTTACAGCCGGGACAATAGTTCTACACAAGAAAATTAAGAAAATAAGACCCTGGTTGTAGCTGTAGTAAAATTAATGTAAAAAAAATGAACATATATGTTTTAAGTAATGTTGATAAATGGAACAATAAAAGTAGCTAACCACTAATGGTAAATAAAAAAAATAAAAAAGTGAGACGGATTGGGAACGCCAACATGTACGCTCGCACTAAAAAGTATCGGTGCAGGGTGAGATCGACGACTTCCGAAACGATATGTATACACTGTGATATGTCGGGAAGGTTGGTAAGTGTATCCTCATAACCCCTTCCCCCCCCACTACGTGTTGCCATATGGCTGACAATCAGTTCTGTTTGTTTCCTCTTTTCTGATTGTTGCTTTGTGTCGACTGAATGATGAGCGAGGGTTCTGTCTCGGTGAACTTGGGTATAAAACAGAGGCAATATGAAGTAGTAGAGATCTACACATGCCAGACGACATGGAAACCTCAGAGGGAACACGAGGAGCTATTATTGCCCTTCATAACGAAGGGTTTGGCGTCACAGGTATTAGCGGGTTGGTGGTGTCCACAGGAACATCGCTGCACGATGGATTCGGCGATACCTCGAAACTGGTGCTACAGACGACAGGTCTCGGAGCGGCCGTCCGCGCTGCACCACCCCTCAGGACGACCAGGTTGAGTGGTTTATTTGGTAGCATAAATTGTGGCAATATTCACAAGTATCACAAATAATTTTGTTCTGTGGGAGTTCCTCATTTTTCATACTGTCTATTTATCACTTCCCGACCTTATTTATAACGGTTTGTTTCACTTGACCAGGCCATAGTAGCTGCTCAGCAGGATTACAGGACTGCCAACATACAGCTGGAACAACTCGCCTTTCCCATTACCTATCGTCACTGGTCTCAAATTGTTCATACTACAGTATGCACCGATACTTTTTGTTGCGAGTGTAAGTCTTAAGGATACCACATCATTTATCTTTTTAAGAATATGTACAGGTACAAAAGATTCATTATACTGTTTATCACTGAATATGTACTTGATTGAATTAATCATTATATATGCGAAATGAGCAATGCAATTCAATAATAATACTGTACGTAGAATATTAAAACACACAAGAGAGCGAGACGGCATTGTTTTCGTGAATGATGATGGTTCTACATAAGAAACTGAAGAAACTGAAGCTGTAGTGAACTTAATTTTAAAAAAATGAATACCTGTATGTATGTTTTAAGTAATGTTATTTAATGTTAATAAATGGAACACTAGAAGTAGCTAACCACTAATGGTAAAGAAATAAGGCGAAAAGATTGGGAACGACAACGTATGAACAGTAAGTGTGTATATGTGAAAACATATCGTCATTTCTCTACATATGAATATGAAAGCAACACTTATTTACTGTTCATATATGTTTTAAATAATATTTACGAATGTAAAACAAAATTTCTACTCACCAATGGTGGTAAAGTCTAAAAAATAAGGACAGCCAATGAATATTGTATGAGTTTTTACTCAGATAATGAAGTCATCAGGTTCGACTCTGGCTGAAGCTGTAGGTTCAACTCTGGATGAAGCTGTAGCTTTCCATAAAGCTGTTGCTGAAACTGTTACTGAACCTGAAGTTGATGTTGAAGCTGCTTATGATGCTGAATTTGATGGTGTAGCTGAAGTTGATGGTTTGAGCCTTCGAATAATAAAGCTGTTGAAAGAACCTTGCACAGCTGCTTTCTTTTCTCATTATACATCTTTATGTAGAGGTCATTTGCGTTCATTTAAATTTTAATGCTTTGTTCTGTTAATGGATCCACTTCAGAAACTATGTTCATTGCTTGATCCATATAATATCCACAGACCTCTCACCTTTTTCATTTCGTTTTAACACATCTAGTTTCTCGGCTAAGCTTATACACTTTCTTTTAGCTTTTGAACCAACTACCATCACTTGCACTCTTGCTTATGTTGAATAGGGATGCAAAAATGCTGTAAGAAACCTGAGAAAGGTTTTCTCCAGTTCCTGCTCCAGATGCGTGAAGGGAAAAGGCCCTCATGCTCCTACTGTTGTTTACCACTCATTATGCCGGCTTCTTTCTTAAGTAGCTCTTCAGTTTTTTTACAGTAATTCTTTTTTTTACAATTCATATTGGGATTTAGTTATTATTTATATGAAAATTTATTTTTATTTTATTTTTATTATATTTTGGTCATAAATACGAATGAAATAAGGATATAAATTGAATTGGGTCCTAAATTAACTAGGGTTTTAAATATGAAAAGTTTTTGGTCGAACCGTTGTTATCGGAGGCTTTACTGTATTAAAAAATATTTCACTATTTCTTTAAAAATATTAAAATCGACATCACTTCATCTGAATAAATATCGTGGCTCTAAGATATAAATATCTTGAGATAGTGGCACAAACGCCACAGTGGTCATTTTTAAATTACATCTGGGACTACACACATGCTTACTGAGGCAGAAGCATTACTGGCATTTGCTGTCTGGTACTACGTGGTTACTGCACATAGGCGGTTGCCACTTAGCCTTAAGACTTGGTTCTCCACAGGAGTAGTATGCCAAAAGTGGCATTCAAATTTGAAGTAATTCGACCAGAAACTTTTAGAGAAATTTAAAATAATTTCACGATGGCATTGTCTGATTGTGACGCAACAGTTTTATCTTCATTAAATCAAAATGCCACTTATGCGTGTATGATCCAGAGAGTTTTAACCCCTACGCCCCGGGCTAGGGTGGCGTTAACCGTATCCCCCACTAGGGGGTAAATCGAGAAAAATCAACTTTCCCAAAAATAATTCTTAACCTTTTTAAATGATAAAACAATAAAAAAGAAGTAAGAAAAACTATATATTTACCTCCTAGAAACTTCCCTGGGGCAGCAGTGGCGAGGGAGATAAGAGGACAGTGTTATTTTGACGGAGAGCGTTCGTGGTTACTACGCACTTAGCGGCCATTTTTTGCTTGCTTTTGTCTCCGGGATGGCCAGTAATGCATATATATACTGATCATAATACAGTGAACCCTCGAAGATCCGGACTAAAAGAGGGGACCACCTGTCCAGAAAAGCCGATTGTCCGGTGATTTATAAATGATATAAAAAAACAAAAATACAGTACAGGGGAGCCCCCTGTTTTGTGTGTGTGTGTCTACACACACACACACACACACACACACACACACACACACACAAAGCACATACAAATAATAATGGGAAAATCCTCTCACAAATACAGGTGCTCCTCTACTTAAGAACGTTCAACTTACAACTTTCAGAGATACAAACATCATCACTGAGGGGGGTTACCTGCCAGAACAGTTGTTTAATGTGGATGAGACTGGATTATTGTGAAGAAAATTCCAGATAGAACAAACATTACCTAAGAGGAGAAGAGTGAGCCAGGTTTTAAGGCTGTATTAAAGGGTATAGCTGTACTAAATTTCCATAATCTTTTAATTTTTTACAATATGTTTGGTATCTACAAGAGTAAAGTTGGACTTACAAACAAGCCTCAGGAAAGTAACTCGTTCAGTATTAGGAGCACCTATAATCAGAAACAAATTTATTAAAAACAAGACAGTCTATCCTCAAATCTGTGCTCTATTACTTTATTAATAGAGCATGAATTTGATTATACAGTCACATTTTTAGTAAATTTGTTTCTGATTATTTGTAAGAGTATTTTCAATTATTATTTATTTTTTGTGTTTCGTGTGTGTGTGTCTGAACACATATTCACAATACAGGTAAAGGAAATTACACATATAAACCATGCATTTACCTATGATAACATAATAAGGAACATTGTATCATTGTATTAGAGCAACTGACTGACTGTGGTCAAGCATTGCCCACAGGCCTAAAATGTTCTTTGCTCTGGTTTGGGAATGTTTCTTAGGGAAACTTCTAGGAGGCTTCTTAGCCCAGAACCACCCAATTTTTTGTCCGGATCTTCCAAAATCCGGATTTCCCAGGTCCGGATATTCGAGGGTATACTGTACCTATTTCCTATAAATAATTAATTTAGAATATTTTATTTGTATTATTTTTCATAAAAGTGCTTGGTAACATCCGCAGTCTGTCGCCAGGCTGTCTGGCTGTCTTTGTGTTTAGTAGAGCAAGTAATGCATATAAATAATTATCG
>NW_024716703.1:16978545-17058545 GCF_018991925.1 Homarus americanus | reverse complement strand
AATTTTATGAGCTAAAACAAATATCTTCAATAAATAAACAAAATATACTTACCGAAATACTATCTGTCAATCAAAATACCCCACCTCCCCCCTCTTCCCACCTGCTCCCTGGGTCCCTCCCTCCCTCCCTACCCCCTCACCCCCACCTTCCCTCCATACCAGAGAAATGATTGGGTTATAACAGTATACAGTCAACCCTCACTTAACGCTTTCCCACATTCAGCGTTTCCACGTTTAAGCGGTGCCCTGCCGGAACCTAACATGCTCACATTCCGCGGTGCATGTACCCCATTACGCGGAGAGCAGCTGGCGAGCCGCGCCATTTTTGGATCCAAACCTCCCGCCATCCGCCATGTTGTGTAAGCGGCGCGAACATGGTGCGCACAAGGTCGCCCAGTCATCAAAACATTACCAGTTCTTCACCCGCCACCCACTACAGCCGGCCCAAGTCAGTGATAGTGATAATTATAGTGAGGATATGGACTTATATGAACTTTGGGGGGTTTGACAAAGAGGCCCTGCAAGCCTCTGTGGTGGATAGTGATACAATTGATACAAGTGATACAGGTGAGGGCCAATAATCTGCCCTCTGCCTCGGAACCAACCGCCCATCCCCGTGTGCCCAGCCATCTTTTCTACTAATGTAAGTGTTAAAAAACCTAATATTATTGATGTTTCTCTTAATTATTAATTGTGTGTGCATACCATCATAAAGTTAAGATAATATTTTTACTACAACATAGTTGTGTGTCGTCAAAAAGTGGAGTTTGGGGGTCGGCCCGGACTCTATTTCAATTAATCCCATATGTTATGTTATTCACTTTACGCGTTCCTCACTTTCCGCGGCACCCTGTGGGTTACATTAACCACGTAAAGTGAGGGTTGACTGTATATACATTTTCAGTAATAAATAATACCTCAGACTAAAGTTAGGATTATATAATTGACATTGCTGGATTCCTTGCAAGACCAGGAATATTTTGAATATACACGTCATATATTTTGCACAAAAGATAACATATTTGCTCTGAGTAAACAAAATACTTGCATTAGATCTAAAATTTGTATGTCTAATGCAAAATCTATGATGCTTATATTCAAAATGATCATCAAATTGTAATTCCAGCAATGTAAATTATATTCTGGCCGTATAATTTGTATGAATTTTATGAGCTAAATAAAAAAATTATACTTCACCCGCGTATATGAGTAGATGCCTCGCATAAAGTGGGAATTCCGGTTCTGGCAGGGTACCGTGTAAATGTAGAAACGCGTTAAGTGAAACCGCGTAAAGCGAGGGTTCACTGTATACATATATATATATATATATATCATGTAGACCCACAATGAAAACATGGATAAGATAAATCTTGATAAAATCACACGGGAAAAGGGAAACAACGGAGCACCTTAGCTTTCGTTGTTTCATTGTAGTTCCTCATGCGCCAGATTAACAATGACATTATTCTGGTGGGTGTGTTGCATAAGATAAGTAAGAAAAATGCCGTAACTGTAGGAAAAATCAACGTATTCACAGACTGCTTCACTTATCTTCAATTAAATGCCAAGAAACATTAGCATTTTACTTAAAAAAATTATTAAGATGGATTTGTTTCATAAATGGAAAAGACTGTAAACTGAAAATATCGAGTGGATATGACGATAAACTGTTTCACTGTCTGCTCTAATACAATATTAACATTACTTTTGGGTTAGGTAGGATATAAATTTTGGTGGGTTGGCCCGCAGAAAAATCTAAATCGTAATGCGGCCCATGACAGAGGAAAGGTTGCCCATGTCTGACTTATGTAATAAAATTCTGCTCAACAGCATTGAATTAATACAATACATTATAGTGAACCCTCATTTATCTCAGGATCTTCAACACTGAAAAGTTTCATGGTTTGTTTCAATGGGGGGCAACTGACCCTTTTCAGTTAAGGAAAATTCACAAATCCCAAGTGCTGTTGGTTCCAAGAGTACTAGATTTCTAGGATACTACTGCATGTATGAATAAATAATTGAAAAAAAAATTCTTACCTTGTTTACTTAATCTAGATGAAGAGATATTGCTTGACACAGACTCTCCTCTAGACAATACTGTTACTCCACCACTGTAGCCCCCAAAACTATGTGATTTAAACACAGGCGGTCGTAACGATCTTGGGTGAAGGGTATCTCTGCTTTCAAATGATTCTACTTTTGGTAATCTTCCAGGTCTGATTGACAAACAAAAGCAAACACTTAGTTAAGATTTTTTAAATCACTTACCGGTACATTTTTCTTAAAATAAAGTAAGATATAAAGCAATTTCTTTCAAGTTCAAAGGTTGTTGAAACTTATTCCATATTTTTATTCAACAAATTCAAATCACAAGAGGTATAACATGCCTACAAATTACAGTACAGTACTAATTTGTTACTACAACTACCAAATATTAATATTTAAGATGTAAATAGGGACTGATCCTGAATTCTAGTTTTATAACTGAGTCTGGAATAGTTGAACCTGGATTGGGCAGCTCAAATACAGTATAGTACATATAGACAAGCCTCCAAATTAAGAACCCAAGGTTTCCAGGGATCCCTAACATTTTAATCTGGAACTTATTGAAAAATTAATTTACTTTCCAATCACAACTATGTCCCTTTAATAAAAAAAAAAGGGGGGTGGGAAGTGAAAGTCTTAGCTTCTTCTTTGTCACACTAACATAAGACAGCTACCCCATCATTCACCATGCCTGCCCATTACTCACCATATCTGCCTACCACTTTGCCCACCATGTACCACCAACACCATCCATCACTATACGTAACCAAAATAATCCCTAGGTGAATGCATTTGTTAACAATGTACAGTATATTAACTTGGTGCATAGTGAAAGTGAATGTTTACCTATACAGTATTTATTATTTTTCTAATTTACTGTGGGTGAGATCATATGTTTTAAAGTATTTGAACCTAACCTTGTATTTCCTATAAGTAGCAAACCAGGTCAATGTACGAATTCACTCCTTATTACCGCATTTCTACTGAATCTTATTAATTAATAAAGGGCACTGTGTCTGTTAATGAAATGTATGACATACAGAACTTCACTTTATCCCCTTTACCACTGACTGACCTGTTTGCCACTTGGGTGGTCAGCCATGTCTCTGGTAAGTACTGTTGGCAAATACGAGGCATGTACTGGCTCCAAAATGCACCTGAACCTGCGCCAGTATTCGTCAATTCTACTCTTAAATTATCTCACACTCAGTGCCATCACAATGCTCTCTGGCAGGTTATTCCAAGAGTTCACAAATTTTACTCCAAAAAGGTCAGCTGACAATTTTTTATACTTGTGGCTTGTGGCCTCTTTAACCTAAGGCTGTGACCTCTAATGCTCTAATGGGGCAGGCATCTGCTAGATCAAGATATGAACACTTGGTTGAGTAATGTCCTCTGAGATGCTGGCATTATTCATAACCTCATTGAGTATCTATTTCCAAATGCTCACCTTAATCTATGATTGTCATAGTGATGCTTTCGATGTGAGACCTCTGAGTCCATAAAACTCCAGTTTCGGTGTTCGTGCCATCGTGAGTCATCCTGTGAATTTCTACGAGAGTCATGACTTCTGACAGGTGAATCACCCAAACCATCAGCAGATGATAAAGACTGAAACAGAAAGATTCTGTATTAATTTCATATGCTCTCAGTATAAAATATATCAATCTATGGGGCATATTAATCTTGAAAATATCAGTAAGTATTACCAAAGTAGTACTGTGCAACAGTTTTCTTAACATTTAGCAGTCAATATTGTTTTCAATACTGATGAGCCATATTTAATGCAACCAATGATGTTGAAGGTATCATCTAAATGGTTGACTGTTCAGCATTGTTACAAAAATAAATCATAAATATTAAATGTACAGTACAGTGGTCCCTCGGTTAACGAACACAATTCGTTCCAGAGTCGTTCGTTAACAGAATCCATTATTTCAATGGGATATTGGGTAATTGACTCCAGCTCACAGAAAAGTACTGTACAGTACATGCAAAGTAAAGCCAAAAATGCAAAAAAGTCAGAAACAAACCTAAAATTCCCCTAAATCGCCCTTAAATCACTATATAAATAGGTAGGTACATATACACTAGAACTCTTAAATCAATACTGTAATGTGATACAGGTGATTAATTTTTATCTCTTGTGCAAAATATATGACGTTTTTATAATCAAATTATTCACTGTCTTGCAAGGATTCCAGCAATGCAAATTATATTCTCCTAACTTTAGTCTGTGATATTATATAATATAAAAACTTAAAGCCTACTGTATAACCACCAAACCCTGGCTGGGAGGGGGTAGGGGGGGTGAGGGCAGGAGGAAGAGGAGGTGACAGTGACATGTTTGACAGTTGGCACGCGCCGATGGTCTAGTGAAGTATTTATTTGTTTATTTATGTCCTTTAGATCGAGTTTTTGTTTTTTGCTTATAAAATGTCATAGAAGTGACTGGGGAGAATATAATTTACATTGCTGGAATTTTTACAAGATAGTGATTAATTTGAATGTAAACATGCGATAGTTTGCACTAGACAAAAATTTTAGTAACCATTTTGTACATTATTTTGATTACATGTACAGTACAGCTTTGCCCTTAGGACAGTGTGTGCATGTAAATGAGTTTCAATAAATGAATATAGTTACATAATCGAGCCAAAAATATTAGTTGATAAACTTTATATAGACACAGCTTGGATGGCTAAATTTTAGAATGACCAATAATTTTAATATAGAAAATGCAAAAATATTCAAGAACACAACCTTCTTGATATTTACTCCACTGGAAACGAATGTAAACATAGAACAGATTACTGTATTGGCGGACTAGCCGATCAGCTGATCAGCTGATGCTCACAACAAAACGTGTTTGTCGTAAGTATTTCGTCAATCGAAGTTTTGTTCGTGAACCGAATTGAATATCCTTATGGGAGCTAATTCATTAACTGAAATTTCGTTAATTGAACCGTTTGTTAACTGAGGGACCACTGTATAAGAAAAAAATTATCTCCTAAATACTGACCCCATGAAAAGTGTAACATTTTCTGCCACATAAACATGTCTTCTTATCATTCAATTTTTACTTCCCTAAATAAAAGCACCATAAACATCTTTAATCTGATACACCCTGTACTTTACAGCAGGAAGAATGCATTAATGACAACAAATGAAGGGAAAATATATTTGTGGACTTGCTCTTGATTGTGGCCATCCTGCACTATATCAGGAGAAGGCTTTGACGAGTGAAAAAAATTATACCAAGGGAATTTCAAAGTAACTGGTAAATGCAATGCTAGTTTGTCTATTCTGCTGCAGACTAATGCTTATGTGTGCACCTGGGAGGATGCCAGCCTAAGAAGAGGGAAGACATGAGGAAGGATGTTTGCTCAAGACTATTGTGAAGTGACAAAGTCATTCAATAAAAAGAAAGTAAACAAACTGCCTCAAATAATTTTATGAAAAAAAAAATATCCACAAAACCTGCAACAACTTTCATTAAGAATGAAGTCTCACCAACTATAATGACACATGTATAGAATTATTTTCTATAGTGAAACTCAGCTCTCAAGAACATTGCATGGATATAAAATCAGGAATACATTTCATTTAAAATATCTTCTTACAAAATAATTGCCAGTGTTTTTATATCTCTCCATATAAAGAGTTGCACAACTGTTAATACTCCCAAAGAACATGGAGCTCAACATAAAGTACTTATACTTTTATGCAAAAATTTTTATAACAAATTGCAACTATTTCTTATGTAAAGGGATCTTCGTGGTGTAGATTAATACAGTACAGTGTAACCTTTTTTTCTATATTTTCAATTTCTTTCCGTTCTTTTTTTTTCGCCCCCAGGCTCTGTTGTGGGTCGTTTGACCTGTGCCCGGGTGGGCTAATTCCCGTAAAAAAAAAATAATAATAATAAAAAATAAAAAATAAAAAATAAATAATAATAATAATAATAATAATAATAATAATAATAATAATAATAATAATAATAATAATAATAATAATAATAATAATAATAATAATAATAATAATAATAATAATAATATGGTGATGATGATGATATTGATAGTGGTAGTGATGATGATGATGGTGGTGTGGTGTGTGGTGTGTGTGGTGTTGATGATGGTGGTGGTGTGTGGTGTGGGCGTGATGGTGGTGTGGTGTGGTAGTGGTGTGGTGGTGGTGGTGATGGTGAGGTGGTGGTGAGGTGGTGAGGTGGTGGTGGTGGTGGTGGTGGTGGTGGTGGTGGTGGTGGTGGTGGTGAGGTGGTGGTGGTGGTGGTGGTGGTGGTGGTGGTGGTGGTGGTGGTGGTGGTGGTGGTGGTGGTGGTCAGTGGTGGTGGTGGTGAGCTGGTGGTGTGGTGGTGGTGTGTGTGGTGGTGGTGGTGGTGTAATAATAATAATAATAATAATAATAATAATAATAATAATAATAATAATATATATATATATATATATATATATATATATATATATATATATATATATATATATATATATATATATATATATATATATATATATATATATATACAGAAGAACCATGACTATGTGCAATACTTCATTATCCAACTCATTAGCATCTGGATATGATACTTATGGTTAAATACTGTTTTCACCCTGATAGGAAAGTTCTTAGGACTAATAATGTACCACATCTTTTTCTAAGTACAGTATTAAAGACTCATTCCTATAATTGTTTCACGCTTACAAAGCTTAGCTTGTTAAGTAAATGAGATGATTCAACTGGCAGATGTTCCAGTAATAGGTCTGGTTATCAAAATGGGCAAGACAGGAAAATTTAATTTCCAAACTACCCTGTACTGTAGTTGTTTTAATATTACTGTACTAAATTTTCATTTTTTATACAGTGGAGGATATGAACTAATTATGAAACAAGGCTTATGAAAGATTCATTAATGTATCCCATGCATGAAGGAGGTTATAAACCGGACCAGCAGCTCTATAATGACAATAAACAATGTACAGTAATGAACTGTCATCAAATAATGTGATACTATTGTTGTGATATTTCAATCAGAACTATAGTTCTGAAATTGATGAATAATTTTATTAGACTTAAACTTTGAACTTATTAATGTAATTTTGGTAAATCATCATAAAATGTTATTTCGGCACCACTACTTTATATTGCATGTTAATAAGTAGTTAATTTTTTAAATATTCAGCTTTTAAAAATGATAAGTTTTACCCCTGACCACAATCTTTTAAGCTTAAGAAATGATGCCATCAAGTTATAATGGGAAAATGGTACAAGTTTTATAAAGGTATATTGCAAAGAAATCTGGAGGTAGGAGAGCTTGTTAAGGCCATTCAGGACCAACCAATATGCTACTTGCCATAATAATGGTAATTCCTCCATCTCGTTTCAGAACCAACCTACATCTTTTATCCAATTCCAAACCATATGCCAGTGTGTGCACACCTACAGACTGGTTCCCCTGGACAGCTTATAATGTATACAGTACTACAAAAGCTAAGTATCCCACCCCAATTGTAATATACCAAGGATTATGGTAGGGTGTGATAAGATTGTTAGCAAGTGCATATGAAATAGTATAAACCATTATTTTTGAGTCTAGGGTAAAAAGCGAGAATAAATATTCTAAAATATTGGCTATTGTTAGGGTGAATTACATTAGGTAACTCCTGTTATTTTCTATTAATCATACCTATTGGTTTTATGTAGTCTAATGATTAATTAGTATTGTAACTACATTTCCTTCACTTGCTTGAAAGTTCTCTGATAATTCATAAATCTTCCTGATGTTTTCACCTAAGGACAAGAGGAGGTGGGTATTTGCCTCTACAGTAAGAATTGGAACGATGCAGAGATAACAGTATGAGCTCTGTGCTAAGATGATGCCCAATGAATGCAGTCAATAATACAATAAAGAAACTACTAATTAATCCTCAATTAGTGTGAGAGAGATGGGAGGAATTATTGTTGAAGAGGAAGATATATCTTTAAACAATGTTAACAGCAGTTTTTCATGTGAAAGGACTGAATTAGTTTATGTGCCTAAAGACCTTTGATATAGAAACACATAAGTATACATAAGAACAGGAACAACCACCAAAGGGAAATACAAATATTCAAAACTTGGGAGGTATCTGTTTCCACTTTTTTGTGTGTTTTTTTTAAGGTATAGAAGAGTCATTGTCCTGATTGAGAATAAGGCAATTGCATGGAAGAACATAAGAAAATAAGGAGTCTGCAATAAGCCAGTTGGCCTGTGCATGGCAGCTCCTGTCTAGAGTTACAACCACTCTCTATCATCCATGAATCTATCTAGCCTCCTTTAAAAATTTCCAGCCTTCCAGCACTTATTACAAAGTTGCTAAGCTTGTTCCACTCGTCTACCACCCTAATTGTGAACCAGTTCCTTCCTATCTCCCTCCTAAACCTAAATTTATCCAACTTAAATCCATTGCTTTGCGTCCTATCCTGCTCGGATATTATGAGAACTTTATCTATATCTCCTTTATTGATTCCTTTCAGCCACTTAAATACTTCTATCATATCTCCCCGCACTCTTCGTCTTTCTAGGGAATGCAAGTTTAGTTTCTTTAATCTATCTTGATATGGAAGGATTCTAAGTCCAGGAATCATTTTCGTCATTCTTCGCTGCACCGATTCCAGTGAATTGATATCCACTCTATAATAAGGGCACCAGAACTGAACAGCATAATCGAGATGCGGCCTGACTCGCGCAAGATATAGTTACAATATGGCCTCCGCACTCTTATCACTTCTAGATATAAAACCTAATACTCTGTTTGTCTTATTTCGAACATTAATGCACTGTTTTCTAGGCCATAGGTCCGGGCTTACAAATACCCCTAAGTCTCTTTCACAAGTTGACTTCTCTAGGTTGATGTTGTTAAGGCTGTATACATTGGCAATATTTGTTCTTCCAATATTAAGTATGCTGCACTTGCTGGTGTTGAATTTCATTTGCCATATTTCTGACCACTCCTGCAGTTTATTTAAATCGTCCTATAGTGAATTTGCATCCTGCATATCACAGGCATGAAATTACTGTGGATCACCAGGAAGTTAGTCCTCATTTGTGTGTTTGGCATCATGTACTGTAATATGAAATGTTGTGACGACAGACACACAGTCATTCAAAAAACTATATACAGGTATGCAAAATTGTGTTGAAAAATATGACACAACAGATGAAGGATTCTGACAACCCTACTGAAACAACAGACGTCACAGCGTTCATTCTGAAATTCACCGATCCCTCCAAGTAGAGAAAATTTTGACTGACCGTGCATTGCTTTAGTACACAACAAGTGAGTTTTACTGGTTTGTGTCTATTCATGTACAATAGGAAATTTTTGTGTGAATGAGAAGACTGTACATCTACAGGGTAGTTCAAGGATATTTTGGGTGGTAAGTATGTTTTCTGGTAGAGGCTGTAGCCAGAACCCACCAGAAACAGGGTTTCCAGGATCAATCCTTCATTTTCATACCGAACACATATGAACATCAAATAAGAAATCTCACTCAGAAAATTGAATCTGGACCAGTTCAGAAAATTCTTGACTAATTTCTTAATTTATGGCATGTGGCACATTGTTTGGTAGACTACAGAACCTGTGAAATTTTGATCAAATTATCTCAAAAATAAAAAGTAACATGTCAAGAGGGATAACTGTATAGTAGAAGTCTGCATATTTGATAGCCTACAAAACTATATTTTACATGATTGTAATACACCTGTACAAAATTTCACTGTGAGTGCTCATCTGCATATTCAGAATTCCTGAAATTTCACACAAATTTTGCCATAAACACAATAGAGTTGGTTGGTAGTAAAGATAGTTGGTGGTGCAGATGAGTAAAGGTATAAATGGTTGGAGAAGGAGATGGATGACGGTGAAGATATTTGGTGAAGCTGATGCATGGTGGAGTAGATGGTTAATGGTTCGAATGATTGGTGCATGTGATTGGTGGTTCACATAGTTGATGAGCAGATAATTGGTGACACAAGAGGTTGGTGTTGCAGGTGGCTGGTTATTGAAAGGCCACTGGATTACATGCAGGGAATGAGGGCAACACTAACATATTTCACTCAGAACTCAGGTCATGTTACCAGGAACACACACAACTAAAGTAAACAGTTCACATCACACTTGTAAAATTGACCCACATGGTATTTTTAGTGTTGTATCACTTCTGATTGAATGATATTTTTTTTACAGTGGATTATGTGTACAGTATACGGTAACCATATTTGCTCAGGTTTTGATTGCCTGACGATCCTTAAACTATATATCTAATTAAAAATTAATACATTATGATGGAAAAATGTACTGAAGGCCACAACCAACTATGCCGGCTCACTGAAGGTATGTAACAAAGATGAGTCTGCCAGCAAACTGGCTCCCCCATCCCTCCACCAACACACATTCATATCAGTTTTATTAACCCTTTCAATCCTACATACATATGAGATATGTTTTGATTTTTCCCCGCACCAATTAAAATATCCTGGAATAACTGTAAGCCAAACAATGATACTACAGTATATGTCACTAACAACAATACTTCACCCTCAGAAATTTCACAGCTGCTCAGTTATCCTGGCATCTGGCAGCTTCAAGAGTAATAACCACGCATCTGGTAGATGCAAACGTAAATGCACAACTATATGGGATAAATCAGACACAATTTTTATGGAAACCAAAGACATAGAGGAATATGATGATGACAAAGTTTAGCTTGGGCATGCAAACACCTTGTACACACAGGGTGATACCAGGAAGACATAGTGGCCTAAATTATTGTATTATGGAGGAAACTTAAAGGGATTGCAGCTGCTAACCAACTTTTCTTTTATCCTTTAAGAATTTTTATGGGTTTTAACATTGTTTAATTAATTTATGCGGCCTATTATTATTATTATTTTTATTTTTTCAAAATACCTTAGGCTAGGTGGGATGCAAATATAAACCAAACATACAATTGAAAGGGTTAATTATATTTTTTGTTACAAAACTCTTAATTTCTTGTTCATTCTTATTAAAAAAAATTATTCTTATTGTTCACAAATGTGAAGCTTCTAGCTTACTGAAGTTGTATAGCTAATATTTTATCTAAAATAAACCTTAAACTAGTACAGTATTACAGGTGTAATAAACATTTCCCATTAATATATGAACTACATTAATGGTAATTACTGTACTGTACATATACATAATCTATTTACAATACAGTATATTTATAACATCGAACAAAAGTGCAATACTGTACTGTATTAAACATTATGCAACCAACATCGGTAAAGGTAGTAAGAAAGTAGGACAACTACTGTCTCCACAGTATTTCCAGGATAAATTTATGCGCATGATTCCATCCTTGGAAACTTGTTCTCATGCCTGGAATGAAGAGTTTTTTCTCAAAATTTCTGAGAAGGCACAAAAAGAAAAAAAATAGTACAGTACCTGTACTGTACAGGTATTGGAGTACCGGGGATAAAAGATTCTGGCTACTGGAGAGATTATATTTTCCATACATGTTCCCTTGATTTATGATAACTCTATGTACCTGTACATTATTTCAGATTAGCACTCTCAAGACTGTCTGAAATTTATTTAACAAGCCTGTCACCGGACCACTTTTGAGCCCGCAGAATGACCAGAAATTGTGGAGAAGATATTTTTTTCCCGAGTGCTATTCGTGGCTAAGATATTGTCAAATATTTATTCAAATGATGCCTTCCTATGCAATAAAGGCTGGGAATCACATGAAACCTTCAAAAATAAAATACTGTAAATAAAATAAAAGCTCTTTTTGCAAGTGTAAGTGAAAGTTTACTGTTGATTACTCTTCGTGCTGTACCCACATCATTGCATCAGTCAGTATAAAATGAACATGGTGTAACTATAAAAGATAATGTAAAAAGTAAAGGCGATACAAAATAAGTGGTGGCTAGGTGCACAGTCGCCGAAATGTTTATGCATATTTTTCCCTTTTATTTTATTTTTTTAAATTCTTTGAAAGTACTTTTTATAATGGATTATTACTGTAAACATACTAAGGAAGACAAATACACCAGTCAGAAGTTTCTGTGACAAATAAAATTTGGGCAATAAAATTTCCACTTACCACTAATACAAGGTAGGCCTTGGCATATGAACGACAATGGTGTTATGAATACAGTCCATATCAAATAAGCACAAAATTCACTATACAGTACTGTAATTCACCATACCCCATACAAACGCCTCTACTGCACTACATTTCAATATCACTTATTATTCTTCAATCTAGGTCTATACAGGTCTTCGTTATAAGAGTATACAGTGATCCCTCGGTTAACAAACGCCTTCGTTAACAAATTTTCGGTTAACGAATTACCTTCCATAAGATTCTTCACTTCGGTTAACGAAAAAATTTCGGTTAACGAATTCCTTACGAATTTTTCCCAACAAGTTTTTGTTTTTGCCTGCTTTTGGCTGCTCACCAGCTGTAGTATTAGTCCGCCAATACAGTAATTGTTTTAGGGCTTAAATTCGTTACCATTTGAGTAAATATCAAGAATGTTGTACTATTCAATAATTTTCCAAGTCTTATATTAAAGTTTTTAGTCATTTTAACAATTATTTAACACAATTGAAGTACAGGGAACTAGTTTTTAGCGCGCCAAACAGCCACTTGACTCACCCAAATGGCGTCAGTGTGTGTCCCTGCTCAGTGGAGGAAGCATCTTGCTTGAGACTCTCTTGAACATAAACTATTTTTACGTTTTTACAGTACAATTATTGGATATTCTGAAGTTTATTTTACATATTGACAATATATAATGCAGTGCAGTGTTGATTTAAAGAAATTAATCTTGAATTTCACCAAGTGAACTAAAATTTTATGGGTGAAATGGCAGCATGGGGTGACTTCTCTTCCACCCAAATGCCTTCTCTTCTCCCTTCTCCTCCATCCCCATTCTAATTCCCATCATCATCATCATCAACCAGGAGCCTTCTACATGCACACCTCAAAGTAAGTGTACTTTACTGCATTTATTTTTAGTTTGTATGTAATTTTTGCTGAGCTGGAACCAATTACCCAAAATCCCATTGAAACAATGGATTCGGTTAACAAAATTTTCAGTTAACGAACGACCTTCTGGAACGAATTGTGTTCGTTAACCGAGGGACCACTGTATTCACTATCTGTGGTTTCGCAGTTAAGTGGTCAACTTTTTGTGACCATCCACATAAAAAGTCCCCGCATTTAAGTGAATTCCACTCAAAAACCAATCAAAAACTCCCGATGAAATCTACGGATTTTTAGCTTTAGCGTTTGAAATTTCACCCTCTTCCTGGCGCCATAGATGCACTCGTCTCAACGCCAGTCTCTCACTTTGTTTCGTCCAGACCAGTGCTTTGTTGTGTTTACTCCTGCCTTTGTTGTGGCTTTTCATGCATGTTGTGGTGAATTATTTTATCATTTTTGTAGCCATGAGTTCCAAACCCAAACAAGGTGGTGCAGCACTCAAAAGGAAGCACATTAACTACAGTAAGATCTCATATTTCGTGCGATTTCATTTCACGTTTTTGAATTTCGCGAGCACTATCTTATGTGACCAAGTCTTATATTTGGGGTAAAATATCGTGAATTTCGCGAGATCCAGCCAGCTGAACGCAAGATCCAGCAAGCTGAATGCTGGCCACCGTGTTAAATGATGTCACAGCCCTCATACCAGTTACAGTCATTTCTGCTACAACTCGTGTTTTGTCAACGCGAATTGGTTGCAAAGCGATTGATGAATAAGGGAAAGCTGTTTGCAAAACGTGAACTTTTGCATGCGAATGTTGGCTATAGCGCGATTCCATTCTCAATGTTTTCATTCCATCCTCAACATTTTAAGTGTGGCGCGGGGTTATGCAATGTTTACACTTCACATTCGACATCACATGTTCAACTGATTCGTGTCTTTTATTTGTGAAGTGTTTTTTGAGAGGTACTCTGTAAATTTCTTCTGTTTTTTTTCAAATTTAGCTGTTACCCATAAATGTTGTATGAAAAGAATAAGTAAAAAGAATATTTCGCAGTAAGGACTAATAACGGTTTACACCAGCACTCTCTGTTTACATAACGTGATCAGTTGAATCGCGCGGTTTCTGTCAAATACTTCGTGATTTTTGCTATTTTCTTCAATTTTGTTGTGTTAGCAATGAATACGGAAAGACTAGGTAAGAAGAATGTTTCCAAGAAGCGTTCTGGTGATCAAATTGCCGGTGGTGAACGTAAAAGAGGTTTACAAGAACGCAACTATTGCGTTGTAGCCCATGCCATCCTAGCGACCGCCCGGGCTGTTATTGTGTGCTTTTTTGGGTGGTGCTACCACCTGTCGAGTCAAGATAATGGCCTCTACCTCTACTGGGGGTCCTACTGGTGCTGGTGGGACAGACCCACCTAAGTGGCCAAATAAAGAAAAGGCGAAGCGGGACTATCATAAGGGAGTTAAGTTTGCCAGGTACTCGATGCAGGATAAGCAGCGTGTGATTAAGTTACTTGAGGAAGGCCTAAAAACTAGTTTCCGGAAAGCACAATCAAGTCAATAAAGGCAGAATTTGTATCATTTGGAGGTTATAAATGGGAAAATCAGAGGTTGATGTAGAGTGGCCAGTCCATATTGTTATTTTTCTCATTAGTTTATGTATTTGCATTTGGCGAATTTGAATTTGGCGCAATTTTTCCAATCTATATTACTCGCGAAATACAAGACCTTACTGTATAGTATACAGTAGATGTAAAATTAGAAGTTATTAGGCGAAAGACGAGTGGGAGAGGATAATCCACGTAATCCTGTTTCTTTTTCATCCTCCGATTAATCCTCCATCCCCAACACCCACCTCCATCAATCCAATCAAGCCTTTGAAGCAAAGAAAATAAGAATATTTTATTATGTTAAAATTATTTATTTCTAAAACATTATAGTAAGTATTTTGTTTCAATGAACCACTGGAGAGAGTGTGCACCAACAACGGTTGCTGTGAACCACCGGGTCGCCGGCACAACCTACATTGCCTCAACACACTGACCCCTATGAACTTTAAGGATGTTAGATAACTCATAAAGATAAATAATTTCTTAAAATAATGTGTTATCAAATGTTTAAAAAATGTTTCTAAGGTAAATAATTGTTAAAAGATATCATATAAAATGTCATGGTCCTAATTTTACCTACGGTATTTCCATTATATCTTATGGCAGGCATGGGCAACCCGCAGCCCGTGGGCCGCATGCGGCCCGAACCATGTCTTTGTGCGGCCCACGAATTGATTAAGAAATTCTTTTCTTGTGGCCCGCAGTTCCGGTAGATGCAGCCAGTTTATGGTGAGTAAAGCAATGTTTATTAAAAGAATAATCATCACAGACACAATTCATTACTGTTTCATCACCTAAGAGTAAGCAACTATGAAAATGTAACAGTGAAATAAGTATATATAGTCAACAATATAAACATTTTAACATTGCTAAAGCTGCCTCCCGTAAGATGGGAATGCTGTACAGATGCTGAAGCAACTTCACTCCGGAGCAGTTGCTTCAAGTTTAAAAGGGATTCATTCGTCCTAACTTGGAGTACTGCTCTCATATCTGGGGTGGATTTTCTTCTGTCCAACTGTTAGATACGGTGGACTCAAAGGCATTTCGTCTTATTAACTCTCTTTTTTTACTTTTATCCTCTTCAACACTGATCGGCTTGTTAGCTGCTTGGGCAATCAGCCACATCTCTGTTACACACTGTTGGCAAGTACTGGGCATGCACTGGCTCCTGAATGTATCTGAACCTGCTCCAGTGCTTGTCAAGTCTGGTCTTGAAAAAGCTCACACCTGGTGCCATCACACTCTCTGGCAGAATATTCCAAGAATTCACAACTCTCACTCCAAAAAAGGTACCTCTCACAGTTTTCTGGACTTCTTCAACCTAGAGCTGTGACCCCTTGTGAGGCAAATGTCCACCAGCTAAGCAATTGCAGGCGCTCTAATCTCTCAGGGTAGCTGAGCTGCCAAAGTGCTGGCACCAGCCTGGTGGCCCTCCTTTGGACATTTTCAATCAACTGACAGTCCCTAGTATATCTAGGGGACCAGACAGGGTGACAGTACTCCAGGCGGGAAAGCACCTCGCTCTTCAAGATCGTTACTAGAGATAGACCGCATAGATATCTGAACAACCTTTTTATAAGACCTAATAGTGTACAGTAGTTGCCTGATTCAACCTCTTCTCACAATGGCCCGAGAACTTCAGTTCATTGTCAACTTATACACCTAAGTCCATTTCACATTCAGTCTCAATTATGCAATTTCTTCGTCCCGTTGGGACATATGATACGCCTCCTTACCCAGGTGCAGCCTCTTACACTTTGTGACATTGAATCTTAGCAACTATTTCTTCAGCCAATCTTGAAGCTCACAGAGATCCTTCTGCAGCTCTTGATAGTCTGCTTGGTTCTTTATTTCCCTAAATAACTTGGCATCATCCATGATATCAGGGGTGTATCACTTCTGGCATGTCATTTATGAAACAAACAGCGGGCTCAATACACTGCCCTGTGGTACCCTGCTTATCACTGGTACATATGAAGATTTCATGCCATTAATCACCACACACTGCTTGCAATCATGTAGAAAGTCTTCGACCCACGCTAGGACACTTCCCATAATCCCATAACCTTCCAGTTTAATTTTCAGCCTTTCAAGGGGTACACTCTCGAAAGCTTTGGGAAAATGTTGCAGAATTTGGGTCCAAACATCCAGTACCTTGAGTAATTGTGTTAAGCAGGAGCGTTCCGGCATAAAACAAAGTTTCTTTGCAAACTCTCCTTCCTTAGTTGATAATCTCTCTTCCTTTCCTCTTTGCAGCAATGTTGCTTCACACTCTCCCTCTTTTACAGGTACTTCAAAGGGATATGTTCGGTGGAATTGGCATCTTGTGTACCGCCGGCAAGGCCGTGGGCTCGTAACACTAGTCTTGCCAGCGGTGCCCACCATTTCTGTGTGGATGTCGGTCACACTAGAATAACCCGTTATAGTACATCTTTCTTTCCTCACACAGCCAACTGTGGAATACTCTGCCTTCTTCTGTGTTTCCATACTCAAACAATCTGTTACACTTTAAAAAGCTGGTTTTCCGGCATCTTCGTGGTGAAGATTATATAGGCCTTTTCTCTTCTATTTTAATTTTTTTGCTTTTATTTCCCAGGCCCTGTTGAGGGTCGATGACCTGTGCCCCGGTGGGCAATTCCCTATACAGTGGTCCCTCAATTAACGAACACAATTGGTTCCAAAGAGTCGTTCGTTAACCGAAAATTTTGTTAACTGAATCTATTATTTCAATGGGTTATTGGGTAATTGGTTCCAACTCACAGAAAAAGTACATACAAAGTACTATATACCAGTAATAGAATTAACAAAACATTAAATATAAACTAAATACAGTACTGTACTGTACAGTATACTGTATAATAATAAATAAAAAACAATAGAATACAGTACTTTAACTTACTTTGAAGTGTTTATGTTGTATTCCCGGCAGCTTTGTTTACATATCAAACGGCTGATTGTAGAGGCAGTCGATGATGACATGCCATATTCTTTACAGCGTGCACTGGTTCTAATGCCTTCTTCATGTTTCATAATAATTTCTGCACTGTATATTATCAATATGTGAACTAAATTTCAGAATGACCAATAATTTTGATGTAAAAATGCAAAAATATTCAAGAGACCAACAAACTGGATGTTCACTCCACTGTAAACAAAGTTAAACTGAGAAGCATTGGTGGGTGATTCGATCAGCTGATTGGCACACAAAAATTGTTCCCTGTACTGTATATATTATCAATGTGTTAACTAAATTAGGATGACCAATAATTTTAATATAAAAAATGCACAAATATTCAAGAGCACAACTTTCTTGATATTTACTCCACTAGAAATGAAATGTAAACATAGAACCAATTACTATACTGTACTACTGTATTGGCGGACTAGCCGATCAGCTGATGCACACAACAAAGCGTGTTTCTCATAAGGCTTTTGTTAATCGAAGTTTTGTTCGTTAATGGAATTGAAAATCCTTATGGGAGCTAATTCGTTAACCGAAATTTCGTTAATTGGACCGTTCGTTAATCGAGGGACCACTGCACTGTATACGTATACCCAGAATTAAACAGCACAAGTACAATATCAGAACAGCATCTGGAAGCAGTGCACTGTTTGTTCACGTAAGGAACAATAATCATCCCATGGATTGGGAAAACAGCTTAGAAGTGTACAAATCATCATGTGTCACAGAAAGACTTCTGATTGAAGCTAGTTTGATAAGGGAATTGAATTCTATAAACCTTAGTGATGGTCAGTACAAAACTGATAATAAGTTACACAAATATATTTGTCAGTGGCCCAAGGTTAAAAATGGGATGATTATTGTTCCTAACATGAATGAACAGTGCACTGCTTCCAGATGCTATTCTGATATTGTACTTGTGCTGTTTAATTCGGAATTGCAATGCTTTCCCAGTCTGTCCTACATAATTTCCATTATAGTTGCTACATGGAATGCAATAAACACTTCCATTTACATTCAAGGTTGGGCTATTCTTGATTAATATATTGGTAACAGTAGAGTCATACTTAAAAACAACATTAATATTTAATAATTTAAGGGAATGAACTAACAAAATAAATTCATTGCGATAAGGCAGTCAAAATATTTTTAAATGTAGGAATTTGCCTGGTTTGAGTAGAATGAAAGGATGTTTTAGCCCTTTTCAAACAATGATCAACAAACAATGAAGGGTACCCAAGTTTTTGTGCAATGGACTGAATGTATTTCAGTTCTTCATCAATAAATTCAGCGTCACAAATACATAAACATCTAAAAACATAGCAGAAAAAAATGACATTTTAGTAGATTCCAGGTGACTCAATAAAAAATGTATGAAGCTGTCTACCTGTGTAGGCTTTCTGTACACCTTAAATTTATAGTTATGACCATTTCTAATGATAAGCATATCAAGAAATGGAAGGGATCCATTTAATTCTCTTTCAATTTTGAATGTAATACTAGGGACAAGATCATTAACCTTGTCTAAAAAGACAAAAGCTAAGGTGCTCCATTGTTTCCCTTTTCCCTGTGTGATTTTATCAAGATTTATCTTATCCACATTTTCATTGTGGATCTACAACAGTGGCGACGAGCAATAACGAGCCCTCGAGACGAGAACGTGTGTTTGGCACCAACCAAGTTTGGCAAGAACACGCAACCAGGAAAGAGGGCCATGGCTCTAGACGTACCAGTTCCCAAGGTATTCTCGGTGTTGGAGGATCTTTCCACGGTGGCTCAGAGGTGGAAGAAATGGAGTTCTTCTTTTGAGTTTTACCTGATAGCCACAGGAGTCACGAAGGAGGAGCAGAAGAGAGCCTTATTGCTGCATGTTGTTGGACCTGAGGTGCAAGAAATATTCACTAGCCTGACGCCTGCGAGTAACAACCTCAGAGATACCACAGAAGCCCTGAACAGCTACTTTTTTCCAAAAATAAATGTAAGGTATGAGAGATTTTTGTTCAGGAAATGTACTCATGATCCCAATAAATCTGTTGATACTTTTGTCACCAAATTGAAAAAGTTAGCCTCTACTTGTGAATTTACTGATGTTGAGGATGTTATTATTGATCAGGTGATTGAAAAGTGTAATTCTCATGAGTTGAGGAAAAAGTTGCTGCAGGAGAAAAACCTAACATTAGATAAGGTTTTGGACATTGCTAGAGCATTAGAAGCAGCTAATTCTCAAGCTCAGACTACTGAGGGTAGATCACATGATTCACAGGTCAACAGAGTTTCAACTAGCACCAGTAGACAGCAAAAGCCATGGCAAAAAGGTAGAAATATGAAAGCATGAGAAATTTAAGGGAAAACAATCTCCTAATGTACATTTACAACAACATAGCTCATCCAGAGAATCCAAACCTAGAGCTAGACAATGTTTCAGGTGTGGTACAGAAAGTCATCATCCCAATGATAGGGAAAAAGGCTCAGCAACTGATATGAAATGCCATAATTGTGGTCACATAGGTCATTTCAATAACATGTGTAACTCTCGGAAACAACAAAACACATTCATTTTACCTCGAATGTAACTGTATCACAGATGTTCACATAGAAAAGTCAGGGAGATAAGCAATCAATTGCTAGTGATAATGAGGAATTTCCCTTTCAGATCAATTCTCTATGTAGTAAAGAGAAGAGAAGAATGATATCAATCACTATGAATGAAATACTGTACCTATTATCATGTAACTTGACACAGCAGCAGATGTGTCAGTAATGTCTGAAGAGGTGGCACGTAAAATTCCTGATATATTTATAGAACCATGCAACAAAGTTCTAAGGGATTATAACTGTCACAATATAGAAGTAATAGGTTCTGCCAAGGTAAATGTTCACTATAGCCAACAAACAGCAAAGGACCTGCCCATCACCATTGTTAAAGGTCAAGGTTAAACATTAATGGGTTTAGATTGGTTGAAACATTTTACATTAAATTGGTCAAATATTTTGAATGTTCTAAAGAAAGAACAAAAGGCAGTCATTCCTTTAAATGAGGTATTATCAAAATTTGAGGAGGTATTTACTGATGGACTCGGTACTGTGAATAATGTTAAGGCTACTTTAACACTGAAACCAGATGCAACACCCAAATTTCTTGCTCCTAGACCTATTCCTTATGCTTTAAAGAAGCCAGTTGAACAGGAAATTAAGAGGTTAGAAGCAGAATAGTCATGGGAAAGAGTAACCTACTCAGATTGGGGTATACACCTTTAGTTCCAGAAGCAAAAAAGGGTGGTGGTATTCGATTATGTGGAGACTATAAGGTAACTCTAAACCCTCAGTTACAAGTAGCACAACATCCTCTACCTAACCCTACAGATATGTTTGCATCTTTAGGAGGATGTAAGATCTTTTCAAAAATTTACTTGAAACATGCATTTCAGCAGTTAATCATGGATGACAAGTCATAGGAGTATTGCACAATAAACACACGTTTAGGACTTTTTCGCCCTAAAAGATTGCCATATGGTGGAGCTAGTAATTGTGCAATATGGCAACAAACCATGGACAAAATATTCAATGGGTTACCTGGTGTATTTTGTTTTGTGGATGATATTTTGGTAGCAGGAAAACATGAAAGAGAACAACAGAAAAGATTAACGGCAGTAATGAAGCGTATCCAAGAAAATGAAATGAAAATTCACAAGAATAAGTGTCAGTTTCAAGTAGCATCCATTGAATATTTAGGATTCATAATTGATAAACGAGGCAGACATAAGACAAATGAGAAGGTTAGAACAGTCCAGTCTGCAAAAGTGCCTGAGAATGTTAAAGAGCTACAATCGTTCTTGGGACTTGTAACATTTTATGGAAGATTTGTTAAAGATTTAGCTACAATTGGAAACCTCTTATATCATTTACTGAATAAAGATGTAGCATGGACCTGGTCAGAGGAATGTCAGCAGTCGTTTGAGAAGATAAAAGTTGCAATAACTTCACCAAACTTTCTTATACATTTTGAAATGGATTTGCCAGTAAAGCTAATATGTGATGCCTCACAAGTTGAATTAGGTGCAGTTCTAGCACATGTCATGCCAGACAGCACTGAGAAACCAACTGCATTTGCATCTAGATTGTTAAATAAAGTTGAGAGAAATTACTTACAGATTGAGAAGGAGGGCCTTGCACTTGTGTATGGTGTTAAAAAATTCCATATCTATTTGTATGGCAGGAAGGAATTAATGTTAGTGACTGAACACAAACCATAATTAGCAAATTTAGATCCCAAATCAGGATTACCCACTGCAAGACTACAAAGATGGGCCATCACTTTGGCAGCTTACAATTACACACTGGAATACAGATCCACCACTAAGATGGGTAATGCTGACACACTGTCTCACCTACCTGTGGACAGGGCTCCTGAAGAGCACGAGGCTAGTATTCTTTTGATAGAAAGTTACAACTTGCCCATTACAGCAAAGAATATAGCACAGAGCACAAAGAAAGATCCTATACTCTCAAGGGTACTTCAATGCCTAGTTACGAGTAGGGACTCAATAATGACTTGGGAAGAATGTAAATCATATGTGCCAGTATGGCCAGAACTTAGTGTAGAACAAAAATGTATATTGCATGGATTCAGAGTTGTTGTTCTTAAGCAACTTAGGGAACAGGTCCTTGCAGAGCTGCATGCTGACCACCAAGGCATTGTCAGATCAAAGGCCATAGCTAGAACTTACATATGGTGGCCAGGTGTTGATAAGGATATTGAACTGTATGTATGTTAAAACGTGTGAAACTTGTGCCATTCACCAGAATAATCCTAAACCAGTACGATTACATCCATGGGAATGCCCTAGATATGCTTGGCAGTGACTGCATATTGACTATGCTCGTCCATTCTTAGGATATTCTTACTTGATTGTGGTTGACGCTTATAGCAAATGGCCTGAGATAATTCCCATGCAATTAACTACTTCACTCTCCACAATTAAAGCATTGATGCAGATTTTTGCAACACATGGCTTACCACAGCGTATAGTATCTGACAATGGTCCTCAGTTTTGTTCCCAGGAATTCAAGAATTTTGTGAATGTAAATGGCATTCAACACACGTTTACTGCACCATACCATCCTGCCACAAATGGGGAAGCAGAGAGATTTGTTCAAACATTCAAACATAATATGAAATGTAGAAATGCCACTTTTGCCAATGTTCCTACTTGCACATGTAAGTTTCTCATGGCTTATCGGACTACTCCGCATGCAACTACAGGTATGTCGCTTTCAATTTTGTTGACGGGAAGAAAGATTAAGACTATGTTAGACTTAATGTTGCCTGATTTTCTTAGTGAACAACAGAACAAAGGGTGGAAACAATTGCAAAATCACCTCCAGTAATGGTACGCTTTTCCACTACACCTGACAAGTGGGTACCAGGAGAAATTACACGTGAAATTGGGAATGATGTTAATGTCAATGGTAATGTTATGAGAAGACACACTGATCAGTTGAAGCCTTCTTGGGTAGACAAAATACATCACCCTTATACTTCTGTAGATCAAACCAATACAGAACAAATTCTTGACCCCAGCAGTAAGTCAGCAGCAACCAAGGAGACTTTACCCACAACAGATGTAACAACAATGCCATTGCCCCAAAGTCCAGTTGCACGCAGAGTATTTCCTGATAGGAAAACCAGGGGATTAGCTCCTAATAGATTAGATTTGTAAGGAAAACTATATTTTCTTTCATTTAAGATACCGAGATGTTTATTTTATTTTTGTATGCTCAGATGTTATATTTTCATATACAGTATTACTCTAAGGTAATCATAGCTCAAAATTTCTAGAGTGAGGGGGAAGGAAGTATTATATACATATTAGTTACTGATTTAAGTTTTCTTTGTCAATGCATTTATAGTACCTGACAGATGCTCTCTTTTGTTTTCACTTTATTTATATCTCAAGTATTATGTTTAAGCACTTATAGCTGAGCCTCCTCCTCGGGTACCTCGTAAATACAGTCCAGCATTACGGTAGAAATTGTCTCTTTTTATCCTGCGTCATCCGGCGAAGATGATGGGATGTACTAGCCTTGAGTATACGACATGACATGTAGCAGCATACAACACATTATCTAATGTGTATTTCAGGTAAACTGTGAAGACACAACAGTGGTGACGATGATGGGATATACTAGCCTTGAGTATACGACATGACATGTAGCAGCATACGACACATTATCTAATGAGCATTTCAGTTAAGCTATGAAGACACAACACTATGGGCTACCAAAGTCCCCTTCCCAGGTTACACCACAGATATACAGAATGATTCAGCAGAACATGGAGTCGTTCTAAAACATTATATTATAAGGAAAGGTAATATTTATACGATAAACTCCACTCGACCTTATTCGGCACACACATATGGTCTTGTGCTGACATGGCTTGCAGTCAATTGTTCAGTAATTACTACTATTATAATAATCCAAACAGTGTTACAAGTACCATAATAAATAAGTGTAATTTGGAAGGAAAACCACAAAATATGAGGCAAATGTGGTGGGAAGGTGTGCTGGTGGTGGTAGAACTGGTAATGTGGTGGATGGCCAGCTGTGATAAGGTGCTTCAGGGAATCTCGACCCTCAATGATGACATCAAGTGCTAGTCATTTCTAACGTAAGTAAACCATTTATATGATATTTTTATATTATTTACTCACCCAAACCAACTCTTTCAACAAATAAAATAATAAAAAA
Source organism: Homarus americanus (assembly GCF_018991925.1). Classification (NCBI taxonomy): domain Eukaryota; kingdom Metazoa; phylum Arthropoda; class Malacostraca; order Decapoda; family Nephropidae; genus Homarus; species Homarus americanus. The sequence continues at coordinate 17,034,124 of NW_024716703.1, read as the reverse complement.
ATTTGGGTACCCTATGGTAGTCATTTATGTTTTCCTGGAAGTAACCATGAATATGTTAAACAAATTACAGTTTTGCTTTCATTAAACTGATCCTGACAGTATGTATAATGCATTTAATTTTTTAAGTATGTAAATATTTAAGTTGAGTTGCAAAGTGTGATCTTTTACATGTTGAAGTTTTTTAAGGAACATATCTTACAAATTGCAATGGTAAACAATGACAAAATATGAATTAAATTGACTTCCAATAATTTGATTTACGATTGGATTTTCAGGAATGCAACCATATCATACATTGAGGAAGACCTCCATTTTTAGTAATTTTTATCACCCCTACTTATACTATCAATCACAACTCCACTTTTTTCTTTTAAATTTAGTAGGCAAGTTATAACTGTATTGAACCACCTTTACTAGGCGAAGGTTAGCACATGAACTCAAAGTCCTACCTGTCAATCTGTGAAACAGGTACTTTTTTGTGGTTGCAAAACCCTTTCTCCAATATAAATTTGGTTTTATACTAAAAAAACAAAAAAAAAACATTAAAGAACTTTAATGACCATTTTTTTTATCATTCAACATACTGTATATGATGAAACATTAATATCAAAGGCTAATTTTTACATGAAAGAACTAATTTCTTTTATAAATGAAGGATTGATCTATAAACCCCAATTGATGGCTGAGCCTGGAACTTGACAGTAGTGGCTGGAACTAATCTTAAAAATAGTCTACTGCAATAGGCACTTTGAAAAGTGAGAGTAGAAGCAAAAGTTTTACCATTTAAAAACCTCATTGGTGTTTCATTGCTATTGAGACAATTACTCCCTTGAAGCCAGCATCCTGCACAAACTGCCTTGGACGGTGGATATAAATTAGTTTTATATTATTTTTCATTGGCCAAGTGTGGTAAGGGGTAATTAAACATCTGACTGTTATCCTCATTTCATGTAGGAATCAGAATTCAAACAAGTCTGATGCCATTGCTTTGTTAATACTGAGAGGGACAATCCTCTGAGATAGAGGATTATAGACTCACCAACCTCAAAGTAGGATTTCTCTTAGAAGATGTGCAAACCTAAATTGAGATTACGTGTATGCTTTGTGCAATTCTAATAGACAGCTTGAGTGTGGAAAAAAGGAGATACTGAGAGAGGATTGTGATTCTCTGTGTTTTTCAAAACTGCTGGAAGAGATAGAGATGGACTTTGCAATAACTTAAGTAGCAGAATTTCAGTGTGACAGTACAATAAATATAAATAATAGCACATAAAGGCAATTGAAATTACTCACCCTGAAAAGAACTGGAATGAGGACTAATGAAGTAAACCAAGTACTGTAGATATGAAGATTTGGCCAAAAAATGATGTGCATGATAGAGGAAAACAGAATGTTGAGGTGCTTTAGACATACATTTTTGATGATCAAGTAAATAATGATAAAGAGATGCTATGAATGTGAGTTGAGTGTCAATAACTGATACCATATAACCAAAACAATAAGGGAAAGGAGAGGGATTAAGAATATATTTTGATAGTAGTGCAAGGAAGACAGGGAGTAAGGTAAGGAATGGTTTGTAGTCTATTTATAAAGGGCCTTCAGGTGTCTTCCATGATGAGGTCGGTCAGCAGTAATGGAACAATTTTAACAAATATGATTCCTAATTTGAATAATATAGGGACCTGAGACATACTGCTGGCTTTAAGTACAGGTAGCCTTAATCAAGCCTTGGAACACAGTTTGTGGTACAAAAGTGTGAATGTAGACAAAATGGAGTTGAGCTTTCCTTTCAGTCAATTCCCAACTAAAATGTTTACGAAATTTGAGACAATCATAAGAATATTTGAACTTACACCATCCTGTAGCATAACATTATAAACAAATACCTTTAAAAATTTTCAGTTTAAAATCTTGTTTGTTGCAGAATCAAAATTGAGACACATAGTCAAGATTCAACTTTAGTTGCTTTCATCTTGATGATAATCTTATTATAAGTTAATTATTCAAATTTAGGACATTCCATATATTTGAGTCAAGTACAGTAGTACAGTATTCCCTTATTCTTCCACAGTTCATGACCAAGGGTGTGTATGAGTAAAGAGGTATATATATTTTGCAAGGTGTTAAGAAAATGAGGTTAAGTTGGGAAAACAATTAAAGTTTCAAACCAAAATCTTGAATGCTACAAATTTCGATACAGTACTTTACAGTACATTCATATGGTTGGAATCATGTATTATTCTAGCCTTTAAAAAAATTAAGTTAAGCCTCATTTTCCTGAAGGAAATCTTATATGCAAAGAATGCTCAGTTTCCAGCAAATCCCTATATTTTCATCAATTGATAATATCTTATGAATACTTCAACAGACACCAATGTCTCTTGACCAACAGCTACAGTCAAGCTCATTATAACTGAGTTATATCTCATTTTCATGAGCCTCTGATATTAATTTTAACTCATACAATACTGTATTTCAGCAAATATAACAGATGTGAGGTAATGAACAACAATGTGTCTATGTCATGGAACATCTAATACATTGGATAAATCTGATTAGGACACTGAGTGTCACCAATGTTGGCTCAGTTTAGATGTTGAAGAAGCACAGACTGTAGTGAACTTGTCACTAACCAGGGTGTTTTGACCCTAACCTGTGCTACCAATAATGGCTCTTCCTCTCTGGAGAAGTATTGAACTTCAGTATATCTTCATTTCATTAAGCTGGAGAGGCAGATAATGCTGGGAAACACGTAAAACCTGATTGGATTGCCAACAAGAGTTCCTTCTTCATTAGTTTAAGATTCTTACCTCCTGACTGAATATTCGCTTCCTTACTTTTTCGTATTCCTCTTCCCGTTCCTCGAAGCTCTTACTCCTCCTTGATTCTGAGCTGAATTGTCTATCTAGGGACTAAAAATAAAACAGACATTACTGTGCGGCCATTCAAACTATGATTCTCTCTATCTACCTATACTGTACATGCCATTTCCCATGCTCATAGTAGGGTGGCAGACCTGAAATTTTCCTCAAACATTTCAGTTATCGACCATCTCCACACCATAAAATATGGAAGACCAAGCACAAAACCTCCACAGATTCGCTGAGTAATCTTTATCTTTAACAATGACACCCGTACTGTACTATTTTTCCTCCACATCACTTCAGCTTCAAATAAATATTCTACAATTGGAAACACATCAACATTGCACTAAAAATTTATTATAAGATTTACTAAGCAAAGTTTACTTTAAAATCAAACAATAAACTGAAATAAAAATTAAATGACAGTTTCAATGTCAAGAATTCAGGAAGCAATTCATGGTATCTCAATTTACAGACTTTAAAATTATAAATAATACGTTTTCTCAAGTATGTGTGTTTAGTAAAACTGAACAATCAAATTATGACGATCAATTGAACAGATGAATATAAATATTTAAGTCTGTTACTGAACAATTATAATGAAGAATCTAACTGTTGTCCTCATTTCATGTAGGAATCAGAATTCAAACAAATCTGATGCCATTGCTTTGTTAATCCTGAGAGGGACAATCCTCTGAGATAGAGGATTATAGACTCACCGAACTCAAAGTTGGATTTCTCTTTGAAGATGTGCAAATCTGAATTGAGATTACGTTTATGCTTTGTGCAATTCTAATAGACAGTTTGGGTGTGAAAAATCGCACACACAGTCTGTCCATTGTTCATATTAAAATCTCCATGATCACTCCAGCTCACTTAAAGCCATCTCACAACACTGAACAGACATTTGAGTTCTACTACCCTGTACATTGTTTCTTTGGGGAAAAAATAAGTGTTTTGCTTCTGGATGTTGGCTTAAAGTTTGGCAACATATTATCTGCATTACTTTCATATCAGTTATGGTGGGTTGTAAGTGTTAGCTTCTCTTTGATAACAGACAAATTGCAATTCATTGGTGCATCGGTTTCATTTGGCTGATTCACTCCCTAGGTGGCCATCAGGGATACAGATTGTATCTCCGTCACATGAATTTATTAAGCTGTATTTTTCATCTTCATACATACTGCTTGTGAACACTGGACAGGTGGTTTTCACATCAAATACAGCTGGTGTGATACTAAGGTTTGTCATCCCTCAGCCTCAAGTGGTAACCTTTGTTTCTATGTCTTCCTGTTTAAGATAATGGATTTAATGGAATGTCATTTGAATTACTGATGGATTAGTTCAAGCCATTATTGAATAGGTGTTACCTGGGGTTTAACACTGTAGACTGGTGGGATAAATGAGTTGCCTTACCTGGAATCAGCAATAAAATTATATTGCAAAAATGTATATACAGTACAGTACAGTACAGTACAGTATATATTTTTTATAATATTTCAAGTTAAATGGTTTGATGTTTTCTTGCACTAAGGTGATTTTCCTTGAACATAGGAAGTATAACACGGTTACCAGTAAAGATGTGGAATGACATACTGTACTTGCCAACAATACTCCTACTTTAATACTAATGATATTACAATCTTAACTTTATTATGAATACCATTTTTTTTTTTTTTTTTTTTTTACATGAAAGGACAAAAGCTACTGCCAGCATATATGCTACATGGGTGTGTTATGATGTCTCACACAAACTGAAATAAGATAAGCATATATCTCCTCCAATTTTTTTTTCAGGATACTATTTGAAAACCAGCAATTTTATGACCAGACAGTCAGGATATGAACTAAAAAATTGAAATTTTCTTGATCATCATTAATAGTAGTCTTATTCTTTATGCTTTTCAAAGAAGTGCTCATACAGATAAATGCCATCTTTAGTATTAAAGAACCAATTTAACATGTTCTCAACAGTTTATCAAGTAGTACCTAGTCAGGTCCTAGCCCAGTTGGCCTTGGTCACCCATCAAAATACCCTGTGCCCCAGGGCAGGAGTATAGCTTCTACCCCCCCTCTCCTTTTTTGTTTACATAACTAAAGCTACAGTAAAACTCAGTGGTCTGCAAATTATAATTTCTTGTTACTTTAACTTCATATAAATATATTTTTTGTGCTCTTTTTCTTCAATTGTTTCCCCGAGAGCAACTCTGGTGAGGGGACCGTCCTTCTTTTCATACATCTGGACATCTTAATTCAACCTAAACTAACATGCAGTCTTATGATTCTAAAGATGAGGCCACAGGCTATCATATCTGTGCCAATACACTTTGTATTAATTCCAGTTGGACAATAAATTCTTAATTAAGTTTTCAAGACTGTTACTGGTCTTCAATGTGTGAGAGTGAAGAGATGATTGCCAACTCAAATATTTTTAGAAGATTCTGTAAGTACAACCAACTTGCTCTGAATTCAGGAAAACACATGCACCACATAGAGGCAGAGAGTGAATCATTACCTTTTTTTTTTTACAATATCTTTGAAATTATTAATTCTGAATCTTGAAAAATCTATGGAGTAGAGTAGGTACAGGGAGGCTAGAAGAAAAATGTGCAGAATCTAGAGTAGGAGGATTCAGATGAAAGTACAGTACAGTATATGGAATAAAGAGTAAGGCAATTCTGAGGTAGCTTTAGAGACCTAAGAGTAGGAAACTAGAAAGGAAAGATGTTTGAAAAAAAAAAGGATTGGGGAATTCTGAATAAAATGGCGTGTCATAGAAAGGAGAATTTAAGGCAAAATTTATGGAATATAGAATGGGTTGATTTGAGGAAAACTGTATGGAATTATGTAAAGGTGAATTTTGCAAAAAATATATGGAATGATGGGGAAAAAATTCAGAAGATACAACCATGATGGAGATGAGATGCATAAAGTGAACAATGGTACATTAAGGTGATTAGACAAGAAGAAGAACAACAACAAATGAAGCAAAATCAGCACAAAAAAGTAAACAGAATAATGATATGACTAAAAGATAGTCTTGGTGATGTCATTAGATGAATGAAAATTGAAAGACCAAGTCAACACTAAAGATACTGAGATAATTGATAATCAGGGTGAGTGTTGAGACACACACATCTTCTTCAATAATAAAAGAAGACAAATGTATGAACAATATGTTACACATATGCTCATAAGCTGTCAGATAATACAACATACTTTTACAACAAGTAATTTCAATTTTGATTATTAGAAATGCACAACTAAACTTATTCGAGGTCCTCTTAAAAATAATTACCTTATTTTTTCAGTAATATAACTGATTAAACTATACCAAAAATGTTGAACAGTCAACTACAGTAATTCACTTTGTTAACATCTTTGTACCAGGTAACAGTACATATTAAACATGTGATATCTATGCTAACAAAAGTCCTGTTGTCTTTACAGCTTAACATCTTACATCTGACACATTACTCAGCAGTTAGATGTTATTTGTTGATTAATATCTTCAAATTTTCTGAATTCACATAAACACCTCGGTTTCCAGTCTAGCTTTTCTGAATCACAACAATCCAAAGGCACATAAAATACTAAAGGATAGTTTCTTTGTAGCACGGAAGATAACAAGTATCACAATCACAATATTATAACTAGCTATACCGTAGTTATAAATCAAACTGAATATAAGATATAACATATTCCAGTAGGACAACAAGTATCTTTTTTTCATTTACATTAATTTGGCACTAAATAGCACACTGCCATTCCTAACAGTTTCCTTGGATAAATGAGCAACAAACTAAGCAACACTTAAAAAAAGACCTAACAGGTTTTATGCATCTTCACAATGAGTGGGGTGGCAACCTCCCACGTATGATGTTAATAGCTAGTCTGAGGCTTTGCAAACTGAGGAATTTCCTCTGACTTTACCACAGTACGGTAGTGAAGCACTCCTAACTTTTCTCACTTTCAATATTAATTCTACCTTTACAGATGAAAAATCAGTGCACTATGATATATATACTGAACTGAACTGCCACTTATTTTGAAGGTTTATTTATTAACTACAGTACATTCAGCAGCATTCCTTTCAACCTAATTCTCACACAACACACATCAAATACTTTAAAACAAAATGCAAGCTATGCACTATAACATTACTTATGTAATAAAGTATCTGTCAACCAAAAACTCTGGGATCAAGAGGCTTCTGCAAAATGGATAATTATGTCAAGTGGATACCTGTACTTTCATGAACAAATGTCTAAGGAAAACATGGGATAAACCATAGTACTTGTGTCAATTTGATTATGTTATTTTTTTCTGCTAATACTTGAACACAAACTTATTTCATTATTCCATTACATCCATAATGTTATTAAGTCTACAAATAAACTTTTAATGTGACTTCAATCTCCTCCAATCACCAGCTAACTTACTCCTCAAACTCACTTGAAGACAAGTAAACTCGTCACTCATCTCACCATGCACACTCACTGACCAATTGTCTATGTGTCCAATTTCTCTTCACTTATGTAATACTGTATGTGGAAAATTAAATGAAAGGAAATTATTTTATATTTTTGAATTTCATAATTAAAATCTTTTGTAAAATAGTCTACTGTACAGGTATTTCATAAAGCAGATTCTCAGATGTCAGATACTTTATTGTGTTTACCTAGTAGCCACACTCTAATTATGTCAGCAACTCATACATCTTATTTTTATTAAGGTTCATTTACAAGTTTATAATCCACTGACTGATAAACAATTTTCTTTATGAATATTGTACACAGCACGTATATAGGTTGTCATTATTACAAGGTACTTCTCATATGAATGAACCTTAATGTCACCACTAGCAATCTCTCACACTTGGTTATGAATAATAAAAAAAAAATCAAACCAATCATCATACTGTTTCACATCTGAGACACTGTTAAAATTAAATTGAGTTTCCATTACTTGAGATTCACGAGGTGATCAGTGTTCATTTGATGTTCTTGTAGTGTTTTACTGTACTATCACTATTCTTTAATGTCAAAGTATAAAATTCCATATACAGTATATACTTACTTCACAGCTCACTATCTTTACCTGAGCAAACACCATACACTTTAAATAACAAACATAAAAACAATAACCAATTTAAAGATAAACGAAAGCGATCTGCAATAGGATGGAAGGGGTAACTGCATAATAAATCCAAGAAACAATTATAAAAATTTTTGCCAGTCATTTGGATTGTCCAATTCTAATTGTGGTGTCAAGTACGTACTGTACCCGTCACCAAAAACAACTAACCTTGTAATTTGAGCCATCGTCAAAAGATGATGAGTCCCTCTTAAGGATAGACCTCTTCGGCTCATCCGGCACCAGAAGGTCATCGCGGCAGTGATCGCGGAAACGCGTCTCAGGAAGGCGAGTATTCCGGGTTTTATTTACAATGACGGCAGTTCCAGCTTGGTCAACATTGTGCTCCAGACCAAAGAATGCAGCGCACCGATGAACAAGCATTCGCTGATAAGATGACATTGGAGGAAACTTGTGGTGTGTTCGTCTGGTAGGAATAACAGGAAAAGGAGTTCTAGTGTAAAGAAAATTAAATACGGATCTTACAAGTGATATACAATTTAGATTGTAGATAATGCATATGCATTATGAAAACAAATGATAAATTTTATACAGTATCATAGAAAATTGTGGTTTGTATCTCAGTAAAAAATGTGTATTATCTGCAGTAATTTATATCAAACAGCTATATCTTTACCTATTGTTATGAATTGCATTTGTACATTCTAAGTTGGGAGGCACATATACTTCATGTTGAACATCGCAGGATAGATGGTTACAATATGATAAATCAGTCACTTTGCTATATCTTATATATGGGGTTTTCTCTTATTGTGTCTCCTAATTCTGAGTGCTCTTATTTTCCTAACCTCCTGAAACAAGGATATTTTGGGTCAATGCTGCAGCTGGGCCCTTTATAATGCTACAGCTTGGACAATGTTGATATTAACACCATATGCACTGCCAGTAAGGCATGCTCACACTTAAGTTGACTCCTAATGATGTGCCATTGTTCCAGGGAGGGAGGAGTGGTATGGCAAAGGGGCTATGGCAGTTTGGAGCTTCACCCACAGGCTACAGAGGTGTTTGACAGCTAACAGGTGCTATGCATTAGTTTAGCATAGGATTGGTTGCTAGGACGCAACTCCTGGGGTCAAGGCAGGGGTTATAGTCTGGGCATCAGTGTACGTAGTGGATGTACTGTACTTTAGGGCATAAGCAACCATGCATGAGTTCAAACACTGTTTCACTGACTCTAGACACTATGTCGCTTCATCTAGCTTTTCGTTTAAGTGTGTGAAATATTATTGTTATAATACTGCCACTAAGTCACTCTCTCAATACAAATATCAGAATCATGTCTCTCTCCTCTTGGCATGTGCCGCCATGTTGTTAAGTCGTTGTTTGTCAACTGCATGTGCCTTCTTCATGAATCTCGTATCTCTGATAGACCATGCCTGTTATTTCCCTATATACCGCCCCCTTGTTTAACAATGGTTCGTTGAATGCAGATTCATTCGAACATGGTATTTTATTTACTACCCAGTATCACTTAACACAGGGCCAATATTCACACGGGAAAACTCGGCTGAACACGGTCAGTTAGAAAATGTTTTGCCCGCTAAGCCAGCTGACTGTCTAGTCAATTACAGTCCAAGGATAGCATCCCCATGCACCACGTGGGCCCAAAGTTTATCTAATGCTCGGTCCAGCCACAACCAAAACCTTAGCGTGGATTAACTTAATTTTCTTTGTCTACTTTCGTCATCATGGCCCCACCTAAATGTTCTCTTAGTCCACCTCTGCCTAAGGACACTCCAACAAAGAATAATAGGACTATATATACCCTGAAAATTAAGTTAAACTTTCTACAATGACTAGAGAGAGGCCAGTCCGCCACCTCAGTCGGAATGGTTTCTTCGTGAACGAGTCAATCAAGAGGAATGCTGATATGATTAGAGCTGTATTTAGGATAATTTCTTCATTTTTTTATTTAGTTACATGCACACACAATCCTACATACAGAATGTGCAAAAAAATAAATAAAAATAAATATCTTTAGGGAATAACAATAAACATTTCTTTGTGCACCAGCAAGATTTAGCAGGACGAGTTATGTTATGTTTATTTTTCAACTCTTAATTTCAGGTGAATAAACGTAACTTTCATCAGTTTTTTTTTTTACTCAGTTACATTTTTTTTTTTTTTTACGGGAAATAGCCCACCCAGGCACAGGTCATCGACCCACAACGGGGCCTGGGGGGCAAAAAAATAGGAGTCAAAAGAAATTACAAATAGAAGAGAAAAAGACTAATTAATCTACACCACGAAGATGCCGGAAAACCAGATTGTAAGAGTATGGAAACACAGAAGAAGGCAGAGCATTCTACAGTTTGGCTGTGTGAGGAAAGAAGGATGTACCATAATGGTTATTCTAGTGTGACCGACATCCACACAGAAACAGTGGGCACCGTGGGCAAGACGAGTGTTACGAGCCCATGGCCTTGCCGGCGGTACACAGGATGCCAAATTCACTGAACACTGCCCGTTAAAGTACCTGCAAAAGAGAGAGAGGGAAGCAGCATTGCGGCAAAGAGATAGGGAAGAGAGATTATCAACTAAAGGAGGAGAGTTAATAAGACAAAATGCATTTGATTCCACCCTATCTAACAGTTGGACAGAAGGAGAGCCACCACAGATATGAGAATAGTACTCAAAGTTAGAACGAATGAATCCCTATAAACTTTAAGCAACTGCTCAGGAATGAAGTAGCTACGGCATCTGTACAGCATTCCCAGCTTTCAGGATGCAGCTTTAGCAATGTTGTGGATGTGTGGCTTCCATGACATATTAGAGGAAATGATGAGGCCTAGCATATCTATTTTAGAATTTGGCAGAATGATTGCATCCTGAAATGTGATTGGTGGGAGATCCTCTATTTTGGAAAGTGTAATTGGTAAATAGTGCTGTGCTTTATTAATATTGAATTCAACCAAGTTTCTACCTCCCCATTTGGAGCTGCTGCACAGATCTGCATTGATAGATGATATGATATCAGCTCCAAAAACAGATCTAGTTTGAGAATTAGGGGGAAGGGAAAAATGTGAAGAGTGAAGAGTAGAATCATCAGCGTATGAATGGATAGAATTAGTCGTAGTGTGAAGTAAATCATTCACAAAAAGAAGGAAGAGTAGGCAAAATAACAGAGCCCCGTGGAACACAATCCTCCATACAGTGTGAAAAAAAAAAAAAAAAAAAGGAAAAGAAATAACTATCATGAGGTCAAAAACATAAAGAGAATAAACATTTCTTTGTATAGAGAGTGGGATGGGGACCGTTGCTTAGGGTCAGGAGGGGGAATGTCACTAATGTTTTTAATGTGTTAGGAAGTAAATTACAGTACAATACAGGTAGTCCCCGGGTTATGAATGAGTTCTGTTCCTGGGAACAACCTTAAGTCGAAAAGTACATACAGTGATTTCTGCTATAATGCGTGTTTTGATAACGCGAATTTGCTCTTACGCGATTTATGAATTAGGTACGATATTTGTATAACGCGAACGCTTGTTTGCTATAACGCGATTTTTGCTTACTATTTCTCCAATTTTGTGGTACAGTGGGGTATGCTATAACGAATCTAATTGGTTCTAGAACCTTGTTCGTTATAGCATTCGTTCGTTATAGGATTAATCCGTTCCAGGCCCCCAAATACAACCACTTAACACTGAAAAATATAATATAAAATTGTAAAAATTGTAAAAAAGTGCATAAAGATGCATCTAAACCCCTGAAATAAAGAATATCATTAATATTTGTAATAAAAAAACAATAAATTAGAAAAAAAAAAATTAAATAATGTTCGTTGTAGGAGTTTCGTTCGTTATAGCATTCTCAATTTTATAGGTAAAACCGTTCGTTATAGGAATATTCGTAGTAGAATCCGTTCGTTATAGCATACCCCACTGTATTAACTGTGAATATAGTAAAGAAGAATATCAACAAGAAGCGTTCTGGTGATAGAATTCCTGATGATGATCGTAAAAGAAAGGATATAACACTTGAAGAGAAGCTCGATTTTATCAACCTCAAAATCACCCTTCTCCCCCATCAAGTAAAGTGTTACATTTACTGTATGATTTCATTATTAGATATGAATGTAACATGTATTTAGACTGTGCTATCCTTTGTGTTAGGCTAACTACTAAATTTTTTTGATTTCGAGTAATCTGCACCTAACCCTATTTTCTCCATAAGCCCTGTTATTTCTATTACGCGATTTTCTATAACACGATATTTTACAAGAACACAATTATCGCGTTATAGCAGAACTACCTGTAAGTCGAAAAATATGCTATGTGCATACAGTGCTTACAGAACAATGTTTAAAATCCCACTACTTTATAACAAAGCCTAAGTCCTTATATACATCTAAAATCACTTAATTTAAGAGAAAAGAAAAATAGAATGACAATATACATTAAATGAAAGTAACAAATAAGTCATCAAGTGTTTAGAATACTGAAAGTTTAAAGTTTAACCTTGTTGGTCTCGGCGGATGTTGGTAAGTCAGAAGTTTGTAAACCAGGGACTACATATAGTTGTGTACTATTTATCATTAGTTAGGTAGGCTTTTTGTTTGGCAACAGATTTCATGGAAACACCAATGCCTCCACAACATCATGTTTAGGTGAGTTTGATAGATGTATGTGTATTAGTGAGCTACTTTAGAGCTGTACAATGTCTGAACTTTTGTTTTGCTCTGTTTTGCTTTGTGTGTGTGTGTGTGTGTGTATCCATGCATGTGTGTGTGTTTTTTTGTGTGTGTGTGTGTGTCTGTCTAGTCATAACTCTGCACATGGGTAGTACAGATAAGATGGTCGTTTATACACTGGGATCTAGGCAGCAGTGTAATCTGGTCCTGTCTCTGCGACCGAGCAGCCCTTTCAAGGAGCCAGTCTGCTCACCTCACATGGAAGGGAACTAGAAAATATGCTCCAAACATAATCTGCCTAAAGCACCTACCTGACTGGGCAACCGCACCCAGTAAGGTCATCCTTATGCGGTCGAAAACACAATTATAATCAAAGATAAAAACAAAACAAAAACTATATAACCTCTTATGGTTGCTGCATGGAATGTCAGGACCCTTCTGGCTACTGGCACAATTGAGTGCCCTGAAAGAAGAACCACCCTTGTGGCAAAAGAGCTAGCTAGGTATAACATTGACATAGCAGCCATTAGTGAGTCCCAGCTCCCACACCAGGGTCAACTCACAGAACGGGGTTCTCCCAATACCTTCTTCTGGAAGGGTAAACCTGCTGCGGAGAGAAACCGCACTTATAGAGTTGGCTTTGCCATCCGCCAATGCATCCTAAATAGGTTAACTGAAATGCCTGCTACGATCAACGAGCGCCTCATGACGCTCCGAGTCCCACTGAATCACTCAGATCATGCCTTCTTCATCAGTGCACACGCCCCAACACTGGATGCAGAGGATGACATCAGAGAGGTCTTTTACACTGACCTTGACAGATGCTAACCTCAATACCCAGAGAAGATAAGGTTGTGCTCCAAGACGACTCCAATGCCAGAGTTGGTAGAGATGCTGACATTTGGCAGGAATCATAGAGAGAAATGGAGTAGGCAAGTGTAATCTCAAAGGCCTATTCCTCCTCAGTAAGTGTGCTGCACACAACTTCACTATCACCAATACCTTGTTCGGGCAGGCCGACAAGTTCAAGGGTTCGTGGCAACACCCACGACCTAAACACTGGCATCTCATTGACTAAATCATTGTCAGAAATAGAGATCGCCGAGATGACTTCATCACCCGAGCCATGCATGGCTCAGACCACTGTGACACTGATCATCGGCTTGTCAGATCCAAGCTCTCACTTAAAGTCGCCCCAAAACAGCGAAGGCAACAAGCCTCCAGGATGTTTCAGAGAGCAGCTCGAACATGGGCTGATAAACAAACCGACAACAAACAACCCAAATCCCAGTGCTGAAAGGGGTATTCTCGACACTGTCATGACAAAAACCTGCAGAGAGGCCCTCGGCCAGATTGAAAGAATACACCAGGACTGGTTTAATGAAAATGATGCGGAAATCATTGTACTCGTCAATGATAAATGTGCTGCCTTAACTGACTGGCAGAACAACCCTCAGTCTCGAACCAAAGCTGATACCTTTCGCAAGAAGAAAGTGGCAGCCCAACGCAAACTTCGCTATAAAAAAAAAAACGACTGGTTTAAAAATAAAGCATGTGAAATGCAAAAAATTGCAGACAAACACAAGATGTACAAATTTTTAAATTCCACTAAAACCTTTTATGGGCCAATCACTCATGGTGCAGCCCCCCCTCCACTCATCCGATGGCAACTCCCTAATTAAAGACGAAGAAGGCATCCTTCAGCGCTGGAAAGAGCACTAACATTCGCTACTCAAATGAAACACTGATGCGGATATCCTGACTACCCAGCAGGTCCCTCAGCATCCAGAGATGACCCACCTCAGCTTTCCTCCATCCCTGCCATCAAACAGATGAAAAATAACAAAGATTTAGGGCCTAATGGAATCCCAGCCGAGGTATATAAAGCAGGAGGACCTCTGCTTACCAGCCTCTCCACTCTCTCCTGGAGAATATATGGGAAAAGAAGGAAATCCTCCAATCTCTTAAAGACGTCTCCATCATCAATATTTAAAATAACAAGGAAGACCGATCAGACTGTGGCAACTACAGCAGGATCTCCCAGAATCTCAATGTGGCTTTAGGCCATCACGTAGCACCACTGACATGATTTTTGTTGCCCGCTAGATACAGGAAAAGTGCAGAGAACAGCGTCATGACCAGTACATGGCCTTCATTGACCTAGCCAAGGACTTCGACTCGGTCAACAGGGAAGCCCTCTGGTGGACCCTCAGTCTTTTTTGGCTGCCCACCAAAATTCATCACCATTGTGAGGCAATTTCACGATGGCATGAACGGCAGTGTCCTGCACAATGGCATCCAGTCCGAGCTCTTCCCCATCCAAATGTAGGTAAATCAAGGATGTGTACTGGCACCAACTCTCTTTTCCATTTTCTTGGCTGCCTTCCTTACTCGTGCCAGCGCCAATTTCGCCATCAGAGTGGACATCCATTACCAGATGAAGGGTCTTTTCCACATAAGACAGCTACAGGCAGGAACAAAGGTGTCGGCAGCTTCCAATAATAAGCTTCAGTACAGAGACTACCTCACCCTTGTCACTCACACTGAACGTGACCTACATGAGATCCTGAATACCTACGCAGATGCGTATGCACACTTTGACCTTTAAGTGAATGTACGTAAGACTCAGATTCTCTTTCAGCCTGCCCCTGGTTCAGCCACACCTCCATCATCCATCCAGCTTAACGGTACTACCCTCTCTAATGTTACCCACTTTCCTTGTCTCGGCTCCCACCTGTCCACTACCACGGATAAAAATGAAGAGATTCAACATCGGATCAGATGTGCATCTCAAGCCTTTGGTAGACTTATTACCTGTGTCTTCAGCCTTCAGCTGTAGGGAACTGAAATTATCTTTAAAGTCACACATATATTGAGCAGTGGTCCTCCCATCCTGCTATATGGCAGCAAGACATGGGTCACATACAGCAGGCACCTCAAGGCACTTGAAAACTTACACCAACTTAGTCTACGTTCCATCCTCTGAGTTCGCTGGGAAGACAAGAGAACAAATGCCAGTATTCTTGCTGACACAAACTGGCCATGTTACCCGCATGGATGACAGTAGACTGCCAAAGCAGCTGCTTTACAGTCACATAATGAATAGTAAATACAGTCGACCCTCGTTAATTCGGATTAATAGGGGGGAAGGGTGTCCGTTTTAGCCGATTGTCCGAATTAACCGATTTAGGGGGTAATATTGCATTATATTTCAAAGTCATTGTTTTCGTCACGATTTTATCCCACTTTCCACTGAAATACGTACGTAATTTCAGCAAAAATATTACATTTCCGTGAATGTATTATATCAAGCACAGTATGAATAGAATACCATTGTAATATAACAGTATTATAACCAAAAACTATTAAAAAAAAGAGTAACTTCTCTAGAACATCGGAAGGTTAGGTAAAGTCTTTTGTTTTCCTCATGTATTTTATCCTATTTTACATTAAAGTACATCACGTTTCAGCAAAACTACTATTTATTTCCGAGAATATATTCATTCAGGCACAGTTAAGGTAAAATATACATGTGATGTAACAGTTTTTAACTGAAAACGATTCGAAAAACACGTGTACCGTGTAGCTGATACTCAACAGCTGGTGGTGCGTCATGTGTCGTTGTAAACAATAGGAGGTTGAAGTGGATTACCGGGTATTATATTAAGTGTGAAATATCAAAAAGGTTTTTATTACCGGTATTTTTTTAAGATCAATGAGAACTGTGATACCGTATATGATATGATAAGTTAGCCTGTGCTAAGAACTTCAACATAGATGACTGAAAACACGTTGTAAGGTAATTTAGCCTATTGTAAGTTGGTGAGCTTCATTTGCTGAAGGAACTGCACAACTTTTCATTACTAATTGGTACAAATTTTACGTTTCCATTGTTTACTGGCAGTAAATGGTAAATATTTTTCATGTCTGAAGCTAAAAGTAGCATCCCCCCCCACACTAGTGGTGGAGAGGTTACATTTGACCAAAAAGACGCTGGTGTTTTATCCCAGCAGTGGGTGGACCAGCATTTTAGCTTAAGGTCCGCGTAGGTAATATTCCTACAAATCTTTAAAAAAAAAAAAAAAAAAAGTTAATATTTTGTCCGAATTATCCGAAATTCGGATTAAAGGGGTCCGAATTAACGAGAGTCGACTGTATAATGCTGGTGGGCAACTGAAAAGGTGTTAGGATAGTTTTTAGACAAAACTTAAAACATGCCAAATCAACACCTTCACCTGGGAGACGATTACTCCACAACGTAACGCTTGGAGGAGCACCACACAAGAAGGTGTCAACGCTTTTGAGCTAGCTTGACTGCATACCAAGGTAAACAAGCGCCGGAAAGATGCTGCTGCCGCCCCTCTCACACTAGATGTAGCAATACACACATGCCACATCTGTGGATGACACTGCCGGTCCTGTATCGGCCTCTCTAGTCTCCTCAGAGCTCATCAACGAAATGGACATTCTTAATAACTCATATAATTTTATCATAGCTGGATGATCGTCATACTCGATTCCGATTGACAGCAAACTAGTGGAGGACATCAGAAAGGGGTGGGACCTAGTAACATCGCGAGGCCCACAAATAGGGTACCACCCAAACGCCAGCAAGTCCTTCCTCATTGTGAAGCCAGGACATTATGAGCGGGCAATGGAGGTGTTTGGCGGAAGTGAGGTCAAAATAACAAAGGAAGGCCAAAGACACCTAGGCGCAGTAATCGGCACGACTGACTTCAAGACCGAGTATGTAACGGGAAAGGTGAATGAGTTGGTTAGGCAAATCCAAACACTGTCTGAGATTGCTAACACAGAGCCACATGCGGCTTTTGCGGCATTCACTCATGGAGTCAAGCATCGCTGGAACTACCTGATGCACACTATCCCTGCTATTGGTCACCTCCTCCACCCTCTGGAAGAAGCTATCAACGTCAATTTCATTCCCAAATTAGCGACACACCCTCACTTAACCCCAGCAAAAAGATCACTCCTTGCACTACCACTGAGACTGGGAGCGATGGGATTCACCAATCCAGAGGAGATTGCTGCCACCGAACATCAAAACTCAGTTAAGCTCACGGCAGCCCTCACGGACCACATAATAGCTCAGAACGCAACAGGAGAGGTAGATACCAGCGAAGTAAACAAGATTCGAAGGTCCATTACGACAGAACGACAGCACAGCCAAAGTGATAAGTTGCAGCAACTGTTGTAGCAAGTACCAGAGAATTTAAAAAAAAAAGTAGCTATAGCGCAGGAGGTGGGCGCCTCGAACTGGTTAACTACGTTACCGATAAGGGCAAATGGTTTCAGTCTCAATAAACAAGAATTTACAGATGCCAATGCTCTAAGGTACGGTAGGCCAGTGGAAGGTTTGCCCTCCCAATGAGTGTGTGGCTCTTCCTATGACGCCGATCACACCATGGTGTGCAAGAAAGGGGGCTTCATATGCATGAGGCATGACGAAGTAAGGGATCTCACAGCAAATATGTTGAAGGAAATCTACCGTGATGTAATAGTAGAACCGACCCTCCTTCCATTGGACGGTGAGATCTTCCAACATAGGACTTCAAACACATCCAACGAAGCCCGTGTTGACGTCAGTGCTCGAGGATTCTGGACGCGGGGACAGCGAGCCTTCTTCAACATCAGGATTTTTTATCCCATGGCCGCATGTCACCGTAACTTAGCTCTCGATGCTGCACACAGGAGAAACGAGAACGATAAGATAAAGGCATATGGGGAGAGAATTCAGAACATTGATCAAGGCAGCTTCACTCCTCTAGTGTTCACAACCTCTGGTGGGATAGGACCAAGTGCAAGATGTTTCTACGCCAGACTCGCAGGGGTGATCTCCGAACAGAAGCAGCAGCCCAGAAGTTATGTTACAGCCTGGATGAGATGTCGACTGTTCTTCTCTCTCCTTCGGTCGGCTTTGCTCTGCCTCAGAGGAACAAGAGCTTCGGCTCTAAAGCCGACAACAGCTGCAGATATTGACAATGAGGTTACAGTCACTGAATGCCGCATAGATCTGAGGCTCAACTAATTCAACACAGCTAGTATGGCTACTTATGTATTAGGATATTTAATATTAAGGTAATAAAATGGTGGCGAAGGTGTGGCTATTGGGGGAGGCTGGAGGCCATTTTATAAAAAAAAAAAAAAAAATAGTAGTGTGTGTGTGTGTGTGTGTGTGTGTGATAATAATAATAAACAGTTTATTAATAGAGTTGCAGCCGGTGGCTGAAAATATACAAACTTACATTTGATTTAGACACAATGATTTGCGTTGAATACATTTACAGGGCTGTACAGTACATAAATCAGGAGTTGTTTCTTATTTTAACAATATATGGGATGGTGCTATTCCTATATCTATCAGTGCGGGCTCTTATGGGCTAAATTTTGTTGTAGTAGCAGACTGCGCAAGGTGGGTGGGGGACTGCCGGTGGCAGGTGGCGGTGATGACGAGGATGGTGCAATAGTCCACTGCCAAACCTTGCTAATGCTTGGTGGTGGAGATTCTGCAGGCCCTTTTCTGTACCTTCTCTAGCCAACGTTGTTGGGTGGAGTTAAGAGAAGATGACCAGGCTGGTGACGCATACGTTAGTTTGGGGAGAATAAAGGCGTTGTAGATTGTCCTCCACTCTGGCGTGGGTGTCCCAAGTGACCTAAGTCGTCGTAGCATGTAGAGACGGTACGAGGCTGCCTTGACTGTGTTGTTTATATGGGCCTTCCAGTCCAGTTTGTGGTCTGTGGTAACACCCAGGAGTTTGGCAGACTGCACTAACTGGAGAGGATGGGCACCCACTGTGACTGCTGGAGCTTGCACTGGAGTGGTGGCGGTATTGATGTGCATGACTGCGGTTTTGGTGTGGTTGATGGTGACCTTGTTCTCCGTAGTCCATGCCTGTAGCCTGTCCAGGGTGCCTTGTAGCGATGAGTAGTCTGGTGCAGTGTTGTCCACTGTAACCCCCACAGTGCAGTCATCCACGTACTACCACCTGTGAGGAGTGTCCGATAGAGCGTCGTTGATCTGGGTGAGGAAGCACAGCGGTCTCATCTTGGTCCCCTGGGGAACACCTCAGGTGAGGTGTTGGAATGTGGAGACAGAACCCTGATACCTCACTGCCAGACGACGTCCACTCAAGAAATCAGTGAGCCATAAGACCAGGCTGGTGGGCAGCCCTATATAGAGTGTGTGTGTGTGTGTGTGTGTGTGTGTGTGTGTGTGTGTGTGTGTGTGTGTGCTCGCACTTTTTAGGGTCCACCTGATGTATCCCTATCTTATCATCGGTTTGCTCTACACGGATTCGTTCTATATGTCACTTTCTGGGAATGCAACCCCCATGTTAAGCGGGGGGGGCAATGTAGATAACAAATAGTGTGTTCACATTCAGGGACTATTTGCATGTTTTCTTTGTACTTATCCCAAGTGTATACACCATTATCACAAGCTGCTAAGATTCAATGACTTGAAGAGTAAGAGGATGCACCTGGGTCATACCAACAGTATGGAGGTGTATCATATGTCCCAAAAGGGACAAAGAAACTGCATTAATAGAGACCGAATGCAAAAATGACCTGGGTTTGCATGGTGACAATGAACTGAAGTTCTCGGGCCATTGTGAGAAGAAGGTGAATCAAGTAACTAAACAAGTAGGTCTTATAGCGATCTTCAAGATTGAAGTGCTTCCCTGCCTGCAGTACTGTCACTCTGTCTGGTCCCAGAGATATGTTAGGGACTGTCAGTTGATTGAAAATGTCCAAAGGAGGGCCACCAGACTGGTGCCTGCACTTTGGCACCTCAGTTATGCAGAGAGATTAGAATGCCTGCAATTGCCTAGCTTATACCACGGATGGGTGTATATGTCTGACATGCTAAGTCTTCAAGTGTGCCTTCTGATCAGCTAGAAATGTAAATCTAGAGATTTGGCTGTGCTTTAGGTACAGTATATGCTCATTGGGGTTCCTCAGCATTGCCTTCTAGCCCTGTTCCAGCAAAATGGATGTCTCTTTGTGAAGTTGGTTCATCATCATCAACACCCTTTGTACGGCCATTTTCCATGCTTGCGTGGGTTAGCACCTCTGCTTGAAATCTTGATCTTAAATATCTTTTAGGCTTGCATGACCTTAAGTAGTGTTGACAAACTCTGTAATTATTGATATTCTGCATGACCAAAGCAGCTGAAGAAAGCAGTGGTATAATTTTTACAAGGACAGCAATCAGAAGGTAGAGGATTTAAAGAATGTACTGTACAAGACATTCCCTTGGTGGTCTCCCCATAAATTTATTCCATTCAGAAGATATAGTATAAACAGATACAGTCTCTGGTAATACCCCTCATGCCAACAATGTCACAGTTGGTACTCTTCTATCAGGCAAGTCACAAATCTAATTTCAGTTTATTGAATCAAATTCTGGTAAGAGACAGTCATTCCAGTGATAGAAATGACCCGACCTCAATGTAAAATTATGTGTTCCTTTCTTGCATTCCTTAGAAACCAGCAGATATTCAGCCAAATGAATCCTTTCAATCTCCACATTATAATTTTTTTTTTGGGGGGGGGCCAATTCTGAAGCAGACCCTTACTCAGTGAATCTACCAACATTTCTTGAGCAGTCTTTCACTTCTAGCCCACCACACTATGCAGTACAGCTAATTTCAGTAAAGGCAAGTGCCTTTTATAAGCTACATTCCGTATTGATCGTGGGTCACCACCATGGCACTTTTTAACCACATACTATACCAAGTTTTATACTTACAAAATACTTCATGATGCAACTAAATTCTGTGTATCACAGAGGATTTCAAACAGTGAGGATCGCTTTAACATGCTATGGCACACATGCAAGGGACTCTCATGAAGCAATTTCTAAAGTCATATCATGATAAAGGAATCACTTAGCTGCCAAAAACATGTAGACAGATGAGAGATGTCCAAACAACAGGCGATGTGACTGGGTACTGTTTTCTCGATTGTTTGGATTTTGAAGCACATGCAAAGAAGTGAGGCAGTGATAGATCCTTAACTCTCAGCCTTGACAACTGACTCATCAGCACTAGCCCCATTCTAGTGCATGTGCTTCAGCTGGGAGAGAACCTATTTCTAATTTTCTGGTTTATTACTGCATTAAAAGTGGAAGGGTCCAAAGATCCTTGAGACATCAGCTCAAAAGCTTGCTAGCAGAGTACAGCACATAAGTCCCCCAATCCAGTGCATCAGTTATGAGACTAGTAAAGTAGTAAAAGCCAAAGAAGCAGCAAAAAGTCATCTTGATAAATGTCACTGTTTTGATAAACAGAATAAAACCTCCATAAATGATAAAACATAAAAATTATTCCATTAAGAACTCTTCAACTGTAACTTAAAATTATGATCTATCAGAAATACTACTTGTACATAATTAGTAACATGCAAAAAACAAGATACTGTACATGTACAGTACAGTACAGAGTACGTATAAATGCAATAAAATGGATAAAGTACTTTAGTGCGACAGAAGAAACGGGAGTCCTTTACCCAGAGTCACATAAGAAGAACCAGGGATGTTATTACCAAAGAGAAAGGCAAAGAGTAACTTACTTGGTGTCCTTCACAAGGCTGACTAGCTCATGTTCAATCTTCAGGAGCATCATGCGGTCTTTTTGGTTCTTGTGTAAAGTTTGAATTATGAACTGTTGCAGATCTACACCACTACTATCTGTGTACTCCATTGATGAATCTGATGGGAAAAGATTCTATCTCATTCAAAAATTTTCTTTATGAGTAAAAACTAATAAAAAGAGACAATATTTTAAAGATACGCATTAAACACTTATTGAGTTCTTATTTAGCTACTGTAGTTCATACTAAAAAATGACTGACATACTTCTCTACAACCAATAATATTTTTTTCAAATTATATTTTTTAAATCATTTCCAACAATGTTACAGGTTGGTTGGTATAAAGAAGAAAAACAACCTGCTGCCACTTGCCTTCATCTTGTCACTATACCTGCTGTGATATACTGTACAGTACCTTAAAACCCAGCAGTGCCATGCTCACCTATCATTCACATACTCTGCTGGTTATTGGATGTCCATCTCTTTCACTTCTAGCATAATAGAACCCTGTATATCAAAAGGATTATGTTCCTGTACAACACTGCAGTGTATGATAATCCATTACATGAACATTTATGTATACGTATATGAATTATGTTCCTTGAAACTATGTCACACTCCCAAATATTAGTAGAAATACGTACAGGATTGTATGTGTAACCATTGATGAATAAACCTTGGAAATATGATAAGAGTAAGCAAATTCATAATATAAAACAGGAGTAATACGAAAATTCAGCTCATAAATATTTTGGAGATAATGATGGATGGTAATGGCTGTGGTGGTGGCATGAGGAGGTCAATGCTGGAAGGTGGCCGGCCAGCACTTTGTTATGAGGCTGATGGGCAAATTTATATCTTAGTTTTTCAATTACAGCTCTTTCCCATATTTTATAGCTGCAGCATCACCATAAAACTGCAATGGGAATGTGGGAGCCCCCATAATACAAACAGAACTAATACTTTAACCCTTTTGTGCTGATGTCACACTTTAAAATCTCATTCTGGTTATCACCAGATGATTTTATTCAACTTAGGGAAAACTTCAGGATCCAAAGGGTTAAAGTTAAGGTAAAAATATAGCATGGAAGTTAAAATACAAGGGGAGTGACTCTACTCCCACCTCACAGGTGCATCAAAAATGTTTGGTGAAAGACTCACTACTAACACAATGCCAAGTGACAAATAATCTAACCTCACCAACCACACAAAACTGATTGTCGTACGGGGACTTTCTTGTGCAATTAAAAACTGTAGTCACATATTTTAATGCATGTACCATCTAACTATAAATTTCTACCCTTTATAACACATACAATGGATTGGACAATCCATATTTAAGTACAGTCAACATATCCATGGGTGTGACAGCCCAAAGTTCCAAGGATCCCTGACATCCCTTCTCCCTTTCAGTGCTGACATGAGCTGGTACTGACTGAGATTGGTTCTACAGGTACTGTCATTGGAAATGGGTCATGGAGGATATACATGTTAGTGCTTACCCCTTTATCTGACGGCAATAAACACCTGCAAGTACCCCCTTTATTGGAGACACAGTTGTATTGGCAGAGACACTATTATTTTCTGAATTTCTAAAATCTAGTTCCAGTCACACAAGTCAAAGCTCGTGGGAACTGTGGGTGGTTAAACATGTAGATGTGTTAATGGTATACTGTACATACAGAAGGCTCCCCAAATTCGCGGATTTTTATTTCGAGGTCCTCTATTAATTATTCAAGGATGACACTCTGGATATACTCAAGAATGTCTGTGGGTAGTTTTAAAGTTGCCGGCATTTTTGCAGCTGGTACAGGGAGCCATTTGTCCTAGAGACGGTAATTTCCTTTATCTGTATTGTAAATATATGTGTGTGTGTGTGTGTGTGTGTGTGTGTGTGTGTGTGTGTGTGTGTGTGTGTGTGTGTGTGTGTGTGTAGACATGCACACACACACACACACACACACACAAAACACATACAAATAAATAATACTGGCAAAATTCTCTCACAAATAATAGCAAACAAATTTATTAAAAATGTGACAGTCTACCCTCAAGTCCGTGCTTTATTAATACTGTAAAGCACAGTAGTGAAGCACGGACTTGAAAGTAGACTGTCACATTTTTAATAAATTTGTTTGCTATTATTTGTGAGAGAATTTTGCCAGTATTATTTATTTGTATGTGTTTTGTGTGTGTGTGTATCTACACACACACACACACATATATACAATACAATACATATATAAAATCAGAAACAAATTTATTAAAACTGTGACAGCCTACCCTCAAGTCTGTGCTCTATCACTTTATTAATAAAGCACGACTTGAGGGTAGACTTACATTTTTAATAAATTTGTTTCTAATTATATATGAGAGTATTTTCCCATTATTATTTATTTGAATGTGTTTTGTGTGTGTGTGTGTGTGTGTGTGTGTGTGTGTGTGTGTGTGTGTGTGTGTGTCTACACACACACATATATACAATACCTGTACAGGTAAAAGAAATAATTGTCCTAAGGGCAAACACATAAAGGGAATATACATTTCTTTGTACACAAATAAAAATGTACCCCCCCACCCCCGTCAGCAAATGTTATTCACGGATTTGGCAATTCGCGGCCATTTTGAGAACCTAACCCCTGTGAATTTGGGAGCTCCCTGTATTGTACATGCTTTGCCTGATCCATGCTAGGTTATAGTACAGGATATCAGAATCAATCCCTCAATTATGCCAATCCTTTAATTCCCATTCTTTCACCTCAGCCAAGTCTGGTCAGTTCTCTGTCTGACACATCTTCCATTTCTATAAAGAGTTTCTTATCTAATTTTTAAATTTCTAATCACTGGACCATATTCACTCCACATGTTGCACTCAAGCTCATCATTTCTGTCACTTCTGATTAGCTTCTCGTAAATTTTGAGTCCACACTTCGTGCCCACACACACACTGTACTGTCCTCCTGTATATCCCCATCTTTGCCTCTTTTGATATGAATCTCTCCATATATTCAACAATGCATGTATGGTATTACTTTTCTCCTCCACCATTCACTCCCAGATATCTGAAACACCTAACTTCATTCTAATCTCATTCCCTACAGTACAAATAATTTTATCACTTGACTTTCATTCATAATCACTATTAATTTTCTCCTTGTACACACTCTACCAAGCTCACTCACTAATAATAGAACCTTTTACTCTGAATCACCCACTACAGTAATATCACCTGTAAACATCTATCTTGAGTTCAGTAACTGACCTCTAGAGAGACATGGAGAGGAGCCATCAAATGAACCTTGTGAGGATCCTTGATGCTTAAGTCTTCTCCGGCTGCCACCACCTGTTGACACTGTGAGCGTGTTACCCCCACTGCTGTTATTGCTGCAGTGTGAGGAAGGGGGAACTGGCTCCAGCAGCTCTGGTGGAGGGGATGTATCCTCTCGCATGGCATGACTTCGTTGCAAGAGTTTTGGCTTTCCTCCATGGTGCTAAAAAATAAGTAAAATATACAGTATAACATTTAAGAGTTTATGAGAAAGTAATCAGTATGATAAATAATTGTGAAACCTGTGACCTAACCATAATTTAGGTTACCCTGCTTATACAGTACAGCAGGCATGGGCAACCTTTCCTCAGTCATGGGCCACATTATGATTTAGTTATTTTCTGCGGCCCAACCCACCAAAATTTATATCTTACCTAACCCAAAAGCAATGTTAATATTGTATTAGCACAGACAGTGAAGCAATTTATTGTCACATCTACCTTACGATATTTTCAGTTTACAATCAGTCTTTTTCCTATTTATGAAACATATCCACCATAATAATTTTTCAAATAATATGTTAATGTTTCTTGGCATTTAACAGAAGATGAGTGAAACATTCTCTGAATACCTGTACATTGATTTTTCCTACAGTTGCAGCATTTTTCTTACTTATGAAAAACACCCACGAGAATAATGCCAATGTTAATCTTGGCATATGAGGAACTGCAATGAAAAATCTCTCTCTCTCTCTCTTTATATATATATATATATATATATATATATATATATATATATATATATATATATATATATATATATATATATATATATATATATATATATATATATATATATATATATATATATATATATATATATATATATATATATATATATATATATATATATATATATATATATATATATATATATATATATATATATATATATATATATATATATATATATATGTTTGTTAGCCATATCTCAGGGTGAGTACAGTCTGTACTCACCCCTGAAGATGTGAATTACATGAAAGCGCTTGGGAACTTCGTGTTTTCTTCTTTCCTTGTGGTTATCAGCATATACCTAGATCACGCGCACCTACAGTGATTTATTTATATATATATATATATATATATATATATATATATATATATATGCACACACAGTATTGTCTGCATTTACGCGGTTTTTGTTTACGCGTTTGGTCATTTACGCGGTGCCTTGCCAGAATGAAAATGCTTTAATTACGAGGTAAATTTGGTCATTTACACGGCGAGCGGCTGGAGAGGTCCAGACCGCCGCGCCATTTTTTACCAACGCGGTCCATTCTTGACCATACGCGAGAAGCGACGAGGTGAGTGGTGCGCATTAGGCCGCTCTTACGTTATCGCTGACGTCATATGACGTATCGGACTGTGATTGGGCCACGCATCCTTACCACCCACGCATTCCCTCCACCGCTAGCTGTGATTGGTTTAATGTAACATGACGTGCCCTGCCACCAGAGGGTAGAAGTCGCTGACCTAGCCGGACCTGTCTCATTGTTCTCAGTCCGCGTATACAGTTCTCTCTTGTGCCACCTATTCCCCTCACAATGGCTTCCGCTGGACCCCCACCACCCGAGAAAAACCTTGAATTACCTGGACCAAGCCATGATAATGTGAAGGAAATCATCGAGTTGGGGGAGAAAATTAAGCTCATCTATGACAACGACCCAGACAAGCATCGGTATGAAGCGTCTAATAACCATCTGTCGAAAGTTATGGAGCCATATATCCAGATCTATCTCAACAACATCAATGCTAGTCGTCAACGTAATATTGAAGACTTCCTCGCCCGCAACCCACCACAACCACAGCCAGCCCAAGTCAGTGATAGTGAGGATATGGACTTTGAGGGGTTTGTCTGGGAGGCCCTGCAAACCTCTGCGAGTAGTGAAAGTGAAAGTGATTCACCGGTGGGCAACTAATCTGCCCACTGCCTCGGAACTAGCCGCCATCCATGTGTGCTGACCCAGCTTTTCTACCAACTTAAGTGTTAAAAAACCTAATATTATTGATATTTCTCTTAATTATTAATTGTGTGTGCATACCACCATAAAATTAAGATGTTATTTTTACTACAACGTACGTATTGTTTCAGAAAAAGTGTAGTTTGGGGGGTCGGCCCAGTCTCTATTTCAATTAATCCCATATGTTCTGTTATTTCGTTAACACGTTTCTCGTTTTACGCAGACCTCCACGGGTTCAATTGACCGCGTAAATCCAGACTATACTGTATATACAGTGATCCCTCAGTTAACGAACGCCTCGGTTAACGAAATTTCGGTTAACGAATTACCTTCCATAAGAATCTTCAACTCGATTAACGAACAAAAATTCGGTGAACAAAATACTTACAAAATCGTGTCAACATGCTTTCGCCTGCTCACCAGCTGGAGTATTAGTCCGCCAATACAGTAATCGGTTTTAGGGCTTAAATTCGTTACCATTTGAGTAAATATGAAGAAGGTTGTACTATTCAATAATTTTCCAAGTCTTATATTAAAAATTTTGGTCATTTTAACAATTATTTAACATAATCTGGAGGACAGGGAACTAGTTTTTAGCGCGCCAAACAGCCACTTGACTCACCCAGAATGCCATCAGTTTGTGTCTCTGCTCAGTGGAAATAGCATCTTGCTTGAGACTCTCTTGAACATAAACTATTTTTACTTTTTTACAGTACAATTATTGGTCATTCTGAAATTTATTTTACATATTGACAATATATAATGCAGTGCAGTGTTGAATTTAAGAAAATAATCTTGAATTACACCAAGTGAACTTAAAATTTTATGGGTGAAATGGCGGCATGAAGCATGGGGTGACTTCTCTTCCACCCCCACTGCCTTCTCTTCTCCCTTCTCCTCCACCCCCACTTCTAATTCCCATCATCTTCATTATCATCCAGGAGCCTTCAACATACACACCTCAAAGTAAGTGTACTTTACTAACTATTTTGTTGATTTAAGGCAATTTTCGGTGAGCTGGAACCAATCACCCAAAAACCCATTGAAACAATGGTTTCGGTTAACGAGCAACCTTCTGGAACGAATTGTGCTCATTAACCGAGGGACCACTGTATGTATGTGTATATATATACTGTATATACATACAGTATATATATATATATATATATATATATATATATATATATATATATATATATATATATATATATATATATATATATATATATATATATATATATATATATATATATATATATATACAGTTTTACCCCGCTTAACGCGCTTTCACTTAACGCGTTTTATCATATACGCGGTGCCTTGCCAAAGCTGAACTTTCACTTAACGCGGGTTTTTCCACAGCTACGCGGTGAGTGTCCGGCTCGGATGCTATTTTTAGATTTTGACCACGCGCCACCCACCCGCCCTCCTGCCTGCCTGCCTCTCCCTCCTCCTCCCTCCGCTTGGGTAAGCGGCGCGGTAAGGTTGCGCAGTGTGTGTCTTTGTTGCGTTATCACTGACGTCATATGACGTCTCGGACTGTGATTGGCCATGCAGCCCTACCCCCCTCTGCTGCTAGCTGTAATTGGCTTAAAGTATTATGACGTGACTACCCCGGGGAGGGAGGGAGGGAGGAGAGACGACGCTTGACCTAGCCGCGGCAGTTTCATCCCTCAAGGCCACGCCGGGTTAACGCGCATCCATTGTTCCGTAAAATGGCTTCCGCCGGACCACCACCCCCAGAGAGAAACCTTTCCTTACCTGGACCCAGCGGCACTAAACCAAAGAAGACACGACGTTCATTAAGCTACGAGCTGAAGTACCAAATTGTTCAAGATTTGGAGAAAGGAAGACGCCAAGTTGATCTCGCGCGCCAGCATGGCGTCAACGAATCTACGATTCGTACAATAAAGAAGGATGCAGCCAAGATAAAGGAGCACATGAAGATCACAAAGTCTGCAGGTGCTTCATCTATCAGGTATTGCCAGAACAGGGTGCTGGCAAAAGTGGAAACTTTGCTGGTGAGTTATTTGGTGCGTCAGGCGCGACGCAACATGGCGGTGGACACGCGCTCAGTGCAGGAGTACGCACGTGAGCTATACGCAGCAGTGACACGTAAACTGGGAATTGCAGAGCCCAAACCCTTCAATGCTTCCCATGGTTGGCTGCATAGGTTTAAGAGGAGGAACAAGGTCACCAACATCAGCATTGTTGGTGAGGAAGCGAGTGCTGACCGTGCGGCGGCTAGAGATTTTCCTCCGTTTTTACGTGAGATTATGGAGGAAGGACAGTACAGTGACGACCAGGTGTTTAACATGGACGAATCTGGTCTTTTCTGGAAAAAGTTACCTTCCAAGACCTTCGTTGTCCAGTCTGCGAGCAAGGTAAGGGGCCGGAAGATGCAGAAGGAACGCATCACCGTCCTGTTTACCACCAATGCCTCCGGTACCTGTAAACCAAAGTTATCGGTGATTCACAAAGCCCGCAAGCCGCACGCCTACAAGAATATGGACATGAACAAGCTTAATGTCCACTGGCTAACCGCACGTAAGGCGTGGATGTCCTCTTCTCTGTCCCTCTTCTGGTTTGACAACTGTTTTGTTCCTGACGTGCAGAAATTCTGCGAGCAACAGAATGTTCCTTTCAATATTTTGTTGCTCCTTGACAACGCACCTGGACACTCGCCCCTACTTATGGATCGTCACCCCAACGTAAAAGTGGTCTTCCTTCCTCCCAACACTACGTCATTAATCCAGCCCATGGACCAGGAGTTAATCTGCAATGTTAAAGCTGCATACTCGGCAAAGAAATTCAAGCTCCTGAACGACTCTACCAACACCAAGGATGAGTTGCGTAAGCTGGGTGACACCGACAGCGAGAGTAAAAGCGACGAGGACAAGGAACAAGAGGCGGCGACTCAAGAACTTCTCGTCAAACAATTTTGGAAGAAGTTTAACGTCAAACAAGCTGTAGACTTCTTGGTGGAGGCATGGGATCTGCTGACTATTGCTACGATTCGTCACGCATGGAGACATGTGTTGCATGGCATACCAGGTGAGAGGAGGAGTGAACCTGTGACTGGTCAGGTTCAGACTGTTGCAGTAGCAGTGGACCTTGCCAGAGAAGCTGCGCTCAGTATTACAGCTGAAGGCTTCTCCGAGACCACCAACGAAGACATCATGGAGGTGATCAGAGATCCTGAAGTGACTGCCGACGAGATGTTGGAAGAAGAACCCGCCAGTGAAGAGGAGGAAGAAGGTGCGTCATTCTCCGAAGAACCTAGTTTAAGTCATAGTGATATTAAGTGTCTCATAGAGTTAACAGAAAAAATTAAGTCCATCGTTTCCCGCGACACTGACGATGAACGCCATGACGTCTTCCATACCCGACTGGTGCAGGCTATGGAGCCGTACATCACGGTGTATCATGACAACATCAAAGCCAGCCGTCAGCAAAGCATAACCGAGTTCTTCGCCCGCAACCCACCACAGCCAGCCCAAGCCAGTGATAGTGATAGTGAAGTTGATTTTGAGGGATTTGTCAGGGAAGCCATAACAACTGTAAGTGACAGTGATATTGATTCACCTAGTAATGGTGATTCACCTGAGGGGCAGTAATCTGCCCTCTGCCTCGGAACCAGCCTCCATCCCCGTATGCCGACCCATCTCTTCTACTACCGTGAGTGTTCCTCAAAATTTTTCGTTTTTTAACCTATTCTTTATTTTTCCTATGTTAACCTTTATCTTTCCTAACCTAACCTCTTCTATATTACTTGTTTTTCATGCCACCATAAAGTTAAGATAGAATTTTTACTACAACATAGTTATTTGTCGTCAAAAAGTGGAGTTTGGGGGTCGGGCTGGGTTCTATTGGAATTAATCCCATATGTTCTGTTATTCACTTAACGCGGTTTTCACTTAACGCGGGACCCTCTGGGTTCAATTGACCGCGTTAAGTATATATATATATATATATATATATATATATATATATATATATATATATATATATATATATATATATATATATATATATATATATATATATATATATATATATATATATATATATATATATATATATATATATATATATATATATATATATATATATATATATATACATATATATATATATATATATATATATATATATATATATATATATATATATATATATATATATATATATATATATATATATATCATGTAGATCCACAATGAAAACGTGGATAAGATAAATCTTGATAAAATCACACGGGAAAAGGGAAACAACGGAGCACCTTAGCTTTCGTCTTTATTCAAGACATCTTCAGAGGCAACTGGATTACATGGACAGAGAGAGGCTTAAATATACAGGGTGACCTTAAAAACATGAGGTCAGGTCATAATGATGTCATCCACTAATCCCCACACCAACACACACGTAGAGGAGCTTAAGAGAAGGGGGGGTGACGTGACTAGTCAGGTCAGGTCAAAAATAAGGGACCCACTAAATAACTATCATACATCTAGATCAAAGGTTTTCAAAGCATTTTTAACCTTGGGCCACTGACAAATAAATTTATGTAACATATTATCAGTTTTGAACTGACCATCACTAAGGTTTATTGATTTTAATTCCTTAATCAAACTAGCTTCAACCAGAAGTCTTTCTGTGACACAAGATGATTTAAATACTTCTAAGCTTTTTTCCCAAGCAATGGGATGATTATCATTCCTAACATGAACGAACAAGGCACTGCTTTCAGATGCTGTTCTGATATTATACTTATGTTGTTTGATTCTGAGCTGCAGTGTTTTTCCTTCTGTCCTACATAATTACAATTACATTTGATACATGGAATACAATAAACACTTCCATTTACATTCAAACTTGGGCTATTTCTTGTTAACATATTGGTGATGGTTGAGTCATACTTGAAAACAACATTAATATTTAGAAGCTTGAGGGACCGAACTAACGGAACAAATTCATTACGATAGGGCAGAGTCAAAATATTCTTAAGTGTAGGAATTTGCCTGGTTTGAGAGGAATGAAAGGATTTTTTAGCCCTTTTAAAACAACGATCAACAAACACAGAAGGGTACCCGAGTTTCTGTGCAATGGAACGAATGTGTTTCAATTCATCGTCAATAAATTCAGAGTCACAAATACGCAGACATCTTAAGAAAATAGCAGAAAAAACTGACATTTTGGTAGACTCCAGGTGATTCGATAAAAAGTGAATGAAACTGTCACCTGTGTGGGCTTTCTGTATACCTTAAATTTGTAGTTTTGGCCATTTCTCATGATAAGCATATCAAGGAATGGAAGGGATCCATTTATTTCTCTTTCAATTTTGAATGTGATACTTGGGACAATATCATTAAGCTTGTCTAAAAATTCCAATGGGTCACTGTTTCTAGGCCAAAGACAAAGAACATCATCTATATATCTATACCATGGAGGAATAAAGTCCACTATATTGGGTAGTAATCTAGACTCAAAAAACTCCATATAAATACAGGCTAGAGGAGCAGAAAGACAATTACCCATGCTCATGCCAAATATTTGCTTGTAGAACTTCCCATTTGCTCTAAACACATTGTCAGTTCCGCATAACTCTATCAATTTGAGGAAAGTATCATGTTCAATAGTTAAATCTAACAGTTGTAATTTATCTTTAAGAAATAAAAGTAGGTCTTTCACAGGTACTCTAGTGAACAGTGAATTTACATCAAAACTTATTAATTCGCAAGGTTCATTGTGTTTCTTGAGTTTATCAATTAAATCACTGCTATTGTGTATATGTGAATTAGATGCTATCCCCTCTTACAGGCCAAATATCTAATTCACATATACACAATAGCAGTGTATATTCGTAGGGGAATTTTCTAAACACCAATTCTAAGTACAGCTATTTATTATTCAACTCAATGGCATGGACACATTAATCGATCATTATATTTACGTTACTATACAATGACTCTCAGACACAAACATGAAATGGATACACTTCCCACCGTAAGTAAATCACCTTAGGGATCGCTCTGGCAATGACTCATGTGTGACCTGAGGGAGGCCCAGCGGCTGAGGAAGCTGTAGGTGCTGCTGGACTATGTCTCCTATGGGAGACTCTGCTACCTGGGGTTCGATGCTGGGGAGGGGAAGTCTCTCTCTCGGGAGGAGCTGTCGGCCCCTTCCTTGTTACAATAATAATCCGAATGCTAAAGCTGAAGGAGGGAGTTGCAGGGCCTTTATAATGGCGGTCACGAACCGGAATATGTCGTCACTAATCTGGGTGTGTCTGGTCAGGTGACAGGGGTGACCGGTAATAAAGTCACAGGAAAAAAAGTCACAGAAAAAAAGTTACAATTTTGGCTAGGAAAAAAAGTCACATTTAAGGTAATAAAACTAAAAATATTTTAAAACAGTTATTAACTGACAATACATGACTTTTACATATTGACAACACAATTTATATATGATGCACGTAGGTTAGGTTAGGTTAGGTTAGGTTAGGTTAGGTTAGGTTAGGTTAGGTTAGGTTAGGTTAGGTTAGGTTAGGTTGGGTTGGGTTGGGTTAGGTGACTGTTTTCTGTGACTTTTTTCTGTGACTTTTTTTCTGTGTCTTTTTTCCTGTGACTTTTTTTCTGTGACTTTTTTTCCTGTGACTTTTTTACCTGGATTCGGTGACAGGTGTACTAGCTGGAGGGTAGCTTCTTGAGTAACACGGTCATGTTGCCGGGTTAGCTATTGATGAAGCGGTGAGAACTCTGTGTCATTGAGACCGTGACCTCTCTTGGGTCAGGTCTGGACAGCTGTGTTTGCCCAGGTGCGTGGTCTTGTCACCGGTCGGTAATGCCTCCTAACTATTACCACCCAGGTGTGTCTGACCAGGTGTAGATTCTTGAGTAACACGGTCATGTCGCTGGGTTAACTCAGGTACCTTGTGGCCAAGACCTTTCCTGGATCAGGTCTTAATCTCACTGTAGGGTGTGTCAACTTGCGTGGGTGTACACCTGCTCATCTACTTATTGTTATATGTGCTGTTCTTTCTGGGCTGTAAGCTGTGGTCTGATAAACAATCATCACACTTTCGTAGTTACCTACTCTGAGATGATGAAACAGTAACGAATTGTGTGTGAAGAATACTCTTTTAATAAATATTGCTTTACTCACCATAAACTGGCGTAATCTACCTGAATCGCAGGCCACATTAAATGCAATTTCTTAATCACTCCAAGGGTCACACAAACACATGGTCCAGGCCACATGGGCCGTAGGTTGCCCATGCCTGCAGTACAGTATACTGTACATAAAAAATCACAATACACCTCTGTCCTTACATTACACTGAAAGAAAAAGGCTTGAAATATACAATCTGAACTTGTTGGCTGACAAAAAATGATAAGTGAACTGCAAGAAAACACTACCAGAACACCCTGTAGTTCAGCATACTTTGTCCAGAAAACTACAATACTGTATCTTAATTCCGTGACAGGAATACTATTCCGTCAGATCAGTGTAAATCATTGTATCAAAAACTACTTGCTTGACTTAATCAGTTCTTATGAAGCAAGCTCCAAGCCTGATCCAATGTTTGTTTAAAAAACTAGCATGCCAATAGGCATAGTATTGGGTTTGCTTGGCTTGTACCCACATCATTCATAAACTTGGAACTTGAACTCCATACTTCATAAGGAAAGGAAACCAACGAGGGAAGAAGGAGCAGTTCCAGGTCACTTGTCTCTGTCCCTCAGTCATAAGATAGGATTTTATACTCGAGTTATTTTTAGTCCTAAAGATCAATTACCATGTTACATGTGAGATTTCATACCAACCAGGAAAAGATGGAAGATATCATGTGTCAAGCAAACCAATTGAAAGCCCCTTAATTGGGAAGTACTGTTCTCTGGTCTGTCTCACAGGTTCTACAGGTCACCTAAAGAACATAAAACATAACACATAAAGGTGATGACTTTACATGTATAATGACAAAAATCAGCAGGACAAACTCACCCTGTGTCTGGCTGAGGTAACTAGTGGAGCCTCTTTGTCTGAATCTGTTGAGCGTTGTTGGTGTAGCTCCAAGGACTTGGAGCGCCCCTGACCCTGAGCCGTGTGGCCCTGACTGCCATGGTTTGGCCCTGTATGATTTGATCCACCATGGCCCAACCCACCATGGCCGACTTGGTTATTTAGTCCTCCACCTCCTCCCCCGGGCCCTGGACCATGTGGAGGGCCACTCTGGTGGTGTGTGAAATTAGCAGAAGGTGATGGAGGGGACACTCCACGTCCACCAGGTGGAGTGGGTGGTGGAGTATGAGAGTGGGGATGTGTTGGTGGTGTGTCCGGCAGCAAGTCTCCACCATCATCCACGCCCTCATCGCAGTCATCGTCCAACAGAGAAACCTGGAATAAAATTCACATATAAACAAGGAATATAAAACAAAAATGAGTATTCACACATCTCACAGCTAATCAAGTAACACTATTGTAAATGTAGTGAGATTTATTGGCAAAACCCTTTTAGCAGCAAAAGACAACTGAAATTTTCCACGCACGCATGCACACTACATCCTTGATCACCATAGGGTCGAGACCTATTCAGGCGCTGCTCCTGCTGAGTAGCTGCCCCCCTTGGTCAATGTTCGGCCCATTCCCCAAGTCCGTCTCCCCGACCCATCCTCACCACCGGGATATCAACATAGTAATCAAAAGTGACAATTTCGTTTCGGAAAGAAGTGGGATCAGTGTTGAACAGTGATGAACAGTGTTTAAGCCAGTGAGTTCAGCACCGGACAGTACCAGTGAGCAGTGACCCACCAGTGGGACAAGCACCCCTGGGAACTGACCACCATCTTCTGACCAGGAGGTGCTAATCAGTCCACCATGGGAACAACAGTGGGTCGGCTTCACACCTGACTATGAGATAACACAACACCACCCACCAGGGTAAGGTACTGTGACCACTCCACACCACCCGGTGTCCCCATGACCACATGAGGTCCTTCATAGCAACACTCGAGGACGAGTTACTGCACCACGTGAACACCACACCACACCACATGGTGTCTCCATGACCACGTGAGGTCCTTCATATCAACACCTGAGGGCAAGTTACTACACTACGTGAACACCACACCACCCGACGTCTCCATGACCAGCCCAGGCCCGGGCCATCAACTGTAAACTATAATAATTTGAATGTTCAATCATTGTTCCTTCTTCTTTCAGTAATGAAAGTTTTTGTTAAATGACCCACCTACCCCATGTCTTTGTGTGTAATAAGTCATTTTTGTCCAATGTATATTTTCAGCCTTCGGGCTGCAGAACTTTTTCAATAAACCGTTAATTATTATTATTATTATTACACACACACTCTTACTAAAGGTATTTCTCATTATCCAAATGTTCGGTGTTTTGTACTTGAAAATGTGCTTATCCAAAGATTTTATTCTTATACTGTACAGTACAGTACTAGTACTTACTTTTTCATTATCTGAAAGTGATCATCTCTTATATGGATGATGATCTAATAAAAAATTTATCTCATTCCCTATGGTGTACCCTGAGTACTCCCTGATAAGGTACGTATGTATCAAGTGGATAGTATATTTTGCTTAGTTTAGCAAATACTGTACAGTAGTTAGGTACAGTTCTGTACTATATTATAGTAGCTAAGTGCAGTATTATGGTAAATAAAGCATTTTTTTCTTTTAAAAAATTTATTTAATTATTTTTAGGTACAAAATCAGGGTTTTCTTGGAGCTAGGTACTAAATTACAGCAGTTGAGGTAAGTTTTTTGTTGTTCATGAACCGTTTTCTTCACTAGGAAATCGAACACTATTTACCCCCATTTGTTTTGTTATATGCAATCTGAAAATGATATCCTAATGCACCATCACGAGCATCTAGGGTGTGACAAAAGTCGTGTCAGGGTTTTGTCCGAAGATTAAATATATCTCTTGAAACATTATGAGAGCCCCCTACCACAAGGTAAAGCACACCAAAAGTTTAGCCCTTCGGCATATGTTTTCACCAAATTTCACGACACGACATTTGTCTTTCATTGTACACACATAAGAGGGCACCTACTGGGTTTCTATTTCCAAGAGACTTAATTTCAACTAAACATTTATAAGCAACACATGGAATATTATACAGGTACTGTATACTGAAGACATAATTCTGTTGAATCACAATTTCAGCCAAATATAAAGGGTAATACCATAGTAATGCTTAAATTGATTGATGAAATGAAGGAAATTTCAGGAAATTGTAAGGCTGAGGGTGGAAGAGTCAAAGACTAGCAAATGCAAAACTGAGGTGGGAGTAGGAAAGGTGTACAGTATAACTGTACTTCCTTCATTGAGAGAAATTTGTTGCCAAATTAGTCTTTAGTGATGCATTTTGAGATGGTTTGTGTTCTATTAACTGCAGTATTTCCTTTGAATCTTGGACACCAAACTCTCTTTAGAGTTAAAAATACATATTAATAGAACATACCCTAAACAAAGGTATGAAGGACTTAGTAAAACAAAATGGGGTTGTGAGAAATAGGAGGATAAGCATGTCAGGGTAAGGTGTCATGTGGGCAGTGAGGGTTACTGGGTAATGTGAGGTAGTGGATAGTGTGGGGTAGTGGGCACTGGGCAAAGAGGGGAACCAGGCTGGGCAGAGTGTATTAGCCCCTGTCTAAACGACAGTAATATCTACAGTATATAAATATGGGCTACGTACAACGTACATTAGTTTTATATAATTACATCACTGTTAGATAGGGTGGAATCAAATGAATTTTGTCTTATTAGCTCTCCTCCGTTAGTTGATAATCTCTCTTCCCTTTCTCTTTGCAGCAATGTTGCTTCACTCTCTCTCTTTTACAGGTACTTTAACGGACAATGTTCGGTAGATTTGGCATCCTGTGTACTGCCGGCAAGACCATGGGCTCATAATACTCATCTTGGCTGCAGTGCCCACCATTTCTGTGTGGATGTTGGTCACACTAAAAATAACCGTTTATAGTACATCCTTCTTTCCTCACACAGCCAAACTGTAGAATGCTCTGCCTTCTTCTGTGTTTCCATATTCATACAATCTGACTCACTTCAAAAAGCTGGTTTTCCGGCATCTTCGTGGTGTAGATAAATAGTCTATTTTCTTCTATTTTTAATTTCTTTTTACTCTTATTTTTTCACCCCCTAGGCCCCATTGTGGGTTGATGATCTGTGCCCATGTGGGCTATTCTCAGTGGAAAGAAAAAAAAGGAGGTAGAATATTAGGTAGGGCAGAGTAGTGATGGGTTGTAAGCAGGTTACACTATCTTATTAGCTTTATAAAAAAAAAATAGAGGAAAACAGCAAGGGTCTAAGCATCAAATCATTCATACACCAAGGGTGAATCCAGGAATATCAAAAGGGGGGTTAGAAGTTGTGGGTGGGGGAACATGGCGAGCGTAGCAAGCCCGCCCAGCTGCGTTTTTTTTCGGTAGGGGGGACGCTGTAGGCCACCCAGAATTTTTTTTTAATCTGACCAATATTATGGGAATTTTGAAGCCATGCACACTTGATATTAGGAGATATTCTGAAGTCAATCGTAAATACTTTTTACTGTACCCATGTACAAAAATGCCTGAGTACAAGGCTGCACTAGAGAAAAAGTATTGAAACTTTCTGGATCTACCCTCACACACACACACACACACACACACACACACACAGACACACACACACACACACAAACCACCCATCCTCATCCCTCAATCAGAAGGACGAAGCGACTCAGGGGCAAGAACGCAGTCATTACAGACTGGGTTGGCTCGGGGGACCCACCCAAGACCATTCGAGTCTGTGGTGCCTATCGGGCTCTGGAGGTAACTCTCTATCAACCCCCTACCCGGAGGTGTTACAATTGTCAACACTGGGGCCAAGTGGCCCAATTATGCCCCTCTACTAAGCCGTGGTGTGGTCTCTGCTCAAGACAACATGCAACACAGGCTTACAGAGATACAGTTGCTCAAGGGGGTGTCATTCAACAGAACAGTTGGAGTTCCTGTTTGGCACCCTGACTGTCCTAGAGCTCCTACGCCCCTTCAGCGCCCAGGCCCGCCACCCAGGCAGGTCTCAAGAACACTACTGCTGCTAGGGTACTCCCTACGGCCAACCCTTGGCCCGCCCTCCCCACCAAAGCTCCAGGATCATCACCAGCAGTCATCGAAAGATCAGCATGGGGCAACACAGACGTACCGACACAACAGGTAGCTGCCAACACACCCCGTGAACTTGCACAAAGTGAAGAGATCAATGATTTGAAAAATTAAATTAAAGAACTCAAAGCTCAATTTACAGCTCAAACTCATATGTTAAGGAGCCTCTGTGATACACTACAGATAAAGAACACCACCAACACAGTGCAGCAGCTATGGAAAAATTGCAGTCAAACTGAAGATATTCAGATGTCAGTACCAGATGTGGAAACTCAAGACCCACCAGGAACTAGTGTCCACGCAGAGGAAAATAGTGATACCTGTACTGGTAACAGTTCTACTGATGCCTCTGTGGACATTGGTCAGTGAAGATGAACAAACATAAACAGAAAATGGTGGTGATGTCGAGTGTAACCAAAGTGTGTTGTTGTCGACCACTGAAATACAACAATTGTTGAGCAGTACATGCTGCAGAAATGTTTCAAAAGGGTTAAATGGCCTACTGCCTGCCAAAGGGACAGGCAGCGTAGAAAAAACAGTACCATACAGTGCCTTTTGCTTCTTTCCAAATATAGTGTTAATACGAGACAAAGATACAGAGCGGTGAAGGTGATGAGTTGGAACATCTCATCCCTTAGAAAACGATACCCTGACCTACACCACAAAGTTGTGACTGAGGACATCGATATTGTGTGTCTGCAGGAGTGTCTCACACCTAATGGTAAGCCCCCACCCAGTCTGCCCAATTATGTGTATTATGACCCTAGTTCTACTCACTCATGTTTGATGTATGTTAAGAAGTCACTCCCGCATGTACCTCTTGTATCCAAAAAGACTACCAACCTTCAGTACCATGGGATCACTATCCACCTGGGCAACTCCACACTCAACATGCTAAACGCCTATGCTTCCTCAGATCAGCTTCAGTACACAGATCTCCCAGACTTTTTACACACTGAGCCCACTGTCCTGATGGGTGACCTGAATACTAGACACAAGAAGTTAGGTGACCCCACCACTAACACCAATGGTAGGAGACTTATCTCACTTCTCAGTGCATATGATGTTCAAATTATAGGTAATAAAGAACCAACACACATCTATGGCTGGGCTCTAGACAAGTGTATTGGTTTTAATCTATCATACACAACTCATAGCTCTGATGTTGTCACTGATCTTATGTCTGACCACAGCCCAATCCAAGCTAGTATACATGTAGCCAATGACACCCCCACTGGTGGTAAACTCAACAGACGTAGAATCACAGTCAAGCAAGAACATGAAACCCAGTTCATAGACTTCATCCATGACTGGTACAAAGACTACAAGCCTGACAACTGCCAACGTTTCCATGATGATCTGATAGACAGGACTTATACGTACTTCACAAACAATGCCTCCACCAAGAAAAGGAGAAAACGTTGTCAGCATCATGGGAACAGGCAACAGCAGTGCTATGATGACCCTAAACTGAAAAAACTCAGGGCTAGAGTCAGGAGGGTGAGTAAGGGTTACTAACAAATTAGAACACCTCAAATGTTACAATTGTATCAAGCTTCCCTTGCTGCAGCCAGGGAACGTGTAAACGAACTCAGACAAAATGCATGGGAGACATATGTCAACAGCCTGAACCAACACACATTCCTCAGCAAAGCCTGGAAAGACAAAACACAACCAGAGGTAAAAACAGTAGACATGTCTCCCATCCAAACCCTCTGCAAAAGTCGAATTGCTAATAACAAAGTGGGCTTATGTGTCTTGCTGTGACATGTTACTAACTAGGACTCGAAGACTCCTTGCTGCAAAGTCTGTAGAGGGAAGTAATCTTATTAACTTTATGCTGGGCAAACAGCACGATGAGAGTGATGTTCCATAGGTATTAGGCAGCTACCAAACAGGGAGGTACTACCGCCTGGGAAGATATTGGAAGCATAATGTGTTGTCTATGGTAGATCTTGCTGCCACATGGCATCACGAAAATTGTGACCAAGTCCCAGGTTGCTCATCTGACTTTCTGCCTTATTTACACACAATTGCAGGGTCTCAATTGTTTCTCTTACTATTGACAACACAACATACATATATTGTTCCTCACTTTTGATTTTTTTACATTTTGTATTTCTTTATTATTATTATTATTATTATTATTATTATTATTATTATTATTATTATTATTATCGCCCCCCAGGCCCTGATGTGGGTCAGTGACCTGTGCCTGGGTGGGCTAATTCCCATAAAAAAAAAAAAAAATTCTGAGTGGGAGCTTGACTCTGCCCTCGCCAGGGGTAGGTCTACTTCCCCTGGAGAGGACAGAGTCACCTACAACATCGTTAGACTACTAAGGCATGTGCATGGCAATCCATTATTGGTATTGTGCAATATGATTCATGCCGAGGGCCAACTACCCACATCATGGACCAGCAGTATTGTTGTACCAATACCGAAACCAGGACAGACTGATGCTTTTCGTCCCATATCACTAACCAGCTGCCTGTGTAAAACCTTTGAGAGGATGGTTCCTGGCAGACTCTTATATAGAATCAGAGAACACATATCTCCTAACATAAATGGCTTCACCCATGGTAAAGGTGTACATAACTGCATCACCACATTCCTAACTGTGCATGGTGATAAAAGGCACAGATAAGCAACATTTCTTGACCTAAAAGCTGCATTTGATATTGCCAATAGGCAACTGATATTGTACGAACTAGCCAAAATGGATATAGGAGGTAGGCTGTTACACTGGATAAGTGGTTACCTAACCAACAGAAGGGCTGCTGCACTGTTTCAGGGTTACAAAAGTGAAGTAAAAGATATGCAACTTGGTACCCTTCAAGGTGGAGTACTTAGCCCCACTTTGTTCAATGTTCTTATGAATGCATTATTAAATTTAATACCAGACAACCCCAGTAATATCACAATTAGCTATGCTGATGATATTCTTATCAAATATACTATAGGACTAGCTGTCTGTCTGTCTGTCTATCTGTCTGTTCTGGGCAGCCGAAACGGCACAATCGTTTTTCATCAAACTTGGTAGAAAAATCGCAAAAAATTCGTAGAGTGGAACAAACCTGGTCCCATGTCAATGGTTTCTTTAGGAAGGCATTAATTAACGATTTTATTTTCGCTGGCAAAAGATGTCGCTGTACGCTGTCTGTCGGCCGGACGATTGCAGTTATCGTACGGTTCCCTCCTCCTCCCCCCACTTTTTCTCTTAGCCTACTGTTTTTTTAACGTT
This sequence comes from Homarus americanus, assembly GCF_018991925.1. Classification (NCBI taxonomy): domain Eukaryota; kingdom Metazoa; phylum Arthropoda; class Malacostraca; order Decapoda; family Nephropidae; genus Homarus; species Homarus americanus. Next base: position 16,991,138 of record NW_024716703.1, on the reverse strand, counting down.
GTTTGAATTAGTAAAGGAAGGAAGATGAGGAAATAGAAGAATAAAGAAAGGGAAACAGAAAATAGTTAGAGATAACAGGTGGGGGAGCTGAGTTTCATCATGCGTCTGGATGCGCAGTTTCAACGTTACCAGACGACCTTACAGCTACAGTGTATACTTATTCCTGTGGCTAACTGTACATTGAAAAGGAGAAGAGATAAAAAGATAATAACAGGAATGAATGGAGATGACTGCAATAGACACAGGGTGAATATAGACAGTGAAACAGACAGGAGGTTGACAAAAATAGACAGATTCATACATGCACAAATTGACAATATGGCAACTAACATGACAGACAGACAGACTGACAGACAGGTTGACAGCTGACACCTGGTTCACATTAGACAAACAGGCAGACACACGCCAACCACGGATAAGACAGACAGATTTGACGACACAAAGAGTACAGACGGGCTCACAGTCAAACACCACGCAGACGAACAGACAGTTGGGATGGCAATAGACAGGACAGATAGACTTGAGACAGATTAGAAGGCATTTATAAACAAGAATAAAACCAAATTGACCATTGCTGCATCAGTGATGTAATGGCCCCTGTCTCATCAACAGAAGTATTATATAAATGGGTTATTTACATTTGATTTATATTCAGATTCACCCCCGGTAATTATCCACTATCTATGAGGACATGAACTGAACACATCAACGGTAGCTTTCACAAGAGGGAGAAGCCCATATGTCAGCATCTATGTAAGCGCGCACCAAGGCGACGCCTTTAGTCAGTCACTCACACCAACTAATATCGAACGGACGTTGATTCACGTTTATATACATAAACGCCGTCCCTTTCTCATCACACTCATAAATAGTGGAACTTACGGTTGATCTACACTCAGGAATTATATACATAATACTTTTCTAATTAAACAAGAAACTTCAATTGGGTTTCGTTACTAAAGCCCAATATAATATATGTGAACCAACCTGGTTAACTTGGAATTAACCAGTCGTTTCAGTGAGGATAGTTGGTCTTACATCCACCAACTTAAATAATAAGACGCATTGAAAACTAACACCCTCGCGCTGAAAGAACATCGATGGTCGGTCAGTCATGTGAGATGGGGCTAAAACTGACTAACGTAGATGATGACTATGATGACTTAACACAGGTGATGACTTAAGCAGGTGGTGACTAATCTAACCAGAATCAAGGTCACTTCTCTTCATAATATAATTTATCTCGGAATGATCATCGGTGATTCACAATAATTTTTTTTTTTATAATTTTAACCTCTCATTATGGCGAATATTTCTTTAATTAATTATTCTAACCTTTATTCTATTCCTTCTTATAGTATATTAGATACTGTAAGTATCACAACCACGACCATGATTATAACAACCACGACCATGATTATAACAACCACGACCATGATTATAACAACCACGACTATGATTATAACAACCACAACCATGATTATAACAACCACGACTATGATTATAACAACCACGACCATGATTATAACAACCACGACCATGATTATAACAACCACGACCATGATTATAACAACCACGACCATGATTATAACAACCACGATCAAGAATATGACAACCACGACTACGATTATAACAACCACAACTATGATTATAACAACCACAACCATGATTACAAAAACCACTACTATGATTGTAACAACCACGACCATGATTATAACAACCACGACCATGATTATAACAACCACGACCAAGAATATGACAATCACGACCATGATTATAACAACCACAACTATGATTATAACAACCACGACCATGATTACAAAAACCACTACTATGATTGTAACAACCACGACCATGATTATAACAACCTCGACCATGATTATAACCACGACCATGATTATAACAACCACGACCATGATTATAACCACGACCATGATTATAACCACGACCATGATTATAACCACGACCATGATTATAACAACCACGACCGTCTCACATAGGCCTCATAAAACATGACAGAGTTGATGCCCTCGCCAAACTCGCGTCTAACAAAGACACTGTAGTGGACGTCTCCCCTACAAACTGCGTATCGCATTCCAATGTGCCGCCTTCCCTAGCAACCAACCAGATGTTACCGTATCTTAGCAACGGAACTAGTCACCGGCGACTTCTCGGGTTTTCCCAACATGACTCATAGCGGCTGTTGCTGGGTATATAAGCTCTGTCTCTCCATTGAGATTCATTCTGACCATTCTTCTTGAACAAGCAACACCTCCTTCTCCGCCGCTGCCTGGCTCCCTTCGCTTCTCGCCTGCCTGGCGGTCCTCGCTCCCGCCAGCGAGCATGGCGACCCACCAACTGTCCTTCTCTGAGCTTCCTCACCAACCAACTCTCATTCTGGACCCATCTTCCTGAACACGCAACACCTCCTCCAGCAAGCTCCTAGCTATCCAGCATTCGTTCAACCAGGAGGCCAGCAACAGGCAACATCTTCTCTAACGAAGCTCCTGCACATCTACCTCCTTCAACAAGCTACTCACCGAACGTCTCTACAGAGCAGCCCCTCACCACACGGCACCTCCAGCACCAGACTGTCTATCATATAACTTATATATTATACAAGAAAATCACATTAGAGTTTCCTTCCATCCTGAGTGCTAGACAACATTAATATCTCGATACCCCTACAATGGTGACTCCCGGAGATTAGCACTCACACAGGATGGAGGAGACACTGATCATGCTCCCAGTCTTCAAGCAGACACCGGCTCCTCTTCCTGCCCCAAGCACCACATCCTACGACCCCAGCACACCCGTCCTGCCTCAGACGCTGACCCAGGCCCCCACACCCCAGCAGGCGCATCTGACGACTCAGTACCTGCCGTGACGGAAGCACATAACATCCATCGCCTCCACACCCCCTCTTTTCTCCCTCAGGTACTCCCTGCTAATGTCCTGCACCCTGCTGCTGTCGTGGACCCAGTTGCTGTCACGAGCCCTAATCCGCTTCTGCTGACGCAGCCCCTGCTCCTGACCCAGGCCCACACACACCCCAGCAGGCGCATCTGACGACCCTGTACCTGTCGTGAGGGAAGCACACCAATCATCGCCTCCACACACCCTTTTTCTCCCTTCTCCCACAGATAGTGTGTATCTAGACAGTTGTATTTCAGCGATCGGCTCATCACGCCATCGCCGTTGTCTCACATGAGGCATGCACCGCCCGGTCTGCCTCACATGTGCTAAGCTACTCTACAGACAACAAGTCTCCTACACCGCCTGGAGGGAAGGGGGAGTATTGTAGTGGACGTCTCCCCTACAAACTGCGTATCACATTCCAATGTGCCGCCTTCCCTAGCAACCAACCAGATGTTACCGTATCTTAGCAACGGAACTAGTCACCGGCGACTTCTCGGGTTTTCCCAACATGACTCATAGCGGCTGCTGCTGGGTATATAAGCTCTGTCTCTCCATTGAGATTCATTCTGACCATTCTTCTTGAACAAGCAACACCTCCTTCTCCGCCGCTGCCTGGCTCCCTTCGCTTCTCGCCTGCCTGGCGGTCCTCGCTCCCGCCAGCGAGCATGGCGACCCACCAGCTGTCCTTCTCTGAGCTTCCTCACCAACCAACTCTCATTCTGGCCCATCTTCCTGAACACGCAACACCTCCTCCAGCAAGCTCCTAGCTATCCAGCATTCGTTCAACCAGGAGGCCAGCAACAGGCAACATCTTCTCTAACGAAGCTCCTGCACATCTACCTCCTTCAACAAGCTACTCATCGAACGTCTCTACAGAGCAGCCCCTCACCACTCGGCACCTCCAGCACCAGACTGTCTATCATATAACTTATATATTATACAAGAAAATCACATTAGAGTTTCCTTCCATCCTGAGTGCTCGACAACATTAATATCTCGATACCCTTACAACACCATTGAATACAATTTGGGTGTCAAAAAGAACCCTTAAAACTGTAATCAGAAAAGAACTTATTGATGAATTTGACGCAAGTAGACAAGTACAAACAGGCACTAGTCGATCCATAGTTTACCATGATGAGATGTATCAAGTGAAACATGTCCAGTATATGGAGCAAGTAACAAGATCACTAGATTACAAGATGTTGTTACCGCTAGATTAAGGTTAGGATATAAGTACCTCTGGCAGTATGTTCCTCAAGCAGATGTAAACAAGACTAAATGTAAAGTGTGTGGCCAGACATATAACCACACACTTGAACACTACGTCCTCGACTGTGTGAAGATAGAACCTTTTAGGGACAGGTCGAAGCACACTGTGTGTGAAATGGCACAACATTTCATCTCTAATGGCAAGATTGCCGACATATTAAGATTGTATCCACTTTTTTGAACTTAGAAACTATATCAGTTCTCATGTATAGAACCAAATACACAATGTGCTTGAATACTTCCCACGCAAATGTGAAGAACAAAGTGTGAGGCCAGACATACTGCCTCACACGCCTGTACTCACGCATTTGTGAATAAGTTACCCTTTATGTATAGAACTAAACAAATAATGTAATTGAAATACTGTGTAACATGCAGTGCCATAATATCCTGACCACGGGGATTAATTATTATGACCCGTTGTAAACTCTGCTTTGTAATCGTTTTGCGCTACCGCTCACAGGATGAGTGTGGGGTGCACAATAAAGTAGCAGCTGTAAGCGGCAAAATCAAAATCAATCCATCTTTGACAACCATCTCCTGCTTCCACCTGAGAACCATTGTCCGCCACTTGCTGTTCGACACTGAAACCGTTTCCAGCCCATATGCCCACATACTGATCACTATAAGAACAGCACAATCCCAATCATTGCAAAAATTATCAACAACCAGTGTGTTCACTCCCAGCCAATCTTACATTTTTCACTGTTACTATGTTGAAATGCCCTGTTGTATGACCTCCTCCTTTGTTATCATACCAGGATATCATATTTAGGTAATTACTGCCAACTTAACCGTCGCCGACTTTTCATAGATAAGGAATTTAAAACGCCGCAATTTCACTATGTTTTGCATAGTTTGGGCAAATATGTTAAAGAGTGGTTGTTTCTAAATTAAACCTAACCTAACCTTAGTTGATAAGAAAACCAAGCAGCTGAAGCATTGCTAGAGACCGCACCCACCTAACCAAAGAAACCTACCTAACCCTATGTAACTTCCTGGCCATGGGGCTTTTCCCCCCGGCATATTAAACAGAAAGAACTTACTATGAAATGATAAAATTTTATGTTTTTTGTGGACGTGAGCCTAGGGGCCTAAATATCTATCAAACGAAGCATTAGTCCAAGAAATGAGCATCATATCCAAACTCAACGATGAAAATATAGTAAAAAAAAAAGAAAAAAGATCCACCAAAACAAATTAGGCTGCAATGGGTATCTCCTCAATATTAACCCATAATTGTAACACTTACATTACTTGTACTGTATATTATTAGTCAATCAAGTGACCCATTCCCCATTTAAGTAACTGTATATTTTCAGCATTTTGGCTGCTATTTTCTTTCAATAAACCATTAATTACTATTATTTCAGTACTGTATTCTTATTATTAATAATATTATTATTACTTACACACACACACACACACACACACACACACACACACACACACACACACACACACACACACACACACACACACACACACACACACACACACACACACACACACACACACACACACACACACACACACACATATATATATTCCAATCAAGTTGTGTTATCATCTAACCTTACTTAACCTTAATTTAGCTTGGTTTATTAGGTTGGGTAATGTAAGGTAAAGTTAAGTTAGGTATGGTTAGGTTAGATAATGTTAGGTTAGGTAAAGCTAGGTTAGGTAAAGCTAGGTTAGGTATAGTTAGGTTATGTACAGTTACCTAATGCTAGGCTGTGACACTGAAACATTCATCTCACGAAATTAATAAAATTTTCGGTCAATTCTTGAAATAGCTGATTACATTGGTTAACTGTACATATACAGTATAGCATGTGGATTCCCAGTGATGAGTGGATTTATTTTAGTGACATTAACTACAATATTATTTATACAACAACAGTAACCCGACAATGCCAAATGTTCTGTATGATTAACTTTATAGTGAGCGAGAGAGCCCGATACGACTGTGCAGCAAGATTTAACTCTGGCCATCTTTCGTAAAATATGATCTCAGTCGTTATTTTATCAACCTAACAACCTTATTCATCGAATTCACTGAAAATTTTAAGCCATCAATATTTTTTCTTCCCAAGGTCAGTTGGTTCCAAACACATGACTTTTATAAAGAATTACCTGATATTGTATGGCTGAGAAGGGATCACATTACCATTCAAGTTCTGTAACTTCAACTAAAAGTGCAGGATTTTTTTTTTTTTTGAGAGAAAAAATCTTACATTATCTATACTAAACAAAACAACAGATAAGCATAAAAGAACGCTTCAGATTTTTGTGACCTCAAATCAATCAGGAGCACAAGGTAAGAATTAATAGAGGAAATCAGCGAAAATTAAATTCAGGTGAATTTATTAGGTTGATATTGCCGGAAAAACAACGGTGACAGGTCTTTTTAAAAACTACACGAGATTCTAAAAAAAAAATTTCGCCTCCATTATTTTCTTATATAATAAAAATATTATAGTGGCTGAATTTCATCTTGAGGCCCAATCCACTCGAAACCTTCGTAAATCATTGTTCAAGACGATATTTTCTCAAATTGAGTATGGAAAACAGTGGGTGGAGTCAGCATTTGGTATCAGAGTTGCCAACTTAGCGACTTTGTAGCTAGATCTAGAGCTTTTAGTTTTGTTCTAGCGACATTTTAGAGCGATTTGCGACTTGTCGCAAATCTAGAGATATCCACAGAAATCTAGCGACTTTCTGGATACTTTTGGACTGTCCATGAAAACTCAGTTTTCCTAATTTCGAGCCATAATATATAGCAACGGGGTTACAGGGACAATAAATAATAAGAAAAGTTTAATACATTTGAACGGGTCGTGGTACAGAAGGAGGGACACGTCTATTTCCTGATCACTTGATGTCAGCCCGTCCATGGCTAATGTTGCCGTGTCGTCATTTATTTGTCTATTACTTTCGCCTTTGTAGCACCTGGGTAACTTACCTTTTTGTCAGATATGCAATATGAATTTCATTAATACGCTAAATTTTAAAGAATATTAGCAAAACATCTTATAGAATTAATTCTATCAAGCCTGCGTGGTTCCAAACTTCTCATACGCGTCCACCATGGGTGACCCATAGACTCCATACAGTTGCCCCGACACTGTTCACCCGCTTTGCCAAAAACCACCAAGGAAAGTTTCCGCTTGTTTGCATGCTGTTTATTAATTTGAACCCTTCATAGTCCCAATAGAAAATGGGTAAGCCACAGTATTCGCAGCGATTTAGGAAGGAATGGCTCAGAGATGACAGATACAAAAATTGGCTTCTGGAGGTGCCAGGAGATAATAAAAAAGGATTTTGTAAATTTTGCAAGTGTACTTTGTCTGCTAAGTTGTGCGACATTGAAAAACACAAAAACACTAAAAATCACAAGAAAGCAGAAGAGCCGTTTAGTGCAGAAAGAGACAATTTTACCATTCAAGAAACTTGGGAATAATAGCTAGCGACTTTCCATGGAAGATTTAGCGACATTTAGCTACTTTTAGGTACCAGCCTAGCGACATTTGAAAATCCGAGTTGGCAACACTGTTTGGTATAAGCCAACAAACCCTTACCCCTAGATCCATTTAAGTGATACTATGTCGAGTGTTTACACTTCACATTGGTTGTCTTCAAGCTGAGTTCACTTTATTTCTAACCACCACGCTCGGCCAAATCAAGAAATTAATACCGGCCTCGTTAATAATAGAATTTGTACTAATAAAACATATGTATTAGCCTGAAATTATTGTTTAATGTTTTTAGTTTTCTTTCTAATGCGCTAAGAGACGAAAGCGTACTACAGTACAAGTAGGCTACTGTAATTCTATGATCCAATGACTAGAAAGCACTGGAATGAATTTCACTTCGTCACTCCTCAATTCTTGTTAATTTCCTACCCAGTCGTCTGCTCCAACCAGCAGAAAGTCTAATATTTTTACTCTGAGCCAAACTTGTATAAGCGTGTATTGTAAGGCGTGAGGTAGTTGGCAGCTACCAAACAGGGAGCTACTGCCGCCTGGAAAGATATTGGAAGCATCTGTTGTCTAATGGTAGACCCTTCTGCCATACGGCATCACGATAATTGTGACCAAGTCCCAGGTTGCTAATCTGACTTTCTGCCTCATTTACACACAATTGCAGGGTCTCAATTGTTTCTCTTACTTTGACAATACAAAGTAATATGGTGAGAAGGAAAGGAAGAAGGAAGGAATAAGATGAGAGGGAAGAGGGGGAAAGTAATATGATGAGAAGGAAATGAAGAGGGAAGTGAGGGGGAAAGGAATATAGCGAGAGGGAAGGGAAGAGGAAAGGAATATGATGAGAGGGAAGTGAGTGGGGATGGACTCCTCTAGCCGACTTGAGGCTGCAGGTGAGGCGACAAACAATCCGTGAGGACAGAGAGAAGGGGGCGTCACATCTGGCGAGTATTAAGCGCTCTCAATACTATTGAGGTATGGCGGGCGTTTCTTTTACTCCGTTCTCTCTCTCTCTCTCTCTCTCTCTCTCTCTCTCTCTCTCTCTCTCTCTCTCTCTCTCTCTCTAAGTAAGAACAATGGAAATCACTCGGCAGAGGTATAGAGGTGTGTGTGTGTGTGTGTGTGTAGCGAGATAATCCCACAGTAAAAGGTCAAGTGGAAGCGGCGAGTGGAGTAGAGGCAACATAATGTGGCCAAGAGCGTGATGGTTGAGAGAGTTGGTGCTCGCCATACACACGCCCCGCCCTCCACCCTTGTTACCTGCTACACCTGTCCTGCTAATACCTGCTACACCTGTTGGTTTACTGATACCTGCTACACCTGTCCTGCTGATACCTGCTACACCTGTCCTGCCGATACCTGCTACACCTGTCCTGCTAATACCTGCTACACCTGTTGGTTTACTGATACCTGCTACACCTGTCCTGCTGATACCTGCTACACCTGTCCTGCTAATATGTGTTACACATTTTGGTTTGCTGACACCTGCTACACCTGTCCTGCTCAAACTTGCTACACCTGTCCTGCTGATACCTGCCACACCTGTCCTGCAAATACCTGCTACACCTGTCTTGCTAATACCTGTTGCACATGTTGGTTTGCTGACACCTGCTACACCCGTTCTGCTGTTACCTGCTACACCTGTCCTGCTGATACTTGCTACACCTGTCCTGGTAATACTTGCTACACCTGTCCTGCTGATACCTGCTATACCTGTCCTGCTGATACCTGTTACACATGTTGGTTTGCTGACACCTGCTACACCTGTCCTGCTCATACTTGCTACACCTGTCCTGCTGATACCTGCTACACCTGTCCTGCTAATACCTGCTACACCTGTCTTGCTAATAACCTGTTGCACATGTTGGTTTGCTGACACCTGCTACACCTGTCCTGCTGTACCTGCTACACCTGTCCTGTTGATACCTGCTACACCTGTCCTGCTGATATATGCTACACCTGTCCTGCTGATACCTGCTACACCTGTCCTACTGATACCTCCTACACCTGTCCTGCTGATACATGCTACACCTGTCCTGCTGATACTTGCTACACCTGTCCTGCTGATACCTGCTACACCTGTCCTGCTGATACATGCTACACCTGTCCTGCTGATACTTGCTACACCTGTCCTACTGATACCTGCTACACCTGTCCTGCTATCACCACCTGTCTTGCTAATACCTGTTACACATGTTGGTTTGCTGACACTACACATGTCCTGCTGATACCTGTTACACCTGTCCTGCTGATACCTGCTACACCTGTCCTGCTGATACCTGCTACACCTGTCCTGCTGATACCTGCTGCACCTGTCCTGTTGATACCTGCTACACCTGTCCTGCTGATACCTGCTACACATATCCTGTTGATACCTGCCACACTATCCTGCTGATACCTGCTACACCTGTCCTGCTGATACCTGCTACACTGTCCTGTGGTACCTGCTATACCTGTCCTGCTGATACCTGCTACACCTGGCCTGCTGGTACCTGCTACACCTGTCCTGCTGATACCTGCTACACCTATCCTGCTGATACCTGCTACACTTATCCTGCTGATACCTGCTACACCTGTCCTGCTGATACCTGCTACACCTGTCCTGCTGGTACCTGCTACACCTGTTCTGATGATACCTGCTACACCTGTCCTGCTGATACCTGCTACACCTGTCCTGCTGGTACCTGCTACACCTGTCTTGTTGATACCTGCTACACCTGTCCTGCTGATACCTGCTACACCTGTCCTGCTGATACCTGCTACACCTATCCTGGTGATACCTGCTACACTTATCCTGCTGATACCTGCTACACATGTCTTGCTGATACATGCTACACTTGTCCTGCTGGTACCTGCTACACCCGTCCTGATGATACCTGCTACACCTGTCCTGCTGATACCTGCTACACCTGCTGGTACCTGCTCACCTTGTTGATACCTGCTACACTCTGCTGTACTGCTACACCGTCCTGCTGATTCCTGCTACACCTATCCTGGTGATACCTGCTACACTTATCCTGCTGATCACCACACATGTCTTGCTGATACATGCTACACTTGTCCTGCTGGTACCTGCTACACCCGTCCTGATGATACCTGCTACACCTGTCCTGCTGATACCTGCTACACCTGTCGGCTTGGTGATACCTGCTATACTTGTCCTGATACCTGCTACACCTGTCCTGCTAAGAACTGCTACACCTGTTGACTTGCTGATACCTGCTTTACCCGTTGACTTGCTGATACCTGCTACACCTGTCTTGATACCTGCTATACCAGTGGCCTGACAGATGACCGAAGGACATTTGGCCGACGGACGTTTCACCGACGGGCATTTGACCGAACGGACATCGAGCCGACGGACATTTGGCCGAACGGACACAGACCGAACGGACAAATGGCCAAACGGACATTTGGCCGAATGGACATATGGCCTTTCTAATTTTTTCTCCTTTCTTCTTGCAATGTATTTTTTGTACATTTACTAAAGGATAAAAGACATTAATTGTAATGTAATTAAGCTTTATAAAATTAAGCCTGGTTCTGTGTTTAATATCCGGTAGTCGTCGGAAATAATCTCCAGCATTATTCGAAACAATCAGCGTATTTCCCCCAAATTCAATTTAATCCAGGTGAATTATACATCGAGAGAGGGTTTATGTACACAGGGTGACTCCATAAAAACATGGAGGTCAGTCAAAACATGACATCCGCTAATCCACCCACCAACACCACTACACAAAACACAAAAGAAAAAGGCGACGTAACTAAATCATGCTTAAGTCAGGGTCAAGTTTTTGAAAGAATGCTTGTTCGAACTTTTAGCCACGCCCCAAAACCAACCAAACGCGTTAGTCCAGCTTGCCTGGACTCCCTGATGCAGTCGCTCTTCAGAGGTTGTGAAGGTGTAAGCCGATGTTTTATTGTTGTTGTTGTTATTATTATTATTATTATTATTATTATTATTATTATTACGGTTACTTTATTTAATATTTGTTTCTTTAAGACCATGGAATTCATACCAACGACAAGAGGAGGAAGAAGGCTTTTGCTTGACGGTTACGACTACATCGTTGATAAACGGAAAGACAATGTAACAGGCTGGCGATGTGAATGCAAAGGAAGTTATGTTGGGGACAATTAATAACAGAAGAAGACGTTATTCATGATAGCAGAATCACTACACATCTGCCTGATGCCGGACGTAACCCGGGTCCTTGAAAACAGTAAAGAAAAATCAAAGAAAAGAGCCAGACAGTTGGAGGAAGTAACCGACTGGTTATACAAAACTGCACCAGTGAGTACCACCCTGATGCTGCAGGTGCTCTTCCTCGAGAAAGAAAACTCTGGCAAGAATGGTGCGCAGGACAACGCATGGCACCAGACGGGGGACTTTAACTGACGACTTACGGAAATCAATTAGAGGAGAAGACTTTGTCATCCATGAAAGTGACAACCTGGTTAGTTCTGTCATCACCTCGAAACTTATGTGCTTCTGCTTTCAAAGACCACTGGCTGTGATGGGACATTTGATTCGCGCCGTAGTTTCTTCAGTTGGCGCGGTGCATGTTATGCTGATGAGAGCCATTAAATTCTCCTTGGTATATTTGCATCACAAGGAATGTAAAAACTAAGCAACTTAGTGCATTCTGATTTTTAGCACCCTCAAGCAAGTGAGACCAGATCTCAATCCTGTTTCAGTCACCATTGACTATGAAAGAGCGTTTTAGTATAAATATAGCATGTTTCCAAACACAAACATTTTTTTTTTTCTCCATTTCTGGGCAGTGTTTGTGGAGACAAATATAGGGCTTTACGACTACAGACTTGGTATAATGACCCAAGAAATGCACTCATCGTCAAGTCCGGTTCAAGCATTTGAGCTTGAAGTCAGTGACGTTGCTGAAAGCTTCAATG
>NW_024716703.1:16949527-16978445 GCF_018991925.1 Homarus americanus | reverse complement strand
ATAATGAAACTGATGAACTTCTATCTGAGTTTTTGGCTGGCTTTCTTTTTTGAAGGACATGAATTGTGGCCAGGCTAGCGGAAGACGACGCCTAGCTTTAACAGCATCTAGAACCTGCGGCTGTGGAACATATTGAAGAGAAAACACACAAGGCCTTCCACGGACAACAACTTTGAAGGATGGCACAGAGGGGTTTGGAGAGAGACGGCACCACCTGCCCCACTGTTTGCTGTCTCTGTTTCAAAACTAAAAAGAGCAGTCGGATCTGGGGGGAAAGTTGACAATTGAGCAGGTAGCAGCAGGAATGGTATTGAGGTAAACTGGCCATACCAGCAAAACATTATCACAAGATTGAAGTCTGTCACTGAGAATGAGTATCCCAGAATCGACTTGAGAGCATCTATTTAATGTTTAAATATTTTTGAACATTTCTGTTCTTATACAACAATTTTATAAGCAATTATATTTAAGAAATTAATATTCTTTTTATCCTTTATAAATGTATGTAAAAAAAAATGTATATCACAAATGTATCATATTGTAAATTTATGGTTATTCCTTTTTTATCCCCTTGTTTTATAAAGCAAATACATTGCAAAGAAAGAAAAATAACAACAAAAAATTCGTGTTGCCCTATATCCATTCAGCCAAATGTCCGTTCGGCCATTTGTCCATCTGGTCTATTGTCCGTTCGGCCAACGTCTCGTCGGCTCGATGTCCGTTCGGTCAAATGTCTGTCGGTGAATGTCCGTCGGCCAAAAACGTCTCTCGGCCATCTGTCCGGGAGCCTATACCTGTCCTGATACCTGCTATACCTGTCCTGATACCTGCTATACCTGTCCTGATACCTGCTACACCTGTTCTGCTGATACCTGCTATACCTGTCATGATACCTGCTACACCTGTTCTGCTGATACCTGCTACACCTGTCCTGCTAATAACTGCCACACCTGTTGACTTGCTGAAACCTGCTATACCCGTCGGCTTGCTGATACCTGCTATATGTCCTGATACCTGCTACACCTGTTCTGCTGATACCTGCTACACCTGTCCTGCTAATAACTGCTACACCTGTTGACTTGCTGATACCTGCTATACCCGTCGGCTTACTGATACCTGCTATACCTGTCTTGCTGATAACTACTACACCTGTCCTACCATGATGAAAACTGCTACAACATTCCCCTGTAGACTCTAAAGGCAAAGCTACTGACAATAAGACCTATATTTACGTTAACTCTCTCTCTCTCTCTCTCTGGAATTTAAGTAACAAATGTCTCTGTTCCTGAAATAAGATAAAAAAAAAATCAGACACAACCAAGAGTCTACGGTGTTATCCTGCCACGTTTAACTTACTACTCCTATAACAGATGTACACATGTATCCTGAAAGATGGAGGTTATGTTGAAAGATAGAAATGTCTGCAGTAACTATGCCAAAACTTCATTCAAATTTACTTTTAAAATCCCTTTACTGGGCGTTGCTCTCATATGTACATACAAAGTTATCAAAGTTTAAAAGTACACAAGGAATTTATAAACACCGTGGACTGAAGGAGGAAAGACAAGAGAGTGAGTAAAGTATGAATTTACAGTGAAAAGTGGGTGGTGATAACCGTGGGGTTTCTAGCAGAAGCATAAGGCCAGGTTTACAGAGACACATGAAAGCCAAGGTGGGTGAGTGTTTACATGGTGTGCGCCTTCGTACTGCGTGTTCAGTCTCAAGATGTCTGTGGACGAGGTTGTGTCTGCCGGTGTTTGTGCTGTATACATAGTTATGAAACTGACTGAACAGCGGAAAACCCGTAGGAAATGATGAGACAAACATTCTATTATAAGTCACACGGCAATCACCTGCTGAGTAAAGTGAGGGTGGAGGGATCATGTTTTTCCATAATTTTACCAGAATGTCCACCACCGATTTTGAGTTACTGTTGCAGATGATCGCACCAAAGATCAGGAAACGGGATACGTAAGGCTGACATTACGATACCTGTGGTCCCATACCATCATATAAGGGAGTTATAGACTATGCATATGTTCCTACTATCCAAACACTTTTGTCATAATTATATAGGACGGGGCATGCCTTGACGCAAGACCTTCCACTTTTGTCGGAAAGTCTTGCGTCAGTTCCTGCCTCTCAATATTTAGGATATGAGGTATGGTTTGAGGCAGGCATCACCCCATGCGTCATAAGGCATGCCCTTGTCGCACGGAAAAAAGGTACCGTGTAGACCCGCCTTTACCCAGAGAACCTTCACAAAACACAAGCCAAGAGTAGTTCCTGGAAGGGTATAAACAGACAATCACTGAAGGTTGACTCCTGCTGACATTTCAAGCTTGAAGACGAGCGCCACAATTCTGGTAAAACATGGTTAGAAAATTCTGCAAATTGAACTCACCTTTAGATGTTCTTGACAGAAGGGAAAAAAATACTAAATTCCACTTCGATTCCCAACCTGCCTCACGCTAAGATGGCACGGGGAGACAGACACAAGGACGGACGGACGGACGGACAGGAGACACTTTCTATGATTCATTGTAATACATAAGAAACGGAGGACCTGGATGTAACACCTGCTGGGGTGCAAGGCGTACTTTTGTGTTCATGTTCTCTAATGTGAGACGACTCACTCTTTTACGTCGGGAGGAAGGGGAAGAAGGAAGGAGTAGAAGGGAGGGGGAAAAGAGTGGGAAGGAGAAAGGAAGGGAAGAAGAGGAATGTGATTGAGTTTTGAAAACAAAATGAGCTGCAGAGTCCGGGGAAACACTGACCCGGAATTTTACAATATTTAACTAAATTTCTCACATTGTTACTCATTCGTGAGCGCCTAATAGTTAAAATACACAGTACCCAAAATCAAACATGTATGCTTATTGCAACAATATTTTTCATGCATATTGTCTTAATAATTCCTTTACAATTTTTATATGTTTCTAAACTTGAAATTGTTTAATATTTTTAATTGTGCACCATTACTGAGAGAAGATAGACTAAAAGGTAAGCTTTTCTGCATGTATCTAACTATAAAATTCCCCGGACCTCAATAGGCAATGAGTGCATCATGTGATATTCCACCGCTCACAATCACTTCACTGAATTGTCCATTTTCCACTCAGATAAGCCGGTTCATGTGATTTAAGCCCGATTGAACTGAGTGGTAGTGTCGACAGTCAAAAATATAAAATTCCCGAGATTGAATCCTTAAAAAATCTCTAGAAATTCCAAAAAATTAAAAATTTATAAAATAAATAAAAACATGGTATTAATATTTTCCAAATTAATGAAAGGAAAAAGAACACTCACGAACACCAGAACAAAACTATTGAAGGAAGACAAGTGGTAGAGTACCACCTCCGTCACCTTCTCCCACTTGCAGAATCCCACCGTGTCTCCTTTTTGCGTTTCCTTCTCTTTATGGTGTTGGTAGCAACACTTCATGAATTGTCCACAACACACGCCATAATGTACCACAAACAATACCTCATGAACTACACAGTATTTCTTGATTTCCCTTGAATCTAGCTAACTCCAGACGATTTTTGCTCCCATTGTCAGATGTTTATAAAAAAAAATCACAATATTACCAAACCTAAGCATAATGGTAGGCGTATGATGAAAAAAATCACTAAATGGGCAAGGCTAATTCATACAACTACCAAAGGCAAGCGAAGGTATTGCCAGTGATAAACCGCGAATGTGTCCTCACCTCCCCCTCCCCCACCAGTGGCGGCGGGGGAGGGTGGGCAATGGACAGGGTGGAGGGGCATATTATTATGCTTCTAATAATGGCGTTATGTCATTGATCTTTGGTCAATGAAATACTAAAGAATTGAAGAACGGAATGCAAGACAAGCAATATGATGTAGTGCATGAACATGTCGAGTGCGGCCACTATACAATATTCAGTATAGTGGCTCATTGTCCTCGCGCGGCAAACCCATCAACCCTAGAGGGTCAATTATTGTCAAACATGTCTCTCGTCATAGTCATACTAACCCCCCCCTCCCAAGAAAAAGAAAATCTCAACGGATCTACGCGGTTCATGTGGGTCGCACTAAACGATGGGAAAGGACCAGAAAACCGGAAAAAATGAGAAATCACATCCCTTTAGAAGGAGGAATAGGAAGAGGGAGGGGTGGAGGAAAAAAAAGTGGAAAATGAAAAAGGTAGAAAGAAAGAGGCGGAACTAGGAAAAGGATGAAACAGTGAAGGGAGAAGGATAGAGCGAGAAAAAAGGAAAGGAAGAAAATTGAAAAAAGAGAAAGGGAGAAAAAAACCCAGGTAAATGAGAGAAGGGAAGAATGAAGAGAGAGATGGAAGGAAGGAAGTAGGAACGATGTAGGGAGGAACACAACATCTCCTGACTCAGTGGTTCACAACCTGGGGGCCATGGTGCATTTCTCTGGGGAGCCTGAGTTTAAACCATATGAGCAGTTGCCCCGTGTGCCCTCCCCCTTTAAATCCGGCCCTGATGATGACGTTGCACCACACCGCCCATATATACTGGAGTGGTGGTGTGTTTGGTCCGGTGCATCACATGATCATAACGACTGTAAAATGGCCACGCCTCCACCCTCTTCAGTCCACGGTGAATAATCATGTTTTGTTTTTAGTCGGGATTTTACACAACGGCCATCACGTGTATAATGAAAGACAGGTTTTTAGTGTAACACGCGCAAGGTAAGGCATTAAAATGTATCTGGTTTGTAAGAGTACTTTAGTGTCAACTGCGTATATATTGTACAGTGATAAGATGGCGAGCGTCGACTAAAGGAGAAGATGGCGGAGCATTGCGGCGGGGCCATTGTTTTTGTTATATATAGACTGTGGCGTAATTAAGAGCGACCATCCACCATTGTCTACAAAAATAACGCATCATCATCACCACCAGCCCAACGCTCTTCCTTACCTAAACCTTCCTTCGTACAGGTAACATGCTCATAAAGTGTTACACATCCTAACATCCTTATTCACACCAGAGATCAGTATTTCATTGAACTGTTAAAATATATTAATCAAAGGAAATATTTAAGTCAGTAGTAGTCGTGACAACGAGACAGGTGAAGGAAAACAGAGACTCAGTTCACCTGCAGGAGGAAAGCGACTCACAGCTCCATACAAAAACGAGAAATATCACTTTTCTTACGTCATTTTACCATTACTGAGAACCACCTGGACCCGAGTTGGCTGAGACGTTAATCAGTGGATAACTTCGCTAATTACCTGCCAAATTTTATCCACTGGTAAAATTTTTGTTGCTCAAAACTTAACTACTGGTTAACTTTGACCCACAGCGCTTGCTCGTATAAGTAAATTAACCAACAAGTGTTCAAAATGGCCTTGAGACTTAGAGTTCACAACAACCTATCGATTATGATGAGATAAAGTAATTCCAGAGGTATACTGTGAGTTCACGAGGGTATAGTGAGTACTTCGCCGTCAGTACCAGAGCTGTGGTGACTAACTGCTGTACAGTCGCTCAAAAAACTATCGATACAAAATTGTGTTGAAAACATATGATGCAACGGACGAAGGATTTTGACAACCCTACTTGGGCAACCCTACCTGAACAACAGGAGTCGCAGTGTTCATTCTGAAATTCATCAACGCCTCCCCTGCCACAACGCAAGCGCTACTGAGGAACTTACAACGTTGCCGCTTCATCAACCTTCAATTTTAATTTTTGATTGATCGATGATAATGTTAGCTCTGACACAAATGCATACATTACTACTGTACACGAGGTGCAGTTCGAGGCAACCTAAAATTTGGGGAAGTTTTACCTAATAGCCACCATTTCTTTCCACCCGTTAAGAAAAAACTAAACACATAACCAGTAAATTATTATTGACACTAGAGCCATTTGATGAAGCTAAAATGTATGTAAAAAAAATAGTTCTCAAGCTGAAGCTGCGTGTTTCGAGAAAGACCCAGACGAGCATCAACACCCACCCGACCAAAACTTGCCAAGGAGTAAATACTGTATGGCTCACAGGTAAACAGCGATCACGAGAGAAAGTAACGTCAGTAGCCTAATATCGTTTGATCCTTCAGGCGCCTAAATAATAATGCCTTGATTTTTTAATAAGTGGCTCTAGTATCAACAGGAAACTTCCTCCTTCTACAAGTAATATTATGACCATCGTTGTATGGAAAGTGAACTGCGATTTGTAAACCAGAATGTTAAGAGAAGGTCAGACGGCACTAAACAGCGCCATTACATTAAATGCTTTGTTCTGAGTAGTATACAAATGCAGAGCTGTGTTTGTAAAACACGTACGTTGTAAAGCGGCCAAAAGCTGCTGAAATAAAAAAAAATACACGAGAAAAACTATTGTATTTTGTAAAATAGAGCACATAAATTTCAAAATCCAAATAGGTTATCGACGGAGGCAAATCGAGAAGCAAAAACGAAGTCATTGACCTGCGCTTCATAATTTTTGTAGTAAAATCTTGCTAAAAAAAATGGACTGGACAGACAGACGGACGGACGCACAGGTACAAATCAATATGCCCCCTGGATGCGCAGTGGTGGTATACAAAATAGATCCAGCAGACATATGGCAGTAGAAAACAAAGCAAGAGGCGAGGCGGGGGCAGAGCTCAATATAATGGTCACCAGGAAAATGCTACGGTTAATACCTGTACGTGAGGCGTCACCTTTAATAGAATTAACCTGACTTGTTTCCATCAGCAACCAGCCAGTGCCAACCCCTCCTCCTCCCGCCATAAAGAATAATAACAGAACTATTTTGTGAGTCTCTTTACAGTATCGTTAACTCGTTTTAACTAGATTTATCTTCTTATATAATCAAGTAGCCAATATTTCATTTGTTTGCCACTCTCTCTCTCTCTCTCTCTCTCTCTCTCTCTCTCTCTCTCTCTCTATTTCCTTTTCCCTCAATCATCCTCCCAACCATATTGCTGGTGTCCTGCTGCCTGCTCCGTCACGGTCAATATTCTCAAATTTCTTAATTTTTCCCTATAATTAAGGAAGGAAGTTGGACAGACGATGTCCAACTCCCTAAACTGACAGGTGACTGTTTTTAGGGTCAATATATTTTTAGTAGCGTGTGTATGGGGAGGCACCAGAAATCACTAGTCACCTCAGCTCTGAATATTTGGCGCGTAACTCTTGGTGTATACAAAGACTTCTTTAGTTCGAGAACTTCCCTTTTCGGGACACTGTTTGAGTCATGTAAAAAATACAGAGTTAATCTTGATTAATTTTGTCTCCTAACTATCAAATTTTATTTTTCTATACATAATACACGGGAAAAATGTCCACACCACTTTTGATCTCCTGAAACAACAACACACCAGGCAGACTCCCGGGGCAATAGTGTACGTAATTGCAGAATAACTAGATATGATATCTCGCTCTCATTAGGGCGGTGTGAGGAGGGTGTACAGTGAACATGTGAAAGTGAACGCCCTAGGAAGTCGGTATCAGTGAACCAACACCCCTTCTCCTCCATCACCCCCTTCCCTCCATCACCCCTTCTCCTCAACACCCCCTTCTCCTCCATCCACCCCCTCCCTCCATCACCCCTTCTCCTCCAACACCCCTCCCTCCAACACCCCCTTCCCCCCATCACCCCTTCTCCATCACCCCTTCCTCCCACCTTCCCTCCATCTTCTCCTTCCCTTCTCCTCCAACACCCCTTCCCCTACATCACCCCCTTTCCCTCCAACACCCCTTCCTCACCCCCTTCCTCAACACCCCTTCCCCTACATCACCCCCTTCCTCATCCACTTCCCCTCCAACATCCCTTCCCTACATCACCCCTTCTCCTCCATCACCCCTTCCCTCCATCATTCTCCTCCATCACCCCCTTCCTCCAACACCCTTCCCTCCAACACCCCTTCTCCTCCAACATCCTTCCCCTACATCCTTCCCTCAACACCCCCCTCCAACACCCCTTCCCTCCATCACCCCCTTCCCCATCTTCCCCTCAACACCCCCTCAACACCCCCTTCCCTCCAACCCCCTTCCCTCAACACCTTCCTCCAACATCCTTCTCCTCCATCACCCCTTCCCTCCAACATCCCATTCTCCATCACCCTTCCTTAACACCCCTTCTCCTCCATCACCCCCTTCCTCCAACACCCTTCTCCTCAACATCCCCTTCATCACCCCTTCCTCCAACATCCTTCTCCTCCATCACCCCCTTCCTCAACATCCTTCTCCTCCATCACCCCTTCCCTCCAACACCTTCCCCTCCATCACCCCCTTCCTCCATCCCCCTCCTCCATCACCTTCCCCTCAACATCCCCTCCTCCATCACCCCCTTCCCTCAACATCCCTTCTCCTCCAACACCCCTTCCTCCAACATTTCCTTCCCTACATCACCCCTTCCTCCACCCCTTCCTCCAACACCCCTTCCTCCAACACCTTCCCTCCAACACCTTCCCTCCAACATCCCCTTCTCCTCCTCCACCCCTTCCCTCCACATCCTTCTCCATCACCCTTCCTCAACACCTTCCTCCATCACCCTTCCTCAACATCCTTCTCCATTTCCTTCCTCACATCTCTTTACATCACCCCCTTCCTCCAACACCCTTCCTCAACACCTTCCTCCATCACCTTCAACACCTTCCTCCAACACCCCTTCCTTCCTCAACACCCTTCCTCAACACCCCCTTCTCCAACATCCTTCTCTCCTCACCCCCTTCCTCCAACATCCTTCTCCCATCATCCTTCCTCCAACCCCTCTCCTCCTCACCTTCCTCCAACACCTTCCTCGCCCACCCTTCCCTCAACATCCCTTCTCTCCATCTTCCCTCAACATCCCCTTCCTCCATCACCTTCTCATCATCTTACCCTTCTCCTCCAACACCCTTCCCCTCATCACACCACCATCCACATCTCATCCCATCATCCAACACTTCCCTACATCACCCCTTATATCATCGTCCTTCCTCAACATCCCTTCTCATCACCTCTCTCCATCACCCTTCCCCCATCACCCCTTCTCCTCCATCACCCCCTTCCTCAACACCTTCCTCAACATCCTTCGCCTCCAACATCCCCTTCCCCTACATCACCCCTTCCCTCTTCCCACTTCCTCCAACACCTTCCTCCATCACCCCCTTCATCACCCCCTTCCTCAACACCCCCTTCCCCTCAACACCCCTTCCTCCAACACCCCTTCCCCTCACACCCCCTTCCCCTCAACATCCCTTCTCCTCCATCACCCCTTCCTCCAACATATTCTCCATCCTTCCCCTCCAACACCCTTCTCCTCCATCACCCCCTTCCTCCAACACCCTTCTCCTCCAACATCCTTCCCTACATCACCTTCCCTCCAACATCCCTTCTCCTCCATCACCTTCCTCCAACATCCCTTCCTCCATCACCCTTCCCTCAACACCCCTTCCATCACCCCTTCCTCATCTTTCTCCTCCATCACCTTCCCTCCAACATCCCTTCTCCTCCATCACCCTTCCCCTCCAACATCCTTCTCCTCAACACCCCTTCCTCCAACATTTCCTTCCCTACATCACTTCCTCAACACCCCCTTCCTCAACACCCCTTCCTCCATCACCCCCTTCCCCATCACCTTCCTCAACACCCCCTTCCCTCCAACATCCCCTTCCCCTCAACACCCCCTTCCCTCCAACATCCTTCTCCTCCATCACCCCTTCCTCCAACATCCCCTTCTCCATCACCCCTTCCCCTCAACACCTTCTCCTCCATCACCCCTTCCCCTCCAACATCCCCTTCTCCTCCAACACCCTTCCTCCAACATCTCCTTCCCCTACATCACCCTTCCCTCCAACTCCCTTCCCTCCAACACCCCTTCCCTCCATCACCCCTTCCCCATCACCCCTTCCTCCAACACCCTTCCCTCCTTTACCCCTTCCCTTCCCTCCAACACCCCTTCCTCCCAACATCCTTCCTCCATCACCCCTTCCTCCAACATCCCCTTCTCCATCACCCCCTTCCTCCATCCCCCTTCTCCTCATCACCCTTCTCAACATCTTTCCTCCATCACCACTTTTACCCCATCCCTTCATCACTCTTCCATCCAACACCTTCCTCAACATCCCTTCTCCTCCATCACCTTCCCCTCAACATCCTTCTCCTCCATCACCCCTTCCTCCAACATCTCCTTCCTCCACCTTCCTCCAACATCCCTTCTCCTCCATCACCCCTTCCCCTCAACATCCTTCTCCTCCATCCCTTCCCCCAACACCCCTTCCCTCAACACACCTCTTCCCCTCAACATCCTTTCTCCTCCATCACCCCTTCCTCCAACATCCCTTCTCCTCCATCCCCCCTTCCTCCAACATCCTTCTCCTCCATCACCCCCTTCCCTCCCTTCTCCTCCATCTCCCTTCCTCAACATCCTTCTCCTCCATCACCCCCTTCCTCCAACACCACTTCCCTCCAACATTTCTCCTCATCACCTTCCTCCATCACTTCCTCTCCATCTTTCCCTCCAACACCCCTTCCTCCAACACCCTCTTCCCTCCATCTTCTCCTCCATCACCTTCCCTCCAACATCCCTTCTCCTCCATCACCCCTTCCTCAACATCCTTCTCCTCCATCACCTTCCTCAACATCCTTCTTCTCCATCACCCTTCCCTCAACATCATTCTCCTCCATCTTTTCCCTCCAACATCCTTCTCCTCCCTTTCCCCTCCAACATCCCCTTCTCCTCCATACTCCCCCTTCCCTCCAACATCCCCTTCTCCTCCATCACCCCTTCCCTCTCCCTATTGTCGTGTCACGTTAAAATCTCCCAAGTAATATTAGTCGTGCTGAAACACAAGTGTAACCCAACTGATAAGTCAAAGTTCATGGCTTACAGGAAAAACAAATGAACATATCTATTTCCTACCTACGGCAGAATCATACTTTACAAAAAAACTTTCTTTGTACGATACAGTCAAAGTTCAGTAAGTGTCATGATCAATATTAACGTCTCACAGTCGAGGTTTAAGAGCATGACTTAAGGGGCCAAATTAGAGGTAATATAACATGTACAAGCTGTAACTCGAGGCTGGAGGACACGGAGAAGTGGGTGTCCTGAGGGATTCATAGTTAATGTGTCATATATCTATGGTTTTAAGTGGATAACTCTGAAGTTAACGAGGTGATTAGCCGGGAGGGAGAAATGACAATATTGTGCTTAAATGCCAAATGCTGGCTAAGTGGTGAGGTCAAAGTTCATGAGTGAGTGTATGATGTATATGGTTAAGTCCAGAATGAGTAAAATACTTGGGTAAATGCAAATGCAATGGCGACTGATATATTCGCCACACACACACACACACTCCACCTCCTCCGCCGACTCAAGTCCCGCAGGTTCCTGCCCAGCTCCTCAGTGTTTACACAACATTCATACTTCCCAAGCTCACCTATGCCTCCCCACCTGGTCTTCCTCCTAAATGCCACACAACGTAAACACCTAGAAAAAGTGCAAAAGAGGGCATGCAAGATTATTCTCTCCTTCCTTCCACATATCAGAAGCGCTCAACACACTGACCCTTTCGACTCACTGACCATCACCACGACCTCATCTGCAAATTTGGTAGAAGCTTCTACACCATCCTCGACACCGGCTCTACCACCTGAGATCCCTAGCCGAAATTGCTGTTCGACACCACAACCGCATCCAGCCATACGTGCACGAACTGATCGCTATAAGAACAGCCCAGTACCAACCATTGTAAAATTATCAATAACTTTAATAAACCAGTGTATTCACTCCCAGTAAATACGACTTCTTGCACTGTCACTCTGTTGAAATGAACTGTAGTTTGAGCTTTTCCCCATCTAGTTATTATATATCTTATTTGTATCACTTATATTACTTGTATATTATTTGTAATTCGAAACCCATTCCCCAAATATGTAACTGTATATTTTCAGCCTTCTGGCTGCCAAGCTCTTTCAATAAACCGTTAATTATTATTATTATTATTATAGACAAACCTCCGCGCCACTATTCACAGAGCCGATGTGATGAACTAAAAATCATCCATTATTTCTCCTCCCTTCTCCAGACACACCATCCAACGCTGGACAACAGGATGAAAAAAATACATCCACGTGTATGTTTTTACCTCCTCCGTTTACTTATTCATTTGTACGTGTGTGGGGGTGAGGATGGAGAGCTGGAACAGGGAAAGAGGTGTAGTAGAGGAGGCATTGGAACATTATGGGAACTAAAAAATGATTGTTTATGTATAGAACTCACCTATAATGAGCACCAACACATATTTACAAGTGTATGTATGTATGGCGACCTGTGGTGTAATGGTCAGCATGCTCGCCTCCGCAAGCGGACACGGGTTCGATCCCCAGGCAGGGTGAAACTATGGGCGAGTTTCTTTACGCCATTTGCCTCTGTCTACCTAGCAGTAATTAGAACCGGATGTTAATCGATTTGCGGATCGTGGTCCGTGCTAATGCTTAGCCAGTGCAGTTGTCCGGTCTTCTCGGACTATTCCTTGACACTGGGTCATGCAACTCATTAACAGGTGTGGTTGTTGTTGGAAAGCTTCTACACCTTAAATTCACGCCTAGGTTGCCCTTGGGTCATCCATCCTCGTTACACGAGGCAACCATTATATTTATATATATATATATATATATATATATATATATATATATATATATATATATATATATATATATATATATGTGTAATTGTCCTGATCATTACCAACACTGACGATTAAAATTTTGTTAGAACGTTTTAGAAACATAAAACTTGATATGAGTTGAAGGAAGGCACACAGTGTTGGCTTTACTTAAACCGCTTAAAAATGAACGGCCTGACAACCTTCTCGACCACACAGCGCTCTTTGTAAACTAAAATGACCTCCTGGGTATAATTACCATAGACACTGCCAGAACCTAGACTTAACAGAAGTTACAGGTCAATAATTGGTTGTAATGCTACGGGGAAAACCAACATGGGAATCAAACATTACATGACAACTTGGAAATAAAATACATAAGAAATATTATGGTACACAGTCCTAGCCTGAGGTACTCACCCACGTTCACTGTTGACGTCACTGTTCAGCGCCTGCACTATCCTGACACCTCTCACCATAAATTCACCACACTACAGGATCTCTTATCTTAACTTCACCACCACACTACAGGATCTCTTACCATAACCTCACCACCACACTACAGGATCTCTCACCATAACTTCACCACCACACTACGGGATCACTCACCATAACCTCACCACCACACTACAGGATCTCTCACAATAACCTCACCACCACACTACAGGATCTCACCATAACCTCACCACCACACTACAGAATCTCTCACCATAACTTCACCACCACACTACAGGATCTCTCACCATAACCTCACCACCACACTACAGGATCTCACCATAACCTCACCACCACACTACAGGATCTCTCACCATAACCTCACCACCACACTACAGGATCTCTCACCATAACCTCACCACCACACTACAGGATCTCTCACCATAACCTCACCACCACACTACAGGATCTCACCATAACCTCACCACCACACTACAGGATCTTTCACCATAACCTCACCACACAGACCTCTCACCATAACCTCACCACCACACTACAGGATCTCTCACCATAACTTCACCACCACACCAGGATCACTCACCATAACCTCACCACCACACTACAGGATCTCTCACCATAACTCACCACCACACTACAGGATCTCCTATAACCTCACCACCACACTCAGGATCTCACCATAACTTCTCCACCACACTACAGGATCTCTCACCATACCTCCACCACCACACTACAGAATCTCTCTCAGCATAACTTCACCAACACATTACAGGATCTCTCACCATAACTTCACCACACTACAGGATCTCTCACCATAACCTCACCACCACACTACAGGATCTCTCACCATAACTTCACCACCACACCAGGATCTCTCACCATAACTTCACCACCAAACTACAGGATCTCTCACCATAACCTCACCACCACACTACAGGATCTCTACCATAACCTCACCACCACACTAGGATCTCTTACCATAACTTCACCACCACACTACAGGATCTCTCACCATAACTTCACCACCCAACACAGGATCTCTCACCATAACCTCACCACCACACTACAGGATCTCTCACCATAACCTCACCACCACACTACAGGATCTCACCATAACCTCACCACCACTACAGGATCTCTCACCATAACTTCACCACCACACTAGGATCTCTCACCATAACCTCCCACACTAGGATCTTTCTAACTTCACCCACACTACAGGATCTCTCACCTACTTCTCCACCACACTACAGGATCTCTCACCATAACTTCACCACCACACTACAGGATCTCTACCATAACTTCACCACCACACTACAGATCTCTCACAATATATTCACCACACTACAGGATCTCTCACCACTTCAGCACCACACACAGGATCTCTCACTATAACCTCACCACCACACTACAGAATCACCATAACTTCTCCACCACACTAGGATCTCTCACCATAACTTCACCACCGCACTACAGGATCTCTCACCATAACTTCACCACCACACGGTTTTTCACCTAAATTCACCCCTACAGGATCTCTCACCATAACTTCACCCACCACTACAGAATCTCTCAGCATAACTTCACCACCACACTATAGGATCTCTCACCCATAACTTCACCACCACACTACAGGATCTCTCTCACCATAACTCCACCACCAAACTACAGGATCTCTCACCATAACTTCACCACACACTGGATCTCTCACCATAACCTCACCACCACACAACAGGATCTCTTACATAACTTCACCACCACACTACAGGATCTCTCACCATAACTTCACCACCCAACTACAGGATCTCTCCATAACCTCACCACCACACTACAGGAGCTCTCACCATAACCTCACCACCACACTACAGGATCTCTCACCATAACCTCACCACCACACTACAGGATCTCTCACCATAACTTCATCACCACACTACAGGATCTCTCACCATAACTTCACCACCACACTACAGGATCTCTCCATAACCTCACACCACATTACAGGATCTTTCACCATAACTTCACCACACTACAGGATCTCACCATAACTTCTCCACCACACTACAGGATCTCTGACCATAAATTCACCACACTACAGGATCTCTTATCTTAACTTCACCACCACACTTCAGGATCTCTCACTATAACTTCACCACCACACTATAGGATCTCTCACCATAACTTCACCACCACACTACAGGATCTCTCACCATAACCTCACCACCACACTACAGGATCTCTCACCATAACTTCACCACCACACTACAGGATCTCTCACCATAACTTCACCACCACACTACAGGATCTCTCACCATAACTTCTCCACCACACTACAGGATCTCCTCAGCAATTATAACTTCACCACCACACCACAGAATCTCTCACCAGCAACTTCAACACACCACCCACACACTACAGATCTCTCATAAATTCCCATCCACCACACTACAGGATCTCTCACCATGGGCCCCCTCCACCACACCACAGATCTCTCTCACCATAACTTCACCACCACACTACGGGATCACTCACCATAACCTCACCACCACACTACAGGATCTCTCACCATAACTTCACCACCACACTACAGGATCTCTCACCATAACTTCACCACCACACTACAGGATCTCTCACCATAACTTCACCACCACACTGCAGGATCTCTCACCATAACCTCACCACCACACTACAGTACAGGATCTCTCACCATAACTTCACCACCACACTACAGGATCTCTCACCATAACTTCACCACCACACTACAGGATCTCTCACCATAACTTCACCACCACACTACAGGATCTCTCACCATAAATTCACCACCACACTACAGGATCTCTCACCATAACTTCACCACCACACTACAGAATCTCTCACCATAACTTCACCACCACCCACACTACAGGATCTCTCACCATAACTTCACCACCACACTACAGGATCTCTCACCATAACTTCACCACACTACAGTACTGAAGGCTATTAACATCACACACAAAAAAATAATGATTACAAACTCGGATCTCTATAGCAGCGATGACCCACATACCATAATTAATATATAATATTGCGCCACGTAAAACAAAACTGACGACTACCTCCCTTCAGCAACAATGACAGTCTCTTGGGTGTACATTAGTAATGGCTGAATCAAAGTTACAGCAGAGGCAAGGCGGACGAGCTAAATCTGACACCCGGCACTCTCACTGCAACCCCTCACAATGGCTTCACACACACACACACACACACACACACACACACACACACACACACACACACAGTCAAGACTCACCAAAGCTGGTTTTAAATTCTGATATCCCACACACTCTAGTCAACAAAATATATTACTCCATACATCCTGACAGTCACCCCAAGAGACTCAAGTCACCACAGCTGTTCTTCACCAACATTTCTCCATTAGTCATGACCCCAGAGCCATCAGACTCCCTCACCTGCAGCCAACAACAACAACACACAGGTAAAGGTGATGTGTGTTAATGAAGCACAAGTTACATCTATGTTCTGTACGTGTGAGAAATAAACACAATCTGGTTTTAAATTGAAATAGGTGAGTAAGATTAATTATACCTCGTAATTGAAATGTATTTTTTTTTACTTTTCGTGTTACATTTGGACGTTATTCTTGGAGGTGTTTCTTTGGGTGTTACTTCTGGAGGTTACTTTTGGACGTTATTCTTGGAGGTGTTACTTTTGATGTTACTTTTGGACGTTACTTATTAAACTTTACTTTTGAACGTTATTCTTGGACGTTACTTTTGAGCATTACTTTTGAACGTTACTTTTGGTATTAAATTAGACGTAATTCTTGTACGTTAATTTTGGATGCTACTTATGGACGTTACTTTTCTGTACTGTTAGCCTAAGTATATATACGAGTTAGGCGAATCTTTTTACATCTTCACTTACAAAGAAAATTCAACCTACGAATCTTTTGACAATCTCGACTCTGAATGTCTTGTCTTCAGGGAGAAGGAAAACGAAGCAAATTTCACGCCAGACAAGATAAAAGGTTTAGTGTCTCGGAACTGTGAAAGCGAGACCTACTGAACCTGGAGGCGTCATCATCAGTCCTCAGCAGAGCTCTGACACACATGCATATTAACAGGACTTGTGGAGAATTTCCCCATCTGGTCCAGGAGCTATACCTAAACGGCGGATAGAAAATATACAGAATAAAATAATGAAATGACGTTAATATATTAAATCTGGTGATTATTATATAAAAAAAATAATCGACCACGGGTGAAAATGTCTCTTCTGCATACTATTAAACTCCCGAGAAAATACCCTCAAATTGTGATGGAATGACGTGTCTCTATTAACAATGCAAAATAATGGAATTCATTATTAGTGAGAAATATTACGAAGAACATACGACAGAAAACGCGTGAAAAGTTGAAGTGAAAAGTTGAAGTGGAGACACCGATTCGATCCCGGAACACTCCGGGTACAAACCCCGCTGTAAATAGGTATACCGGTACCTGGGTTTACAGAGTTGGGTAAGTGAAGGAGGTTCGAATTAAATGCTGGCCATGGTGCCTCCTTGTGTACCGAAGGCTTGGTATACAGTGTGTTGTGTCTATACAGTCCCAAACGCTCCTGTGTGTCGCTACAATAACAGCTTCACTTCTGCTGCCATCTGCTGGGTTCTCATATATACAACAGCAGTTAACACTCCACTCCTGCCAAGTCTCAAGACCTCAGCTAGCAATCAATCCGTTTCTGGGGCTTTATTATTATTCAATGCAGTCTTACGGTTTAGTTACTGGACCTCGACCTCGCCATGGTCTCCGGCAGCGTCATGAACAGACTATGACAAAGTTTTCGCTATGCTAATAACCAACACAGTTCAGGGAAGCAATAACAGGTGTCTACAATAGTACCCCAACAAGTGTCTACAATAGTACCCTAACACGTGTCTACAACAGTACCCTAACACGTGTCTACAATAGTACCCTAACACGTGTCTACAATAGTACCCTAACACGTGTCTACAATAGTACCCCAATACGTGTCTACAATAGTACTCCAACACGTGTCTACAATAGTACCCCAACACGTGTCTACAATAGTACCCCAACACGTGTCTACAATAGTACTCCAACACGTGTCTACAATAGTACCCCAACACGTGTCTACAATAGTACCCTAACGTGCCTAATAGTACCCCAACACGTGTCTACAATAGTACCCTAACACGTGTCTACAATAGTACCCCAACAGGTGTCTACAATAGTACCCCAACACGTGTCTACAATAGTGCCCCAACACGTGTCTACAATAGTACCCCAACAGGTGTCTATAATAATACCCCAACACGTGTCTACAATAGTACCCCAACAGGTGTCTACAATAGTACTCCAACAGGTGTCTACAATAGTACCCCAACAGGTGTCTACAATAGTACCCCAACACGTGTCTACAATAGTACTCCAACACGTGTCTACAATAGTACCCCAACACGTGTCTACAACAGTACAATAGAGACATGGCATGAAAAATAAACTCACACTAAAATAATAAAATAGTGGATCTGTATAAAAAAAACTTGTCTATTGGTTCATGAACGACTGAAAGGCTCATCAAGGGAAGGATTTTTCGGGGATGTAAACACAGAGCAGAGAGCTTAATGGGAACTAACTGCCAGGGCGTGCCCGATGGTCATACACATTTCACCTTCAAATAACACACAGTGAAGACTATCCCTTGTCAATACGGCGACCATGTTATCGTAGCCTCAGTATTATTTCCTCTTATATACTGTACACACCGCGTACGACTCAACCTTAGTGTTAAATATTTAAAGAACAAAAAAAAAAAACACCAAACATTATTAGTGATGGATTGACTTTGTTGGTTTAGAAGGAATATAAATCATCCTTGTGTGATTTTCATAGAGAGAGAGAGAGAGAGAGAGAGAGAGAGAGAGAGAGAGAGAGAGAGAGATATCAAATAAGAGTCAAAGCGAGAGTGTGAAGAGAGTCAGGGACATTTATGGAGTGTTGTTTGATCCTTCGATTGAAATTATAAAAAAAAAGTGGAAACTGTCAAGGGGAAAATGAGGGAAACTACCAAGTCTAGATACAAGGTTTGAACACTTAAAGAATGAACACTTTACCTGCATGACCTCTACAGCACCATCCCTAAATAATATTCTTCTCTTTACACCTTCATAAATACTTCACCCTCACCCGCCTCAATCATCCCCTCCCCCCTCTTTCAACACGTTCTGAGTGGATTAGGGTTTGCCCTGGATGCGAACCAAGGACCCTTAGGATAGGAAGCGAGCGCTGTATCCGCTAGGTCCTCGCATCCCTAAAAGTAGACAAATCCCTCCCTGCACAACAAGAAGCAGCAACTCTGGAGACTAATTGAGGAAAATACTGATCATCTTACTCGTATAAAACTTTCAATTCATACAACTACATGCCAAGTATATTTAGAATCAGCTGCTGGACGGACGCTCAGGAGAATACAGGGATAGGAATACAGATGGACGGACGGACGGACGGACGGACGGACGGACTGCGGGCATTGCTCAGTCCCCTAAAGACAACACCTGTTATATCTCTGTCAAGTAAGTACACAAAACAAGAAAATTCAAGGGATAGTTCCTGTCTGGACATCGTTAAGTAAATACAGAAGACAGAAACACAGGGGGATGTAACAGTTGGAGTATCGTCGCGTAAATACACAAACAAGGAACACTGAGTGGGGCCAATACCTGCCACAGTATCGTCGAGTAAGAAGACAAACAAAGAACGGGGGGACAATACCTGTTTGGAGAGAGTATTGTGTGGGCGGAGAGGTCTGACCGCCCGCTCCATGTTGGGGCTGCCCGGGGCGCTCGTAGACCCGTTGTGCACCACTATGGACGGTACTGAAACAACAACAACACACAAACTTACCAACTCATTCACAACAACAAATCATAACACAAATACATATAGTAGTAATAATCTACATTCTACAACACACCTTAAAAATAAAACTGTAATCACAAGGCAGTATCTAATATCGTGTGTGTGTGTGTGTGTGTGTGTGTGTACTGCAATTACAGTTTGATAATTTGTGTTTGCTGATTTTGTTTCCTCGCGGTAAAGCTACACGTGGAGGTACAGCGAAGAATTCTTACATGGTTGTTGACAATATAATATAAATACTTGTATTATTGAATTCCCCGAGCAGTTATTGTTGCACATACAAACACAGATATGAAAATTAAATACATATGTAAACAAACATATACATCATACACACAGGGGTAGACACTCCCACAAACACAGACACTCGAGCAAAGAGCCACTTACACAAACATAGACACTCACACATACACAAACAGATATTCAGGCAAACAGAAACACTCAAGCAAAGACACCCAAGTAAACACACATACAGAAACACTCATGCAAACACAAACACTCCAGAGAAAAACACACACACAGACACAATATTTCCTCCGGTTTGTTAAGAGCTGTCATTATTTATCACCAGGAAACATTCCCTCATTAGATGCACTATCAATCACACCATCCCAGTCAGCACCCACAACAGCAGCTGTCACCAGTCACAAAGACGAGCATCATTTATAGGGCATAATGGCTGTCAAGAGACCATAACATTCTCCTTTACCAGCCCCGACAGCTGTGTTGACAGTCCCGACCAGCTGATGATGTGACGCGAGGCCAGGCCTTGTGATGAGGTGTTGGTTGTAGACGGAAAGGATGATGAGTCTACCTTCCCTACCTAAACATTCTACATCTACCCTCCCGAACTTAACATTCATCGACATTCCCTACCTAAACATTCTTCATCTACCTTCCCGAATTAAACATTCATCTGCAGTCCCTGCCTAAACATTCTACATCTACCCTCCCGAACTTAACATTCATCGACATTCCCTACCTAAACATTCTACATCTACCTTCCCTACCTTAACATTCTACATCCATCTTCCCTACCTAAACATTCTACATATACCTTCTTAACGAAACATTCTTCATCTACAGTCCCTAATTAAACATTCTACATCTACGTACTACACTGGCATTATTTTATTTTGAATGCAGTTTTCTTGTGATTAGCTTATTTTATTTAGTCGTAAGCGCTGACTCTACCTTGAGAATTTTGCTCGAATACCTGGCCATCAATATCATGTTTTAGTGAGGATATCTCAGCTGGATGGGATATCAATATCCTGTCTTGTGTTATTTATTGACTTTTATAGAAGTTTTGGGGATTAAAAGTTAAATATAAGGACACTGGTACACACTCCTTGGGGCTTCACCACGGGGTATGAGGCAGGTTATCCCGAGCGAGCAGGGAAGAACAAGACTACAAGATAAGGTGGATAATTCAACTCGTCTACTGTTATTGATGGGAGGTATAACAGTAAGGTAAGTGACCTTCCCTCGTGTACTGGTCTCCCTGGACGAGTACAAATTTAATCATGAGATTATTAAAATAAAAAAGAAAAAACAAGGAGGGGTGAAATTTTAATAAGAAAATATTCTAGAAAAAACATTCTTCAACCAATTATGTCAGATTTTTTTGTATACTAAGAATATTTACATGACAATGATGTAACTAAATTTTAATTGGAACAAGATAAACACATAAGAAAAACGAGTTGATAAAATGCTTTCGCTCTCTCTTCTTTGTAATTGACTTCATTTACAAGACAGTTCGCCGCCATGTGAATTTCGTATAAAGGAAGTTGATGAAAAAAAAAGAAAAAAAAAGACGAGTAAAGATTCTGTACAAGCGGAGTTTAATAATATTTTGGAGTTTTGACAACAACATTAAATATGGAGAAGCTGAAACGGGGAGGAAGGCCGCGGTGACTGAAGGTGTTCCTATACCTGTGGAACTATTAATTAAGAACCACCTGTGAGAGAGAGAGAGAGAGAGAGAGAGAGAGAGAGAGAGAGAGAGAGACGCAAAGTCCAGGCGAGGAAAGTAGTATTAAAAAATCAAAAGAAAATCATATGATTGTTATATTCTCTCCGTTAACACAATCACTGTACTGCTTTATGTCATTTGGTCCCTGAGTAGTAAAATTAACCAAAATATAGCAGGAAAAATATCGTAAACCAATCACCAACAAACTGTTAGAGCTTATGTCATCCCGAGGATTTTCTTCAACAATTGAATTTCGGCCAAGAACGATTCACATTGTTTTAATACAAGAGTAGAGCCGAGGAGACACCAGTTGGCAATACCGCGGAGCAACACGAGGTAGACTACACACGTTCACACGCCCGCAAGATCACGTATGAGATGATCAGGTCTCAAACCTATAAGGCTTTTTTTTTTACGGACATTATTCCAACACTGGGAAAAAATCCAAATTACATTACGAATCCAAGTTAAGATTTAAAGTTCGCTATGTTGACTTGTTTGTCTTCATAATGTTAAAGGATGAATTTAGTATAAAAAAAAAATCGGATACTGTAAAATTCTTGGACACATGGCAAAATGAATTCTAATGAAGCTCCTTGTCTCGGATCAACGAACACACATCTTCAGTCGTCATAATTTCAAAACAAACAGGAATTTATCAGATTTATGGATAACCCAAGATAACTAATTATGTTTGCCTAAAAAAGTGGGAATATCATATGAAATAAAGCATAATAATCCCCATGTTATTTCCAATTACGATTAATTACAACACAATACCTAACATTCATCCCCAGGTATCATAAATACTCACACAACCTGATGGAAATGAACTACGTAGAGAATCGTTCACTAGTTTACAATTTTTGTGGCTTAACAGATTCAATCTTTTAATCTATAGATACGTTCCCAATTATCAGCCCCACACCACTCACTCGTCAGCCCCACACCACACCACTCACTCATCAGCCCCACACCACTCACTCGTGAGCCCCACATCCCACACTCGTAAGCCCACACCACTCATTCGTCAGCCCCATACCACTCATTCGTCAGCCCCATACCACTAATTTGTCAGACCCACACCACTTACTCGTCAGCCCTACACAACACCACTCACTCATCAGCCCCACACCACTTACTCGTCAGCCCTACACCACACCACTCACTCATCAGCCCCACACCCCTCATTCGACAACCCCACACCACTCACTCGTCAGCCCCACACCATATATTCGTCATCCCCACACCACACGACTCACTCAGCCTCATACCACTCACTCGTCAGCCCCACACCACACGACTCACTCAGCCTCATACCACTCACTCGTCAGCCCCACACCACACGACTCACTCAGCCCCACACCACTCACTCGGCCCCACACCACTCACTCGACGGCAGAATTATCTAAATAACGTATATATTACTCTACTTAACACTGTCTACTTTACCCTAGACCTTTCTTTATTCACCTATGTATCTATATCTCCCTCTTGGTCTTTCTCTCACTCTTCTTTCTTCAATCGTGAGTCATTCATCTCTGTACAGGCGTTCTCTTGCGTGCCTCCGTATCATTTTTCTCTTCATGGACTCTCCTTCATTTGATTCTCCTTATGACTCTTACACTATCGTCTCTTCTTCTGTTGGGTGAGGCATTCCTTCGTGCATAGTCTCCTTACACACTTAACACTCAAGACTCGCTCCCAATTCTTAATACTCTCAGTGGTTCTCCTTCCTTGAATTATTATGTTGTTAACTTCAGCTTCTCCATCTCCTCGTCTTTGTTGTTCGTTACCCCATAGTACACAAACACCTTGAAGACCTTTACACAGTTTCCAGCTCCTCTCCGTTTATAATGACGTTATACTGAGGCTGATTCTGACCTTTCAAAATACCATTCCTTGAACTATTTTCCATATTTTAAACTTAACATTCTTCTACAGGCAAACTTAATCCAAAATGTACATTCGAATTCTCCATCTTGTTCTCAGATTCATTTATGACAATACTAATTCTTCACACACACACACACACACACACACACACACACACACACACACACACACACACTAATTCTTACAGTAATTTTTACCACAGTTACACGACGTCATTTATCCCCCTTCCTACAAACTCCAGGTGTACACAGCCATTTATAACAGGTGATCATAAATAAATTCTACAGCCATAAAATCACTATTACTCCTCCAGCTTTAATCATTTCACTTACTACACCTCATTTACTTCCTGGCTTCCATTTATTTTTTAGTGGATTTAGTTATCTTTCTTTATTATCTTCACCTCCATACTTATCTTTGCCTTGTTCTCCTCTTTTCTCACCCCCCCCCCCTTCTCCAGTCGTATCATACCTATACCACCTTCTCTCTCACAACAAAGAAACATTTATCACCATTATAACAACATACAACACAAGAGCAACACACGTGACACACTTCTTACACAACTTTTAATATGATCAATAAAGAAAAGACCGAATATAATAACACCTTAATATTGATCATTATTCAGTGCTAAGTTGACCTACATTTTGTCCACATTACAAACACACTAATGTCAGAACAGGTAAGACAATATACTCGTCTATATGCACAGTAGAGGGGTATAAAACGAAAAAAAACACCTTAAGTATACATGTAAAGAATCATTACACATAAGTGTATCAACTAAGGAAATATATAATTGGGTATAAGGGGAATTAATGTGAGTGAAGAAGACTTTTTGGGGGCTGGAGCATAACCCGGAGTTAACATTCATATACTTGTCGACAAATTAACAAAAACGATTGTCGAACAAAAGCCCCTTAGAGCAAATAATAACAGAATTTTTTAAATCATGATTTTTATTCTTCATTATTTACAGTTTACGACCACTTCTCTGACAAGTAAAACATTACATTTAATACACCGTAAGACTGCAATACCTAACCTAACCTATTTTGCACTTTAACTGTGGGGCTTTGGTCCGGATCCCAACAAAAACAGCTGATTAACCAAATCAACACAGGTGCTAGGACATCTACACAGTTAAATGACAAAAAAATCCTGCTAATTGATAAAAAAAAAACTTGCTGACTGACAAAAAAAATAATTTTTCACGAGGTTGGCAGTCAATGAACGATTCTCTCAATGTTTACAAACAGTCTATCGTGGGCGTGATTCAATACCTATTTAAATATACAGTAATAATGATTTGATATATTATGTAAAATCTACTTCATATTTGGGCGATTCTCTTGTTTTATTATACGAAATTACAGTAGTCTGTTTAGAAAGCGTTTATATTATTATGAGTAGTACTGTAGTGGTGATGGTGGTGGCGAGAAAGCATTATTCATATGGCGGGTTTTCCAACTTTAACATCACATTATTGTTTTTGTTTTTCTTATCACAAACTTGTGGCTCTTGACACACTGACCGTAATGAGACATTTTCTATATAATTCCTTTTACATGCACCATCACTTTAACTTGTAAATGTTTGGTATGGCTTCCCACAAGAGTGATTGTAACACCAGGACCACTGCTCTCATTATCACCCCCCAGCGTCCTGGTGGCCACTTGTCACCTGCTTCCCACAACCACACCCGCCACACTGCATCTACCATGCCACATTACACCCGTCACGCCACACTACACCATGGAGGACACGGACGTGTAAGTTGTCACACTTTATTTCAGTTACCAAGAGAGGCCCCTCGTGAGGTTGATGTACCCACCTCCGGCAGCGCCATACTGCCACTCCTCCGCACCACAAGGCCACAAAACCCAAAACACAGGGACTCGAGGAGTCTGTTTGGCAGGATGTAGATCGCAGAGACGCCGGGAGGCAGAGGGCGCCAGGACGGAAGAGAGATGAGGAGAGCCCCGGCCAGCACCGTCGTCCACGCGGTTCACTCTACCATTGAAGCATCAACGTGTGGGGCGGCGTGCAATGTGTGTCAGCAGTGCGACTGTGCGCCAGGTAAAGGTCAAAGCACCCCCAGCTCTTACCTTTACTAATTCACAAGTTCCTCACACTTTTAACCAACACTTCACCTTTACCTGGCTGCTCGCTATGTACAAACAAGCCTCACCAGCCCGTGTCATCATGTCAACACGCGGAAGCACTCCAGGCTGCTAACTTGTTTACCACCAACACCAGTATTGTGATCCAGCCGCCCCTCCCACTCCGTCTGATACTCATGATCCAACTCAGAGAAAGAAAAACAATAATCATCTTTTGAATGAGTGGATGAGGCGATTCTGTGGTAACCTTCCTTTAATTAAGCTGCGTGTGAGAGATACTACAACAACATTGCTTTACTTGACCTAATATGGTATTCTGTTTCTTGGATCTATATTAAAATTCAAAAGACATGAACCATCTCTTACCGCCCATATGGGATAAGAAACCTCCAAGTCAGACATAATTCTGAATGGAATATTTTTAAGAAAACCAGTAACTATGAGGACAAAAATTCTCGAGAACTAGAACATGTAACAACTTCATGAACGAATGAACGAACGGACGGACGGAGCGCAGACAAAGGCACTCTATATAATCTTAAATTCATGTAAATCATCATAATTCTATATGTTTCAGTTTAAGATCATCTAAGAGAGGTGATCTCCAGTACCTGCCTGCCGGAGGAAGCGTGCTGCCTACCACTCCAGGTCATCCACACCTAGTAGCTGACTGAAGCAACCGTCCAGGTGAACTGTTAAGCAGCAAATGCCCATTTAATGAGTTCCATCATCATTAATTGCTACTCACTATACAGACTTTGCTATGTCTGAAAGCCCTGTTTATTTCATCCAAAATAAGTTGCCCTTCAACCGTATCAAGATTAGGTCTATATATTACACCTACGGTAAATTTTTCCCTACCATCGATTAATTATACCCAAATTGTTTCTGTATTCGGTTCAGTTTTAATTTCCTTATTGATTCCACACTTCAAATTATCACAGACATAGATTGCTACCCAGCCTACTTTCCTAATCTTCCTATTAGTAAGAAATAATGTATAGCCTTTAATATGGTATTCGACAGATAACTCACGCGTGTCTAAGTTAATCAGAGTTTCGGTGAATGTTATTACTGTATATCGATTTTTTCAGTACATACCAGAGCTTTGATTTATTCCATTTTATTTCCCATACTTCTACTGTTCGCACAATAGATATTAAACTAGTTGTTACCTCAGTCTTCTCTCTGTCACATTTTCGGTTTAACTGACTAATTTAGCTTTATCGTTTTGTCTCCCCGCACCCACTGCAGTCTCCTCGACTCTCGTGCTCTTATGCTCCCATAGCAGTTTAAAGACTTCGACATCCTTTCAACTGCCCTCTCGAGAGCTGGCCAGAGTTGCTACCCTGTCCCTAGATAAATGCCCCACATCCCTTGTATAAAGGTCCCTTCTGCCGTATAAGCTGTCCCAGTTGTCAATGAATGGGACTGATATTGACTTGCAATATCTGTCAAGACGGCCATTGGCACCAACTGCCCTTGACAACCATTCACTGGCAACTCCCTTTCTAGGTGGGACACCATATAGGGATCTCTCCCGTCATCTTAATCCGGTCAATAGCTGCCTTGAACTTATCAAGGAACTCCGCACTCCTACACCGGCCAATATCATTGCCTCCTGCACCGAGGCAGATAATGTGTTTGTTCCCATTACCAATCAAGATACTGTCCATCCTGTCTACTATATCTCCCCCTCCAGCTCCTGGCAAGCACACTCATCCTATTACTCCTGTCTGTATTATAAAAAAGCACGATCCAGGCACAGTCTCACCCAAAAGTTCGTTAACTCTCCCAGCCAGCTATTGTTGTTGCACTGCCTGCTTCAGATGTATGAACTTGAAGTCTGTTACTTCGAACCTTTAGATTCATTCGTATCGGTTTCATGTTCTGGTTGGTACTGAGACAGTTTCAAACATCTGAAGCAGGCAGTGCAGCAATAGCTGGCTGGGAGAGTTAACGAACTTTTGGGTGAGACTGTACCTTACCTGTGAATCACCAATTAAATATTTCTTGTCTTCTATGTCCGCGTAACCCTTAACTATCTCACCATCAATTTCCTCCTCCACAGGACTTAGAGGGTTTGAGAATTTAGCTGCAATATTGGCCTTCTTCATCACTAGCCTTGTCGCCCCTCTCTTCACTACCTTCCACTGGTCGGCGTCGTTGTCTTTCACAGACTCCCCCAATCTCACATCTTCCTCCTTCAGCCTCGCAATCACTTCCTTCAGTCACATATTTTCGTCCCCAGCATTCACAAGCTCAACCTCCAGAGAGACATAGAGCCGCTCCCAGCTGGCACTAGACATGATGAACTGTCTAGCTAATCCACGGAAAATAATTTACCGGAACCTTTCCTCGAGCGAGGTAAGGTGACAACTGAATGCTTAACGATACAAGTCAGTACCCAGAACTGCATGGCTAATAAAGGAGACTAAAAGACAAACAAAAATTATATATGAATACACACACACACACACACACACACACACACACACACACACACACACACACACACACACACACACACACACACGTAAAACTATGCACAATAAGGATGTGGCCAATTAAGAAAGACATGAAGCCTTGAGACCATAACTAAAACCACGACTTATGAAGACCTTCTATTGTTACCTGAATTACCAATTACGTCCCTTTGTGTGAAGGTGGGAGACACAACCACCCAGAGCGTGTCTGTCGTGTACAAGCCTTTGTTGGTAATGTAAGAGAGAAAATTTTTACAAGTCATCGTAGACCAAGTTTACAGGTATACAAGAGGAAGGTACATACACTATTGGTTTATTAAGGCTCTATAATCCTTGGTATCATTACAGTTTTATACAAATTATTTAACTTGTAGCTTCTTCTATCTGCCAGTTATAATCAGATTATTGTAAATGATAGATGGGTGTTCCCTGGCGCAC